>NC_091228.1:21594786-21894786 GCF_040958095.1 Procambarus clarkii | reverse complement strand
GCTTAGGAGTTGGTACTATGAGACCTTGTGTCCATTACTTTGGCAAGATACCTTGCGAGAGACTCATTTGATAGAGGTCAAGCAGAGGGTGGCTAGGGACATCATTCAGTAAGCTCAAGGTGTTATAAGTTATACCATCCTCACCAGGGGCAGTTTGTTTAGGTTTCCCTAATGCTGATGTCAATTCAAAGGGGGGTTATAGCAAACTGATCTGTTAAATCTGGTGAGGAACGTGCTATTTCAATATTAAAGTTTCTGTTAATGTTGGTATTATTTAAATGCTGCTGTATATCTGGGGGTAAGAAAGAAATTTGTGAGGCACTAGATCATTGAGCTAAGAGCATGTCAGCATATTCTGCAGGAGTATGATGAAGCTGAACTGGGGCTGAAGGTTTGGTAATGTTTTTAATTTTGTTCCACATTTCCGATAATGTTCTGGTTCTATTGATACCTTGTAGGAATTGTTCCCAATATGTGTTCTTAACTTGACCCTAAGCTCGCGAAAATCTCTGTTGGCATTAAGGAATGCAAGTAAATTGTCAGGTGTTTTGTCTCGTTTATAAGAGTCAGCAAGCTGAAGCACTTTAGCTCGCTCTGCAATAATAATAGGATCCTCTGTCCATGAGGAAGAACGAGTGTTCTTTTTTCTTGATTTAACCCAGGTATCATAATAACTGGTAATGATACTGACAAGATCATTGTAAAAGTGGTCCACTGATACAGGTGTATACCCAGTGTACCAATTATGTACATAAGCCTTAAAGTGCTGTTTAAGATTGTCTGGAATGTTAATTTTAACCCTAGGATGAGGATTGGACCTAATATCCGCCACATTGTATTCACAATATATTGCAAAATGATCACTTACTAGCTCTGGGTTGAGCTTAACGTTGACGTTGCTATCTGCTAGGCTGTATCCAATCACATAATCCAGTCTACCCCCCCAATAAATGGGTCTGTTTATCAGTATCATACACAGTAATATTATGATCAGTAAGGTATTTCAAGAAGACCCTTCCATTATTGTTACACTGAACATCACCAAGAGCAGTGTGACGAGCATTAAAGTCACCCATACATAACATAGCTGTGTTACCTGTAGGTTTCGGTAGCAGGTCTGCTTTAAGTACACTACATCGTCCATATATGTTATACAGTAGGAAATGGCTATTTGCAGTTTGTAATTTGAATTTTTGGTAATGTATACTATCACTCCTGTGATTTTTTATTAGTTTACAGATTAATCCACTCTTAACATACGTGAGTAAACCAGTTCCAATATCGTTGGTGTATGCTATATACCCATGGCAGACATAGAATGCTTCCATCCATATGGAGGTTTCTATAGGCCATTCATTGTTCCTCGTGCCTCTGAGGGGGCCAGGTTCTGGCTCGTGGTCCTCGGTAGGCCTAAGAACTCTATTCACACTGACTGATGTCAAAGTCTAACATATCCATATCAATCTGGATTAGCTTTGGGGAGCCTCAAAGTCTCGCCCAAAAAATGGCATTTCGTTACATACAACGCTGGTTTTTTTACCGAGATATAAGAAAATAAATGCACTGGCTATTAGGTAAGGTGCACTTTGTCTAAGTTTAGTACCATAATACAGTTCTGTCTCTTAGGTAGGACATAATATGCATATCTGTAATAGTTATATACAGTAAAGTATGAAAAAATTGTGTAAACCTGTTTTTATACGATACTGTAATACGTTCATTAAAAACTTAGGCTCTTAATATGCATAGTAGTATATCTGATTTATTGTTGGCATGAATCCATAAGTTGAATAAATAAATTTTGTGCATATTCCCGCAGGTAGCGTGTGACTGTTGTGCGGCAGGAGTGTGAGACGTAGCAGTGTGTCATTAGTGTATATTACGAGAATTGTGAGCAGACATTACCTTCATGCATGATTATAACAGTTGTGTGTGGACCTTGTCTTCACACTCTACACTTGGACCAGCAGCACCTGTGTGGACCTTGTCTTCACACTCAACACTTGGACCAGCAGCACCTGTGTGGACCTTGTCTTCACACTCAACACTTGGACCAGCAGCACCTGTGTGGACCTTGCCTTCACACTCAACACTTGGACCAGCAGCACCTGTGTGGACCTTGCCTTCACACTCAACACTTGGACCAGCAGCACCTGTGTGGACCTTGCCTTCACACTCTACACTTGGACCAGCAGCACCTGTGTGGACCTTGTCTTCACACTCAACACTTGAACCAGCAGCACCTGTGTGGCCCTTGCCTTCACACTCTACACTTGGACCAGCAGCACCTGTGTGTGGACCTTGTCTTCACACTCTACACTTGGACCAGCAGCACCTGTGTGGACCTTGTCTTCACACTCTACACTTGAACCAGCAGCACCTGTGTGGCCCTTGCCTTCACACTCTACACTTGGACCAGCAGCACCTGTGTGTGGACCTTGTCTTCACACTCTACACTTGGACCAGCAGCACCTGTGTGGACCTTGTCTTCACACTCTACACTTGGACCAGCAGCACCTGTGTGGACCTTGCCTTCACACTCAACACTTGGACCAGCAGCACCTGTGTGGACCTTGTCTTCACACTCAACACTTGGACCAGCAGCACCTGTGTGGACCTTGCCTTCACACTCAACACTTGGACCAGCAGCACCTGTGTGGACCTTGTCTTCACACTCTACACTTGGACCAGCAGCACCTGTGTGGACCTTGCCTTCACACTCTACACTTGGACCAGCAGCACCTGTGTGGCCCTTGCCTTCACACTCTACACTTGGACCAGCAGCACCTGTGTGTGGACCTTGTCTTCACACTCAACACTTGGACCAGCAGCACTTGTGTGTGGACCTTGCCCTCACACTCAACACTTGGACCAGCAGCACTTGTGTGTGGACCTTGTCTTCACACTCTACACTTGGACCAGCAGCACCTGTGTGGACCTTGTCTTCACACTCAACACTTGGACCAGCAGCACCTGTGTGTGGACCTTGTCTTCACACTCAACACTTGGACCAGCAGCACTTGTGTGTGGACCTTGTCTTCACACTCAACACTTGGACCAGCAGCACCTGTGTGGACCTTGCCCTCACACTCAACACTTGGACCAGCAATGTATGTGTTCTCACGTAGTTGTGCTTGCGGGGGTTGAGCTGTGGCTCTTTGGTCCTGCATTTCAACTATCAATCATCTGGTATACAGATTCTAGAGCCTACTGGGCTCTTATCAAATCTACACTTGAAACTGTGTATGGAGTCTTTGTCCACCACATTACTGCCTTATGCATTCCATTTGTTAACTACTCTGACACTGACAATATTCTTTCTAATGTTTCTGTGGCTCATTTGGGTACTAAGTTTCCACCTGTGTCCCCTTGTTTATGTTCCATCAATGCTAAATAATTTGTCTTTGTCCATCCTCTGAATTCCTCTGAGAATTTTGTAGGTGGTGATCATATCTCCCCTTACTCTTCTGTCTTCTAGGGACGTGAGGTTTAGCTTCCATAGTCTTTCCTCGTAGCTCATACCTCTCAGTTCTCGGGACTAGTCTGGTGATATACCTCTGAATCTTCTTTAACTCTGTCTTGTGTTTAACTATGTATGGACTCCAAGCTGGAGCTGCATACTCCAGGATTTGTCAGACATAAGTGGTATACAAGGTTCTGAATTATTCCTTACACAGGGTTTCTAAAGACAGTTTTTATGTGTGTAATTATATTAAGTGTATAAATTAAGTGTAGTGTGTAATTACCTAAGTGCAGGATGAGAGCTATGCTCGTGGTGATCGTCTTCCCCATACTCTTTGTTAAATAATGCTTTGAAACTACTGATGGTTTTGGCCTCCATCACCTTTTCACTTAATTTGTTCTGTCTATCACTCAGCAAAAGAAAACTTTGATATTTTCTGGGGGGAGCCCCGTCGGCTCCCCGGAGCTTTACCGGCTGATATGCTAATGTCAGACTTTGGCATCAGTCATGTGTATGGAGTTCTAGGGCCTACCGGGGACCACGAGCCAGAACCTGGCCCCCTCAGAGAGGCAAGGGGAGCAATGGCCTATAGAAACCCCCGTGTGGTTGGAAGCATTCTATGTCTGCCATCGACCGGGTCAAGCATCCAGAAAGGTAAGCATTCCAAAACAAACCCCTATTCTGGTGAAAATTGCTACCTAAGCCGAACTAGTGAATAGAACTCTTCAACAGAAAACACGGAAACTAGTATGACGTCATACGTCACCGCGCCGCTGTCTGCGCAGCTCCCCCCTCCCCGGGAGGGGGAAGGGGGAGCCCCAGACCTCCCACGCCGGCTATCCACCCATCAGTTCTTCGGCTGATGCTATAGGCAATGGTTATGTGCTCCGGCTCCAGTGGTTGTTTCAGCACTGTACCTAGAGTGTGGTGTCTGTTTTCTAGGTGGTGCGTGAGCCGGGTGTGATTCTTCAGTACTCGGGCTGCATGCGCCTAGGGTTCCCTTCCCTAGGTGCCCTGTAAGTACTGCCCTTGGGGCTTGGGGCCACCTTCCACAAGTTCCTTGGGTCCTGCCCCTGCTTGGCCGTTTACCGCTTGGTTTTCGGCCGCTCTTTGTGTGCTCGGGTGTTCTGTCTCCCTTGTTCGCCTTAGAGTAAGGGGCAGTGTTTGCACTGGTGGGGCGCGGGGTACTGTGCAGCTTGTCTTTACCAATCATAGCGGCCGGCTCTGTTCCGCTTGGGTACGCTGTCCTCTTGCGGGGTTTTCTTTTTCTTTTGTTTATATACCTGGTGGGGGGGTCTGCCTTCGTTCTTGCCCCTTGTGTCCCTTGTGTTCTGAGTATTTCTGGTGGTACCCCCTGCTAGGTCCCCGTGAGTGTACACGTCCCGGGGGTTCAGCTCTTAGAAAGTTGTTTGGTAGCTTGGGTGCCGGTTAGCAGTACCCTGCCTGGGATTACCTGAGCGCGAGTCCTCTTAAAGTAAACGCTCGGGACCCTGGGAAACCCCTGGGGGCGCGCGGGTCCGATGGATGTGACCCCAGAGCCCCCCCCTCGCTTCCAGCGAGTTTGAGGGTTGCTCTCACCTTTTGTCTCTGGGTGACTCTCTGTTTTGCCTCCGTCTGCTGCCTGTGGGGTCGGTGACACCTTCGACCCAGTGTCCTGCGAGTTTGGTTGCTCGTTGTGGCTCGGTTACCCAGTTGTGCTAACAAAGCGGGTGCGGGCAGCAGGGGCGTTGCACTTGAGCCTTGGTGGTGGCAACGTTCTCGTGGTTTCCTCCCCGGGAGCCCCGGGGCTGCCCCGTTGTATTTCGTTTTTCCCCTGGTTCACCCTTCCTGCCTGCATCCGGTTCCTTACCGTCTGTAGGTTCAGGGCGGGGTGTTTGGTGGTGTTGAGACTCGGGCAGTCTCGGGGAATTCCCCTTCCGGGGTAGTGACGGGGGCATTTGGGCCTGTTCCTCCAGCCGTGTTGTATGAGTCTGCCAGTGGGCTCCCTTCCTTAGTGTTTTCACGGCTGCCCCGGTTTTCTGGTACGGCCGGGGCTTTGGGGGAACGGCTCGGCCCCGGGGCCTGTCGTGTAGGTTCCCGGGGCTGGGGAGGGGCTGACTTGGGGGGGCCTTGGCCCCGTTAGACCCCGTGGGGGGTTTTATCCCCCTCTAGGCGGGGCTTGTGGTTACGCGGAGTGGGGTCTTTCCTCCCCACTCGCCGTACGTGCTGTTGGACGTCGGCCCCTCCCCGGGCTCGGTTCCTTGGCCTTTGAGTCGGTTGGTTCCGTCCGGTGGGTGGATGTTTCCTCCCCCGCTTTTTGGGACGGTGTTTTTGTCATGTTTCCCCGTTCGATGGGGTTCTGCGTGACTTTTGGTCTCGGGTGCGCCTGCGCCTTCGTGTGCCTTCGGGACTAGTGTTGGCTTCTGTGTTCTCGAGGGTACGGGAAGGTTTTTCGCTACTTCCCGCGTTATTGGAACGTCTGTCGGCTCCTAGTACTTGTCGCCCTGTTGGGCTACTTGTCGCCCTGTTGGGCTACTTGTCGCCCTGTTGGGCTACTTGTCGCCCTGTTGGGCTACTTGTCGCCCTGTTGGGCTACTTGTCGCCCTGTTGGGCTACTTGTCGCCCTGTTGGGCTACTTGTCGCCCTGTTGGGCTACTTGTCGCCCTGTTGGGCTACTTGTCGCCCGGTTGGGCTACTTGTCGGCCGTTTGGGCTACTTGTCGCCCGTTTGGGCTACTTGTCGCCCGTTTGGGTTCCCTTTTTTTGGGCTCTTTGCTTCTTTGGCCGGTTTTCTTGTTCCTGCTTCCTCTTTTGGCTCTTTTTCTCGTGCAATAGTCCTGGCTGGCGCCTTCCCGCAGGGAGGGTGTGCGGTTCGGCCAGCGTGTTATGCGCATGCGCCGTGGAGTTTGTTTTGGTCTGGGCGATGGTTCAGTGCTGGGGTTTTGCGCCCTTTTTTGCTACAGTGCTTCGCCTCTCGTTCTTCTCCCTGGCTGCGGTATGTGCCCCTTTGCGCCAGGGGTGTCCTGGTTCCCAGTTGTGGGGAGGACACCGCGGTTTTCTGTGTCATGGGTGTGGACCGCCTCCTTCGCCTCTCCCTGTTCTCCTGCGGGTCCGGCTCTGGCGTCGTCACCTGGCGGTGCTCCCAAGTTCTTCTGGGCACGGTTGAGTCGTGTCAAGTTCGAGCCACCATTCGCCAGGTGAGTTTCTGCGGTCTGGCGTCTTTTGGCCGGGCGCTGGATGCGGCGGTGTTCATATACCTGTCTTTATTTAGGTATAATTTTGTACGACTGAGACCGTTCGCAAACCAGTGACTGTCCCTTTATCACCCCTTCCTGTCCCCCTCATGTGCATGTCCAACCCATGCTGGAGTCGTTCAGGGGACCCTCCTTTTTTAATGTTGTGAGGTGGGGGGGTTGTAGGGTTGGTTCTGTACTCACCTGGTGAGGCTCCTGGCTGTGCTTGCAGGATTTGAGCTCTGGCTCTTGGGTCCCGCCTATCTGGTAGAACTTGCGGGATAGTACCAGTGGAGTGCAGTGGTGCTATTGGCACTTTTGGGGAACACTGTATTACCGTCAGTGGTCTGTGCTTGTTACACGACCTACTTGCGAGCATAAGCCTTCTTGCTGGTTCGTCCGTGGACTTCCAGGGCGCACTGGCCTGTTTTCGTATGGCAGTTCCGGCCCGTCCTGGTTGTGGGGGTATGTGGGCCGGTGGACTGCTCCTAGCAGCTGCCTGGTGGGCCATCCTCTGGCCGGTCTGGCCTGACCTTGGGCCGGGCTTGTGTAAAAGAGCTCCCAGTACCTCATCCAGCAGGTATCGAGCGGGGTTTCTCCGCCGTCGGTCGCCTGGTGCAGGTTTCTGGGCCTGCAGGGTTTTGTCGTGTCTCCGTTGGCCCTGTCTGGGGTCTGCCTGCTCCGTTCTCTGCCTTTGCAGAGGGGAGTTGCTATTTACATGTTGCATGTTGCAGTGGTGCCTGTTGCTGCTGCTGCTGCTGCTGCACGTGAGCATTGGTACCGTGTTTCACGGTGGCGTGTCCTTGTTCCTGTGTCCGGTTGTGGAGTGGCGCTTTGCTGCCGTTTTGTGCCTGGGGATTGCGTGGGGTTTTTGTCCCTGCCTGATTGTCCACCCCTGGTTGTTCTCCTGGTTTTTTTTTTTTTTTTTTTTGTGCTTCTGCTCTTTCTTCCTGCCTCTTCTGCAGCAGGAATGTTCTGCGTGTGTTCTTAGGCGTTGGTCAGCCTGTGTCCTGTGATGTGCTTCTTTGTCTCGGTCTGTTGCAGTTGTTCGTGCCCCTTGGTTCGGGTCCTGTTCTGGCGGCGACCCTTCCGCCTTCTTTGGTTTTCCTAGCTTGCCCTGCCGGTTGTTGTTGTTTTATTTTTTTTTGGGGGGGTTCTTGCGATGTCTCGCGTCGGACCCGTCGTTTCTGAACTCCTGGCGGGCTTGCATGCTTCGGAGTTTTTCTGTTCGGCAGACGTTCCATCTCCTTGTGCCGCCTGGGTTTCGGTGGTCGCGCCCGAGATCTTCTCGCGGCTCCGCCTTTTTCCTGGGCTCGGGGGGGCCTTGTCGGGGCTGCTTATGTTCTGCCTCGTGGTCTCGCCTCCGGTTGGTGGTCGGGTGGCTTCGTGGTAGGTGTCCCACCTGCGTGCTTTCTTGGCGGCAGTATGGGGTATTTTGGCGGTCCTTCTTTTTCCTGTCCCTTCTTCGGTGGGTCCTTCTTGTTGGCTTGGTTTACTCTCGGCTTGGTTTTCTAGTGGGGGTTGGGGGCCGTCGTCTTGCCACATACTGTCGCCTCTTTTCGTGCGGCGCAGGTGGAGCCGCTTCAGCTTGCTTTCGGTCTTGGTGTTGCTTCTGCACCGTTAGTCAGCTGTCTTGTGCGTCATTTCACCTCCGGCCTGTTCGTGCGCCGCTTGCACCATCCTGGTCTCTGGTCAGCGTGCTCTGTCTTCTCCTCGGTTGGTAGTGCCCCTTCGGTTCCGGTGTGTTTTTTCGTCGGCTCTTTCCTTTGGGCCTTTGCCTCTGGGGGTCGGTTCGCTGTGTTTTCTTGCTCCTTCGGTTTTAGCGTTTTGGTTGTTTGATGGCAGCAGTCTCCATCTTTTCTGGCGCGGGGTGGGGCTGCTGCATTCTGGAGGGGTCCAGGGTTTGTTGGTGCTTTGTTGGTCGGGCCGGGGGTGTGTCGTTTTTGTGTTCAGTGGCGGCCCTCTGCTGTTGTTTGCGTGCCACGGCGTTTGGGTCCGGAGCGCGTTTTGCGTTGCTCCGGTTCTGTTCTTCCCGGTTCGCGGGTGATGGTGTCCCGGGTGGTCAGCCGTGTTCTTGCGGCTAAGCTGCCTGTGTTCTTCCCTCATGCCTGTGGCGTTCGTGGCTTCGCTGCTCTCGCTGCCGTCTGGGCGACGTGGCCTTGCAGTCTTTCGGGCATGGATTTTTGGTGTTCGTGCAGGGGCCTTGCTGCTCGTGGTTCTCGTGTTGTTCCCGGGATTTTCGGGGCTGTGGCGCCTTGGGTTGGCGTTTGCTGCCGGTTGTCTCGCCTCCTTGGGGGGGTGCGTGGTGTCCGCCTCCCGGTTTTGTCCCTTTGACCTTCCTCTGTGGGTAGTTAGCTCCGGGGAGCCGACGGGGCTCCCCCCAGAAAACCAGCGTTGAATGTAATGAAACGCCATTTTCTGGGTGAGACCCGGAGGCTCCCCGGCAACCCTCCCTCCCTCCGGTCGGCGTTTTTCGCGTGTTTTGACATCCAGCCTCAGAACTGATGGGTGGATAGCCGGCGTGGGAGGTCTGGGGCTCCCCCTTCCCCCTCCCGGGGAGGGGGGAGCTGCGCAGACAGCGGCGCGGTGACGTATGACGTCATACTAGTTTCCGTGTTTTCTGTTGAAGAGTTCTATTCACTAGTTCGGCTTAGGTAGCAATTTTCACCAGAATAGGGGTTTGTTTTGGAATGCTTACCTTTCTGGATGCTTGACCCGGTCGATGGCAGACATAGAATGCTTCCAACCACACGGGGGTTTCTATAGGCCATTGCTCCCCTTGCCTCTCTGAGGGGGCCAGGTTCTGGCTCGTGGTCCCCGGTAGGCCCTAGAACTCCATACACATGACTGATGCCAAAGTCTGACATTAGCATATCAGCCGGTAAAGCTCCGGGGAGCCTCCGGGTCTCACCCAGAAAATGGCGTTTCATTACATTCAACGCTGGTTTTTTTGGCACCTTTGTTTCCTTAGCTTGAATCTGTGTCCTCTTGTTCTTGAAGTTGCTAGTTTCAGGAATTCCTCTTTGTTAATTTGGGCGATTCCTGTTATTATTTTGTAAGTGGTGATAATATCACCTTTCCTTTTACTTTCTAGCTTTTGTATATATAACACCTCTAGCCTCTGACTCGTAACTCTTGTTTTTCAGTTCCTAAAGCCATTTTGTAGCATGCCCTTGCACCTTTCCCAGTTTATTGATGTGCTTCTTGAGATATGGGCATCAAACAACATCAGACCAATTTTGGTCTGATGTCATGAACAGTTTCTTTAGTAAACTGTGTGTTTAATAATCTGTGTTTAGTAAACTCTTCTTCTTTGTGTTTGTATGTGTGTGTACCTCGGCTAGTTGTGCTTGCAGGGGGTTGAGCTTTGGTTCTTTGGTCCTGCCTCTCGACTGTCAATCAACTGGTAATTATGAAACGTTTGGTAACCGACCTCGCTGCCGCTACTGTAATGTTAGTAAGGGAAACCGTTGCTACCATGGCACTACTAATGGAATACCACTGATATCATGAAAGGGTAGCCCCAGCTACCCTTGTACTCCCGGGTGTTCGACCACCGAGGGCCACATGTACAATGAGCACTATGGCTAACACCCATAACCCGACAAACATTAAGTTGTAGGTTACCCAACTTAATTATTAAGACTGCCACCTCTTCTCCTAATATGGGGAATGAACTAATTGACTCAGGAGAAGCAGAATCAATTAACATATACTACCAGGAAATTGGAATTTAATTACTGGGAAGGGTGGATGGAATTCCTTTAAACTGCTTACTCATGTCAAGGGGAATTTTTAAAGAAAAGGCCTGGAAAATTACAGGGTATGTACTACGTCAGTTCGGGAATCTATGATTCAGTTAGTCATTCTATTAAGGGAAAATATGAAATAAACAGAACACTTATATGAATTTTATTAATCAAAAATGCCCCTTGAGTACATCCTAATTAAATAATTCCTATCTTTTGAGGCAATGGGAATAGACACACCAACCATACATAACTCACAGAGCACTTTACCATTCTTCCTGCAATGTCCAGCCAAGATATTGTGGCCTTCTTGGTGTGATCCACCTTGCTCTCAGCACTACCCAAATTCAGTGTGTGTTCCGCAACCTACAGGTCAAGATTGGCTCCACCTACTAAGGCATCTCTGTCCTCGCCCCCTCCCTTTTCAGCCCGTTGTCATCGTGAGGGGGCTTGGTGGACGGCTGCCGGGGTGTGATGCTCCATGGGTCAGTCTTCTATATTTTTTAAGCCTAATGCTCTTGCTACTGTCCTCACTAATTTTGCTGGAAGCTATTTCCTCTTCCTTATATTTAATTTTTCCACCCCCTCTTCTCCTTTTTAATTGTCATTTCCCGCCAACTTTTTGCCATTCTTGATTATTCTTTCAGACATCTTCTGTTTTGACGCCTGGGTGTTTGGGAATGCGCGCACTCTCTCACCTGTAGAACTATGGTACCCGACATTTCGAGCGAGGGGGAACGCTTTTATTGTCAATCCTCTCCTTCGCTGCTGAACCCGATCTCGATGAACTGATGGTTCTTAACCCTTAGATGCTAAGCATAAGGGGTTAAAACCCCAAAAATATTTGAATTATGTGAAAATTACTTAGTTAAACAAATCTCATCTTATTGGTTTCAGCATCGTGAAAGTTTCATCCCAATATTTTCAGAAATGGATTTTAGACAAAGTTTTTAAAAAGAACGTTTTGTTAAGGAAAACGGCGCCAATTAACTGGAACTAAGGGATAATGCAGCAATAGAGAGATGCAAGCACCTGTCCGACGCACAAAGTAGAATAGTAGTAGTAAGAAGTGTCCACAAAGTGGATATGCAGCTGGTGCCTTTATAGCATTGCTGAGTAATACATAATACCACAAATAATAATGAGTAAGTATGTTGTTATGCTCTATTTTGTTATATATCATAAATACAGTGCCCAATGTTAATATGTCACTTTCACAAATGTCCAACAAATTTTTTTTTTTTTGGGGGGGGGCAAGTTTTTGTTATTTTTTAGTTCTTTTTTTTCCTCCTTTATCTGATTTTGTTGTAACGTCTACATCCTGGAGAGTGCATACCTGTCCCTAACTTTGTGAAGAAAAAATGAAATTGGTCAACAAATAACTCATCACAACTGCCAGAACTTGGGACTGAATTTTGGTTGATTTTTTCACAGATTTCAAACTATTTTCTTTGTCTCTTGAGGTTATTTTGATGATTAGGGAGCAGATTAGGGCTTTATCCCATATATGAAGTATACCCTAAATATATCCCCTAAATCATTATAATTATTCCTAGATTTTGTTTATTTGGGGGTTATATTTTCTTGACTTTATTTCAACACTATACTTTCACATATTCCAGTATGAATGCCAAACAAAGTTTATTAAAACATACAAGGAAATTAATTACTGTAATTAGAACTACCTTATGCATTGTTGATAACTTCAACTTCATTTATCTTTTAAAACTAGAATTTCAACTTTGAGCAGCATAAACAAATCCAGTTTTTAACCGATTCTCACCATTTTTACATGTGATTCTCACCATTTTTACATGTAGTGTGCACAGCTGGCCGTCCTACAATCCCTCTCGAATGGATTTTTCATAAACCCTAAAAGTTTGGAATTATGATTTTTTTTTTCTAAATTTGGCGCATATTTCAAATGCCATATTGACTTTTTTTTACAGTAAACTATACTGAAAACCTATATTCTAAATCTATGAAAATGAAGATCATATGCTATTCTAAGAGTGTAATAAGACCAAATGAACAATTGGTGATATTTTATATTTTTGCTGCTGATTTAAAAACCTCAAGTTTTCAATATTCATTTTTATAATTTTTTTGATTTTCTTGTTTTTCAAGTTATGTTGGTGATCATTTAGACAAAGTTGGAGCATTTGCTAGTAGATTATGTACAAAAACTTTGAAAGCATCTGAGAAAGTTTGAGAAACCTAACTCTTAAGCCATACAAACATGTATGATTTGTAGCCTTTAAGGGTTAAGGTGGTGACTGCGGGGTTTATATTCACGATGCACTTGAGTGGATGCCCCTGGGGGGGCCCCATCTTGTTGGGTGTCCTATCCTCTAATTGTGGCTCCATGATGGGTATGGGGCTTTAACTGCTGCCACCATTGTAACGGGGGGGCCCAGCCTTTAACCTCATCGACTTGGTTAAATGCTGGTCGTTGAACAAATCCCCGGGGTGTGATGTGCTCTCGGACGCAGGTTTGAATCCTCGTCATGGCCCTTGTGGATTTGTTCATTTAATGCATCACATTATTGTGATTTATGTGTGTAATGCTGGTCGTTATTAAGTAATCCTACAGACCAGAGTTCTGCTGTGTAACCTTCAGTTCAACTCCTCGAGATCTAAAACGTTTGATCGTTTAGATATCACGACCCGAGGACACCGTACTCTTCTATGCTACACTGCTAACCTCTGAGATGCTGCCGCCACCACCTGCTACTTCTACCCACTGGGTAATTCCCCCAATTGATGGTGAAGCAGGATACCGTCAATTAGGCATAATCCCCGAGAATGGATCCCCAGTTATCCAAAAAGGAGGGATAAGATTTACGTTGTGTGGATTAAATCAAAGTACAAAGGGATTATATGTGATATGAAATAAATGCTTGCTGGCTTGCAGAGGGTGCCTAGTCTAAAGCATGGGGTCTTAAGACCAACAACCGAATGTAAAATAACCATTGGGAGGGGGGGGGGAATTCCACTAAACACCATAAATTCTTAACAAGATTTATTAAACAAAGATTATCAAAGAAAATATAGACACGCCCGATCTGAACACTTCCTAACTGAATATAATTTAACTGAAATTCTTCCTAAAATAGAAGCAATGAATACAAAAATAATGTGGAATCTACAACTGCCCTTACATCAGAACACAGATCATTTACCTTATATACCCCAGCCAGGCCAGTTGTTCAGCCTTGCCTCTGGAGATGTATTATTAACCCCCAGGATGTCTCGACCCACTGACCTTAACCTGCTCTCTCAAGCTGAGAGACTGACCTAGACTTAGTTGCCAAATTAATCTAAGATGATTACTAACTAAAATCCTGTACTTGTCACTGAAGGTGGCTTATTATTTCAAAACAATTGGAAAATTACCTAGATACTTGAGCCAGGCTATCCGTGTTGAGTGCTCTAAGGCCCTTGCCCTCCTTCGGGTATTGTCCCATACTGTACTTCTTGGGGAGTGGATAGGCGCGCACTCCTTGCTTTACATTCCTCTCTCGTCCTGTCTAAGTTCGATTATGGTTGCCCTGCTTACTCGTCTGCTTCTCCTACTCTTCGCCGTCTTGATGCTTTGCACCATACTGGTGCCTTTCATTCGACTCCCATCCTCAGCTTGTATGTAGACACTGGCTTCCTGTCTCTCTAGGACCGCCGTGATCGCTACTGTCTTCGCTATCTTGCGCGATCCTTGCAACATCCTTCCTCTCGCCTCTGTCGTGCTTTAACTTTTACCCCTCCTGCGGTTCCTGTTCCTCTTCACCACCTCCCTCTTTCTGTCCGGTTATCTCGCTTACAGGATTCTCTTTCCATTCGTATTTCTAATATTTCTCCTCGTGTTGTTCCTTCTTTGCCCCCCGTGGAGAGTCCCTCTTCCGCAGTTTTGTACTTCCTTGACCCGCATCATTAAAGCTTTTACCCCTCCGGTTCTAAAACACCTTTTTCTTGAGCACTTTTCTTCTCCCTCGCACTCCGTTTCCGTTTTCACTGATGGGTCTAAGTCTGCGGACGGTGTTGGCTTCTCTGTTGTTTTTCCTGATCACACTTATATGTGTCGCTTACCTCCGGAGACTAGCATCTTCACAGTGGAGCTTTATGCTATTCTCTATGCTCTTCGTCTCCTGCTCTCTCGTTGTCAATCTTAGTTTGTATTTGTTGTTGGCTCTCGTAGTGCCCTCATGGCTCTCGGGTCCTTTAATCCGGTTCATCCAGTGGTTGTCGAGATCCAGCATTGGCTGTTTCTTGTTCACAGTAAATTTAAGTCGGTTGAGTTTTGTTGGGTTCCCAGCCATATTGGTGTCTCTTTAAATGAGCGTGCAGATGCTGCAGCCAGGGAAGCTGTCCGCTCTTGTCCCATCTCTCGTAAAGGTATTCCGTATTCCGACTTTTACCCGGTTATCCATTCCTCCATCCTTACCTGTTGGCAGGCTTGTTGGTCGTCTGTTACTGGTAACAAACTACGTTCTCTTAAAGGTTGTGTGTCCTCGTGGCCGTCCTCCTACCACAATAGCCGGCGATGGGAAATGGCTCTGGCGAGGTTGCGTATTGGCCATACTCGCTTAAGTCATGGTCACTTGATGGAGAGCCGCCCTGCTCCTTATTGTCCTAATTGCATTGTCCCTCTTACGGTCGTGCATATTCTTGTTGAATGTCCTGACTTCCGGGACGAGCGTGTGTCTTGTTTTCCGATCGTCATCCGCGGTCGCTTGTCTCTTGATAGTATTCTTGGTGACTCTGATACTTTTGATATCGTTCGCCTTATGCGTTTCTGTTTTCGTATTGGCGTCCTTGGTGATATTTAGCGCCCTCTGATTTTCCCGCACATTTGATGGTGCTACATAACTTTCCCGGTTTGGTGCCTTCTTTTTGATACTGTAATTACTTACTTGAGCCAGGCTAATTACAATATTCAATAGCCCTTGAATTTCACTGATTTACATGAATTAACAAGCAAGCTGGTAGGTACATATTTTCCAAGTAACGAGATACCATATTGTTACTGAAGTCAAATGCTTCTTTGACAACATGTGAGGCTTATTCTTTATTCTCAACTAGTTGTACCCGGCCACAGCCACCTTCCCCGGTCTACCAGTCCTCTGCACCATTCCTCCCTTTCCCGACCCCGCATTGCTGGGGCTCTGCAATGCATGTTCGTTGCTGAGCCACAGCAACCTTCCCCCGTCTCTCAGTCCCCACCATTCCTCCCTTCCCCATCCTCTCGTCCTCCCCCATCATTCCCCCCAACCCCGTTCCTTTGTCCTCTCCACCATCCCCCCACTCCTCCGTCCCCTCGTCCTAACCATTCCCCACACCGTCGTCTCGCCATCTCCCACTCCCCCGTCCCCTCTTCCTCCCTACCATTCCCCCCTTTCCCCTAGTCCTCCCCACAATTACCCCCTCCCATGTCTCGTCGTCCTCCCCACCATCCCCCACTCCCGTCCCCTTGTCCTAACCATCCCCCACTCCCGTCCCCTCGTCCTCCCTACCATTCCCCCCTTTCCCCTAGTCCTCCCCACAATTACCCCCTCCCATGTCTCGTCGTCCTCCCCACCATTCCCCACTCCCTCGTCTGATGCCTTCCCAAATGATCTGATGTTCCCATCACTGAAATATAAGAAAAAGTTAAAAAAAATGAAATAAAAAGTCAAAAAAATAAAAAATTAAAATATACAGTACTCACGAAATGAACGATACAGTAAAAAAAACAGCTCAATTCCAATGCAATGTCACATAAAATAATTAAATGAAAATAAATAAAATTTATGAAAATTAAATTTGTCGTTGCAATCGGAAACATTGAAATGGAATCGTAACATTTAGGATAGCGTGAATTGCTTTTATGTGCAACAGATGGCGCTGTTTCTTAAAAAAAAAAAGAATATTTCTACCTGTCACGGGTGTGGCATCTATACTTATGAAATGAACATAACGGTAAACAATGCAGCTCAATTGCAACGCAATGTCACACAAAATAATTAAATCAAAATTAAAATAAATAGTAATCTATGAAAATTCAATTTATCAATGCAATCGGAAACATTGAAATGGAATCATAATATTTAGTATAGTGTGTGTGTTGTTATTACATGCAACAGATGGTGCTGTTTTTTTTTTTAAAGCATGTTTTTACCAGTCACAGATGTGGCATCTATGTAGTAGGTATATAAAAACATGCGCGAATTTGAATGGAACGTTGTGTCAAAATTTCAAAGCAATTGGTAAAGAACTTTCGGAGGTTTTAGCGTGAGTTGCTCTTACATCCAACAGATGGCGCCGTTTTTCAAAAAAGGCATGTTTTTTCTTGTCGCAGGCGAGGCATGCATATAGTAGGTATATAAAAACGCGCCATTTGAATGCCACGTGTCAAAATTTCAAAGCAATCTGTAAAGAGGTTTTGAAGATTTCTCACATGAAAAATACGTTTTTTTTTTTAAATCGTGTTTTTTTCCCCCATCACAAGCATGACATTTATATAATATGTATATAATCTATATAATATGTGTATAATCTATATAATATGTATATAAAAACCCGCGCGGATGCAACGATGTGTGAAAATTTCCAAGCAATCGGTGAAGAACTTTCGGAGTTTAGCGATTATGAACAAATGAACATATCCATTTTTATTTATATAGATTGACGTTAATTTATTCTAAATACTTCACAAAAGAGGTTATTAATTACAGTTATCTTGAGATGATTTCGGGGCTTAGTGTCTGCGTGGCCCGGTCCTCGACCAGGCCTCCACCCCCAGGAAGCAGCCCGTGACAGCTAAGTAACTCCCAGGTACGTATTTACTGCTAGGTAACAGGGGCCTCAGGGTGAAAGAAACTCTGCCCATTGTTTCTCGCCGGCGCCCGGGATCGAACCCTGGACTACAGGATCACGCGTCCAGTATTCTGTCCGCTCAGCCGCCGGCTCCCTCTAGTTACTATAATACTTGACTTACTCTAGTTTGATGACTCGACACAGGGTCCATGTGGTGCTACTGATTCCCACACATGAGCTCTAATCCCTTGGGGGGGGGGGGACCCTTTCAGGTCAATTACCAACTCCCCGCCAAACACACCGAAACTACGACGTTGGTACAACGTTCGGACAAGTTTTAACACCTCCTAACCAGTTATAACAACCAATATAGCAAGTTGTAACAACGTTCTAATACGTCATAAACACGTTAAGCCAAGATGTAACAACTTTATTACAAGTTGTAACAAGCGGAAAATAGAGACAGTTTGGGTTTGTGTTTCCAGGGTCACTCCATATTGTTACCATGGTTGTATCCTCCCTTCTAGTGAATGCCAACTTTTAATGTTAGATCTGTGGTCTTTTATATTAACAGTTGGACTGTTACAATTATTCGTGAATGAAATTATTATCTATTCGTTTCTGTGCTGCTGAATGATCCCCTTATAACTTCCCAGGCTCATGGCAAGGGCGATGTTAGTTATAATTAACTAATGTTTGCTCTGTGGTCAATATCTAAAGTCCAGGAGTTATTAAACAGTGGGGATAGGTAAGGCCTGGACCCCCAGGGGGAAACAATTTCCAGCAAATATTAAATACTATTCTGATCGGGGAGAAAAAACAACACAGGAGTGGGGGGACCTTAATTTATTAAGTAATGTTTACAGAGCAACTGCTGTACCACAATGAAAGATGTCGTGTACCATGACTGAGTAGAGTGCCGGCCAGTACTGCAAGATGCAACTAAGGGAATGAGTCGTGGGACATTAACCGTGCCTAGTGCCGGCTAGCCGAAGCAATGTTGCAGTACTCGCAATCAGCTTAATACTATAATTAAAACAATGCCAGAGATAAATGAGTGGCACAGCCAGTACAGTATGTATAAAATATATTCTGTATACACAGAGGACATATAAAAGAATAGATAAGAATTTCCAGGGGTAATGATAAGCTAGTGCCTAGTTTACATGTAAAGTCTGCCAACCCCCAACTTGCACTAACAACAACACGTGGTCACCCTAAGCCACCCCAGAGGTATCACCTGGGGCTCAAAACACTGGCCTAGACGACATAAATAAATACCTAAGAAACACAAAGTGACACGGTCCATTAACAATGGTACTTAACTTGGTATTAAAAGGACAAGGAGAGGGAGCGGGTAAAGCTTCAGATAGATACTGTAATGTAAATATTAGCAGTAAAAATGATGGAAAGTTCCTTTTTTAACTTCCGAAGCGGTGCGTGTCGAGAGCAGGAGAGAGCACATGACCTCTCCTCCCCACTATATAGGCCCCCGTTGCGCTGCTTACACTGAGCCCGCGGAACGCGCTGCGCAAATGTCTCCCCTCCATCAGAAAATCCTCCGCTTTCCTGTGTAATGCAGTGGTCATTTCTAAAACAGTTGGTATACTCTCAAAGATCACATATTATGTACCCTACTCTGCTCTCCTCTCACTATATTATGTACTTATCTATCCCTATTTTACTTATGGTATCTGTGCTTGGGGTTCAACCTCTGCAAACTACCTCAAGCCCATCATCACCCAGCAGGAACCTGCTATCAGGACAATAACAAACTCTGCTTCCAGACAACACACAGCTCCCTTGTTTAAATCCCTAAACATGCTAAACATAAATTCACTCCATACATTCTCTTGTGTCAATTACATTTATAAAACCCTTTTCTTAAGTGCAAACCATGTTCTTCCTGGACAGTTTAGTTTAGGTCATTTATTATGCACCCCATACCCATCTTGTGGGCGGTAGTGGAAAGGGTTACAGAGGCACATAATGGGCTCAGGGACTGAACCCCACAATTCATTTAGCTAAGCAAGTTACAATCTTGATGAGCTAGTTACAAAATTCAGTATAAGTCGTCACATCAACAATGGGCTCGAGATCGACCTCAAGTACAGGTTCTAAATTAAGCAACTGACATATGTGGAGAGCTAGTGTCAAAATTTATATGTTTGTCCTGCACACCGCCCCCCATCCAGTGGGCAGCGGTGGATAGGTTACAATCACTTAGTTACTACCTACAGTTAGCAAACTGGGGATATTTGGCTAAAATTTCTGGTAGCAGATAATTTTGAATGAAATATTGACACATCGCTGGAACATTGGTTATAGAATTGTCTCTAAATTCACGTATCTTTTCGCACTCCATCACATAGTGACGGAGGGTGTGCGAATAATTTTGTTGACACAGTTTACATTTGGTCAGGTCTACATCAGCAGATAATGAGAATTCCCAGAGATACTTGTAACCGAGTCTAAGCCGAGCAATAGTAACATCTAGAAGTCTGCTGATTTTATTGGATGATCTATAGATGTGTGGCTCCTCTTGCATGATAGTATGATGATAGATGTGTGGCTCCTCTTGCATGACAGTATGATGATAGATGTGTGGCTCCTCTTGCATGACAGTATGATGATAGATGGAATTACTGGTGTCAATTTCACTTTGCCTCAGATCTACAAGATCTTGTTGAAGTTCTCGGTGTACTGCTGCTCTCAGATTGCTCATTGACAATCCAAGGTTACACTCAACGGCTCCTTTAAAGGCAGATTCTTTGGCTAACTTATCAGCTCTATCATGCATTCGGAGGCCAACATGAGATGGAGACCACATGAAACAGACGCTGTTACCATCATTAATAATTTTGCCAAAATGCCAAAACTGTTGGCATTCATTCTAAGATCAGATATTATGTACCCCGCCCTGCCCTGGTGACGCTCTATTACTCCCTCATCTATCCTTATCTCAACTATGGTATTTGTGCTTGGGGTTCTACTACCCAAAATCATTTACGTCCTCTAATTACTCAACACAAAGCTGCTATTAGAACAATATCTAACTCTGGCCCCAGACATCACTCGGTACCCCTACTCAAATCTTTGAATATGTTAGATATTAAGTCACTGCACATCCTCTCATATGTACTCTATATATTTAAAACTCTGACCTGCAATGTCAATCTTGACCTTAGAAGCTTTCTAGAAGGTTGTAACAGAACCCATGAGCACCACACTAGAAACAAATACCTATTTGATATTCCAAGAGTACGACTTAACCAAACTAGAAATGCTCTACAAATCAAGGGACCCAGAATGTGGAATGACCTCCCCAATCATGTCAAAGGCTGTACCTCTCTCAACCAGTTTAAGTGTAAAACTAAGTACTACCTAATTAACTCCCTGTAACCTATCTTACCCCCAAATGTCAACCCATGTCTTGCTTTTTTAAACAATGTTGATTGTTCTCCAACTTGTACAATTGATGATTTCTGCCATGTTCCCCCATTTTCTTTTTTTATTTATTTTTTTTTCAACACAATTTATACCTAATCCCAATTACTATTAAGGTTTAGTCTAAGTGGCCCCTTGTCGGAAAATCCGACACCATTTAATAATATCATACAGACAGATAATATTGCTGTGTTGTATAAACAAGTTAACCCATAGAAAATGTAACTTGTAGTGGAATTTCCGTCTATAGAAAACGGGATATCATTACCACATACTATTATAAATTCACCACTTATTATGGTGGGAATTATTCTTAAATACATTAGTCTTTGGACTTTACCATCATAAAAACATCTCATATAAATTAACTTAATTATCAGCATTAAAATAGAGTAAATGTGACCCTTCTATCACTTACTGTCATCTGGACAATGTAGGCCAGTAGCGTCAGTGAGGAGGGAGTGGTCAGCCATTGTTATTGTTGCTAAGACCACAGAGTCGTGGAGCGAATTACGGCTCCTATAAATTCTCTTGGACGAAGTGTTATGGAAGATCAGAGTAGTGATCTGCCATCATCAACACGCTGTCATCAATCTCAAGGGAAGTGTCTTTCCGAAACCCGTTTATCTTTCATTTGTGGCCATTTATGTCAGGTAGATATTGGGTGAGCCGGTTAGATCACAAATGATCGACTCAAACAAGGTAATTAAGCCTAGGTCTTTATGGTTCCTTGTACAGTGTTTTCTCTGATATAGCTGTCATATATTAGGATTCTGGCTTCATAGCTAGCGCCCTTTTGACAGGTCAAGACGAGGAAGCATGCTTTGTGTACCAGTTACTGGGTGATGGAAGCTATCTCAAAGAGGATAATTCGGTGTCTACATCCTGGTTATACCTGGTGGACTAACCTGCTGTACAATAAGATAAGGAACCTCTTCAATGTGTAGTTAATACTGTAGTTTGATTGGCTGCATGTATATAAATTTAATATAAACCCCCCTAATGTGTAGAGGATCGATTTGTGAGATTATTGCAGAAATACAGTCCACTTAACATCATACAAATTGCTATCGAAGTATACAAATTAACGTAAATATAAATTCTATATAAATTCATATAAATTAAATAAATATAAATCTCACAGGTCGGTTCCCACACCCCTCCCCCCCCAAACCTTGCCCGAAACGCTATGCTTATTAGTGGCTTTAGGTATTGTATGTACTAGCTCTATCTATAAATCCAACTTTATGTTTGTAAATCAACTGTATGTACTTTTCCTGAATAAAGAATTTGAATTTAAATTTTGTTGCATTTGTGTCTAGCTTCGGACACGAGCATGTTACAGTTATGTCTTAAAGAGTTAAGAGCATTTAAGGATGATAAGGAGTCACTTACAATTAATGTATCAAGTTTTGAGACTTGTACACATTTCAGTGCAAGGATCAAGGCAAATAGTTCGGTCTGAAGGGTAGAGGCCCAGTTGTTTATACGGACTCCCCACTCAAAGTATAAGTAAGTAATTATCAAAGATGGCACCAAGCCGGGAAGGGTATGTATCACACTCAAAATATAAGCCATCGCCCAATGTCAGGACAACTGCACTTCCAGCTGCACCCGTGGTGCGGTGTAGGGAACCATCAGTGTATATGATTTGAGAGAGAGAATGCTCTGTGGACAGAGCATCAATATGGCTTAAGGCGTTGAGCTTTGCCTCAAGACGAAGCTTGGGCTGATCTCTAATTTGCTTCTTGGGTGGAAAGGGAGGGATTAAAACTGGAAAGGGTGTAACCTCCCACGGTGCAGGAAAGTGCCGTTGTTGTTTCTCTTGGTACAAATGATAAACCTGATGCATTTTGAGATCATTCCCAGTTTTATCTATCTGGAACAATGCTGAGCTTCTACAAAGAAATTCTGGAGGGCTTCTGTGCAAGGGTTAGGATGAGTTAGCCCAAGCGTTTTTAAACCAATTTGACAGTTAATTTCAGTAACACGATCAACAACGCTCAGAATATTAAGTTAAATTAAGTTCCTTTCTCATGTTATGTATCTTTGTGGTACGAGGGCACCCAAGGATTATCCTCAAGGCTTCGTTCTGCAATTTTTCAAGCCCTCCAAGCTTTCTTTCAGGCATCAAAACAAGCAGAGGTGCAGCATAATCCACTAAAGATCTGATGTATGCAAGGTACAGCATTTTTTATAATTCTGACATTGGCACCATAGCCTGAGTAATGAATTGAAAGCTGTCCAACTTTTGCCTTATTCAAAAATAAAACCAAAAAGTACCTAATTTCATTCATCATAGTTTTCTACCAAGTGTTTTATCTCCCACAGTATCTAGTGCTACCCAATCCCTCAATATTTGTATCTAAGCCATATTACTTTACCATTGCAATCTTAGATATCATATGTTATCATGGTTGTTGTATTGAGTGCATATTCTACTGCATTATTATTTGTAATGATCCTCATATTGTGCTTCAGTGAACCAGTGTATAACTCTGAGATGTTATCCTAATGTACCTCGTAATCCTTGTTCAGTATTGTGTATAATTCTAATCTGCTTTTGTGTCAAAATTTCTTACAATGTATCTGTAAACATTATTTTTTTTTATTAATTTTACTGTAATTAATCTACTTAAAATTACCTGTATCTGTAAAGTAAAGCTGTAAAGTACTTGTAAACATTTTTTGTCAATTACTGTAAATTATCTAAAAATTATCTGATAGTTTAAGGACTTGCCAGAAACGCTATGCGTGCTAGTGGCTTTACAAGAATGTAAAATCAATTTACTTAATTTTTTTTTTTTTTTATTTGAGATATATACAAGAGTTGTTACATTCTTGTACAGCCACTAGTACGCGTAGCGTTTCGGGCAGGTCCCTGGAATACGATCCCCTGCTGCGAAGAATCGTTTTTTCATCCAAGTACACATTTTACTGTTGAGTTAAACAGAGGCTACAGTTAAGGATTTGCGCCCAGTAAATCCTCCCCGGCCAGGATACGAACCCATGACATAGCGCTCGCGGAACGCCAGGCGAGTGTCTTACCACTACACCACGGAGACTGTTCTCTGTTAACCCCCAATGTACCTTCTTGTATATAAATAATTAAATAAATAAATAAATAAAACACCATCACTCGGCTACCACAGCCAGTCAGCGCCGAGGAATCTCTTTGGCTCAGCCCAGCGGTTGCTGCCTGAGTCATTAACTGATCGTACAGTAACAATTACTAGTTTTCCAAGACAACTCTTTACTTGCTACTTAAACACTTGTAAGTATAATTAACATCTATCATTACATTATACTAATATTCAATTAACAGAGTACACCAGCTCTGTGAGCAACAAGGTTATTCCAACCCGTATCTTTGTGAGTAAATGATATACAGTTTGTTCCATTTATCTCCTCTCAAATGTCCCACTTTATCTTCCTGATCTTAAGCACCTGTTGGACTCCTTACTAGAGCCTGTGCTCCTGTTGGGTGAGTTCAGCTATTCACATACTCTCCGGGGTGATGCTCTGACACACACCCGGCCGCCGCCTTCAACCATTTATCATCTCTTCTTCCCTGTCTCTTCTGAACTCTGGTGAACCCACTCATGTGCACTCACGCACTCCTACCCTCTCCTGTCTTGATCTTTTTCTCTGCTCATCTTCTCTTTACTTAGATTTCACATGGCGAGTTCTTGATGACCTCCATAACAGTGACCATTTCCCCATCCTTGTTCCCTTCTCTTTTCACCCTCCCCTCTTCTTCCCTAGGTGGCAGTTTGACAAGGCCGACTGGAATCTATTCACGCTCCGTGCTACTCTTTCGGATCCTCTCTGCTTTGCCTCTCCCTCGATCCCTCCTCCTTTTTCATGACACCGTATTCAACGATGCCTTCCGCTCTGTTCCTCACTCTACCTCCCGGGGCACGCGGAAGTGCGTTCCCTGGTGGAATTCGAGCTGTCGGCTGTAAGCGTGCAGCCTGGAAGAAACACCGCCGCCGGCAGACGGCTGATTCTTTTATTTTGTTTCGGAAGACGAGTGCGGTGGCCCGTAGGACCATCCGTACTGCTAAACGTGAGAGTTGGAAATCTTATGTTTCCACCATTACGTCGGATACTCCTCTGCCGCAGCTCTGGAAGAACATCCACAATATAGTGTGTAAGTTTATTTCAGATGTATCACCGGTCCTTAACCTCCGTGGTACTCTTGTGGCGGATCCAGTGACAGTCGCAACTGAACTGGGTTCCCACTTTCCTACTGTTAACTCCGGTTCTCATCTTTCCTTCTTAAGCCCGTTCTTGACTACCATCCCTTAGATTTCCGCACTCATCTCCGACTTCCCAATAATGATCCCTTCTCTCTCTCTGAACTTCAGTCTGCTCTGACCCTCTGCGGTTCTACGGCAGCGGGTTCAGATGAAGTTTATTATGATATGCTTTGCCATCTACCTTCATGCGTCTCAGTATTTACTGACTCTGTATAACTGTATCTGGGACCGCTTCTGTGCCAGGTAAGTTCACTACGGGCTCTCCATAGCCCGTGCTACTTGCCCCGCTCCTGTGCCAGGTAAGTTACGGGCTCACCATAGCCCGGCAACCAGGAGGCCTGGTCGACGACCGGGCCGCGGGGACGCTAAGCCCCGAAAGCACCTCATGGTAACCAAAGTAAGGTGCTACTTGGAACTTGTTCCGAGTAGCTGAATCTATAACAACAACAACTGTATCTGGGAGTCGTCGTCAGCCCATGAGGACTAGAACACTAGTATCACCACATCTCCCTTGTCAATTTGGTTTTCGTAAGTGCCGCAGCACGACAGATGTCCTGGTGAACTTGAAGGTCTATATTCGTACTGCTTTTGCTGCGAAGACCTCCGTTGTTGCTGTCCTTTTTGACCTGGAAAAGGCTTATGACACAACTTGGAGATACCATATTCTGTCCCAACTTCGTTCTTTTGGCCTTCGTGGTAATCTCCCTCTCTAGTCATTCCTTTAGAGTTAAGCTTGGTACCACTCTGCCTCTTTTTGGCAATACAAAGGTGTACCAAAAGGTAGTGTTCTGAACACTACCCTTTTTCCAGGTTGCCTTTGTAACGGTTCTATTGTTACGTAAAGTATGGTGACAATAAACACAGACACTAAGATACTATATATATATTTGGTCGAATATACAGAAGTACACAGGTGATACTTTGGTGTGAGTTGAGCGCACTGAGCGTCGGTACAGTATCTCGCAAGTGTCTGCTCTAGACCACACTTGAAAGTAGACTAGTTAATGTTTGCTATTCTGCTGCTTATATGCTCGGGCAACACCTCACCGTGTTGCCCGGGCAACGCCTCACCTCATTCATCTCCAAAGGTTGACAGGAATATTAACAATGCATTTGGTGCGAGTATATTATTGGGATAATCTACTCGCTACGGAACTCCCCCTCCCAGGGAATGAAAGGAAAAATACTTGATCAAGGAACTTAGCTGGTCGGTGAATTGTACGCCCTGCTCGCGTTACATAACCATCAAAGTTAACTTCCTCCTCTTCGCTGATGTCATCTAACTGGGGTCGTAGGGTGGGAGGTCGCACAGGATCGTCCGTCGTCGCAGGATCAGGTTGTGGTGCGGCTGGTAACTGGGGTTGTAGGGTGGGAGGTCGCACAGGATCGTCCGTCGTCGCAGGATCAGGTTGTGGTGCGGCTGGTAACTGGGGTCGTAGGGTGGGAGGTCGCACAGGATCGTCCGTCGTCGTAGGATCAGGTGGTGGTGCGGCTGGTAACTGGGGTTGTAGGGTGGGAGGTCGTACAGGATCGTCCGTTGTCGTAGGTGGCGGTGCTGCTGGTAACTGTGGTCGAAAAGTGAACTGCGTAGTCGGCGGATGTGTGTCTGGAGGGATGTCTGGGGCAGCGTCACAGTGTGCTGGTTTAAGGCGATCGATGGAGATGTTTACCCGCTGTCCTCGGCGTTCAATGGTGAAGAACTTCGGTGTTCGAGAAACCACTTTAAATGGTCCTTCGTAAGGTGACTGTAGAGGGCGTCGAACAGCGTCGACTCTTACAAACACGTGTTCAGTTGTGTGGAGCTCATGAGGCACATATGTAGCACGAGTTGTCGGTTGGCGTGGTGGTGTAGGCCGAATGTTTGTCATGGCCGCCCATAATTTCTGGACAAAAGTGGGGTCTGGGGGTGTGATAAGTGGCGTTGGGGTTAAGAATTCGCCCGGAAGCCGCAGGCTAGATCAGTATACTAAGTCTGCTGCCGAGAATCCACTGCCCTCCTTCATGGTCGAACGGATGCCAAGCAAGACTAATGGAAGGTTGTCGATCCAATCATCAGGGCGTGCTTGAGCTCTTAGGGCAGCTTTTAGTTGTCTATGAAAGCGTTCTACCATTCCGTTCGACTCAGGGTGGTATGCTGTGGTTCGGTTATGTGTGGTGCCGAGGAATTCCATAAGTTCCTTCCATAGAAATGATTCGAACTGTCGTCCTTGGTCGGTGATGATGACAGAGGGGCTGCCTAAACGGGCGACCCATCCAGAGAGGAAAGCCTAGACCACTGACTCAGCTGAGATGTTGATTAATGGGATTGCCATGTGGAGAATCGATCGATGCAGGTGAGTAGATAAGAATATCCTCTTGCCGACGGTAATGGTCCAACGATGTCTACATGCACCACCTCGAAACGGTCAGAAGGTAACGGAAACTGTTGAAGAGGGCTCTTTGTGTGACGATGTGTTTTCGCTCGCTGGCACTGGAGACATGAGCGAGTCCATCGTCGAACATCGGCATTGATTCCTGGCCATACAACACGCTCCGTTAGTAGTTTCTGGGAAGCACGTACTCCTGGGTGTGCTAGGGAGTGAAATACTGAGAACGTTTTCCAGCGAAACTGGGCAGGAATGTAGGGCCTAAGTGCTCCCGTCCGTGAGGTGTCACAGATTATACTTCCGCCACCTTCCATGGGAATCTCGATGAACCGGAGAGCTGTGTCAGATGTTCGTAATCGCTGCAGATCAGGGTCTTCCCGTTGGGCCTTACTGATTACACAATAGTCCACCTGAGCTGGGTTTGTCACGACGTGGTTTATGGTGGGTCGAGACAGTGCATCGGCTATGACATTATTAGTTCCTTTGACATGACGGATATCCGAGGTAAATTGGGAAATAAATCCCAGGTGGTTGGCTACTCGAGGAGAGTGAGCATCACCCTTGGCCGCCAGCGCATAAGTGAGAGGTTTGTGGTCTGTGAGTATGTGGAAGTTCCGCCCCTCGAGAAAGTGCCGGAAATGTTGTATGGCTGAGTAGATGGCGAGCAGTTCCCTATCAAAAGTGCTGTACTTCTCTTCAGTGGGTGACAGGCGCGCTGAAAAGAATGCAATTGGGCGCCATTCTCCTTCAATGAGCTGTTGTAGTACAGCACCAATTGCTGTGTTTGAAGCGTCGGTAGATAGATTGGTGGGAGCGTCAGACACTGGGTGTGCGAGCAAGGTGAATTCCGCCAGCTTGTGTTTTATGTCGGTGAATGCTGTCTCTGCCTGGGGAGTCCACTCCAACGGAAGACGGGACGTGAGTTTCCGACCACGTAAGAGGTCGTATAAGTGTCGCAAGATGTCCGAACAATGTGGGATGAATCGATGATAAAAATTCACTACACCAAGAAATTCTTGCAACTTCTTTGGAGTGGATGGGCGCGGGAATTCCTTGATTGCCTCGATTTTCTTCTCTAGTGGTTGGACCCCTGCTGCTGACACACGGTGTCCCAAGAAATCCAGCTCTGGAACATGGAAAATACACTTCTCGGAGTTGAGCTGCAAGCCGAAGTTGCGCAGACGGGTGAGAAGGAGTCGGAGGTGTAGCAGATGTTCTGTTGGTGATGTACTGGCCACCAGCAGATCGTCAATGTAGGCGTAGCAAAAAGGAAGGTCCTTAACTACTTGGTCGATGAAGCGTTGGAATGTCTGGGCTGCATTCTGTAGACCAAAAGGCATCCGGACGAATTCAAACAGTCCAAAAGGTGTTGTGATCGCTATTTTCGGAATGTCTGCCGGTTCCACAGGGATCTGGTGAAATGCCCGCACAAGGTCAATTCTCGAAAAAACGGTTGCGTTGCTCAATCCCTGTGAGAAATCCTGGATGTGTGGTACTGGGTAGCGATCCGGCAGAGTACGAACGTTGAGAGCCCTGTAGTCTCCGCAAGGGCGCCATTCCCCTGGTGCTGTTTTCGGGACCATATGGAGAGGTGAAGCCCATGGACTGTTCGAAGGGCGGATTATTCCTGCCTCCTGTAGCTTATTGAATTCAGCACGTGCTACCGCCAGTCGTTCCGGTGCCAGGCGGCGTGGTCTGGCGAAGGTAGGTGCTCCCGTTGTAGTAATGTGATGCGTAATCGTATGTTGCACCTCTGGTCGAGGCCTGGCGGGTTGGGTCACATCTTTGAATTCATCCAGGAGTGCTTGAAGTTCCGTAGATGCGACTGGGGTGACGATGTTAACTTGTGTAGAGGTACTAGGAGAGGCTCGAAGTACTGCACCTGCGGGATCCACAATAAGTCGATGGTGTTGCAGGAAATCCCATCCAAGAATGGGTTGTTCCACATCCGCTATGAGGAAAGTCCACGTAAAGCGACCCAGAGAGGTGAACTCGAGAACCAGGGCGCGGGTCCCATATGTACGGACGGACGTACCATTGGCGGCTCGTAAGTCCAAACCAGGAGTACGGGTTGGTTTGACCAGTGGGGGAGGCAACACACTAGCTGCTGCACCTGTGTCAACGAGGAAACGGCGTTTGGTTATGATGTCAGATATGTAGAGCAGTGTAGTGTTTGAAATGGCGGGGTCACTGGCCGTTAACAGTCCCCGCCGAAGTAGTTTCCCGCCCAGGAACAAGGAGCCCTACAGTTGCGGGCTTGGTGTCCGAACTTCTGGTGGTAAGAACAAAGCTCTCCCCGACGTTCTCGCTGTCGCCTAGAGACTGATACTGGATTCGCGTGGTACGTCGTCCCTGGGCGGAAGAAACGCCGGTTCTGGAGGACGTCGAGTTGTTGGGTGTCTGTAGTCTGCTGTGTTACACTGGGATGGGACAGCGTAGCGTTATCAGACGTTGTATGAAGCCGGTCTGCCAGTGTAGCCAGCTGGGCTAATGGGGTGTCGTCAGCCATACTGAATATGGCCGGTTGAATGTGTTTTGAACAGAGTTGTATCCAGAGTGATCTCACAATCTCGCTGGGGGCTGGGCCAGTTGCAGCATGCATTACATACTGAATATGCCGCAGAAGCTGAGCTGGTGTTTTGTCTGCTAATCTTTTGTCAGTGAGGAGTTGGTCCCTTTGTTGAATGCGACGTTTCATTGCTGCCTGTAGAAGAGCGGCCTTCAATGCAGTGTACGTCCTGGTGTCCGGTGATGGCGCGGTGATGACAGCGGAGGCAGTGTGCATAGCCTCCGAGGGAAGTGTTGGCAGGGTACAGGCATATCGGGCTTTCTCAGTCGAAATTTCGTGAAGGTCGAAAATAGCCTCCATCTGCATGAACCAAAATTCTGGCTCATCTGCGTTGTATGCTGGAAACCTGGTAGATAAATCCATGACGAAGATCTAGTTTGTGACTAGGTGTTCCTTTTCACTCACTGGGTCACCAATGTAACGGTTCTATTGTTACATAAAGTATGGTGACAATAAACACAGACACTAAGATACTATATATATATTTGGTCGAATATACAGAAGTACACAGGTGATACTTTGGTGTGAGTTGAGCGCACTGAGCGTCGGTACAGTATCTCGCAAGTGTCTGCTCTAGACCACACTTGAAAGTAGACTGGTTAATGTTTGATTGATTAATTGATAAAGATTAAGCCACCCAAGAGGTGGCACGGGCATGAATAGCCCGTAAGTGGTACAATTTTTTTTTGTTTTTCTCAGTATTCTGAGTTTGCATTTAACCATCAAGCTGTTATCGCGGGGGAGGATACTGCTTCACAGTCTTTATGAGGGTGTCCAGCTGCTGAACACCTTTGTTGACCAGGAGAGTGGCTGTGTTGATGGCTTCAGGGAGGCCACTGCATGATTCAGGAACTCTTAAAGCTCTTCTAAGGTCATTGGTTGCTTCACATTCCAGAAGATAGTGAAGTAATGGCTTTTCTGTGACAGTTTGGCAGAAGATGCACTCTCTCTGTCGGGGTTCACCAATCTCCCAGTTGCATCTGTAACCTAGACGTAGTCTATATAACCTAACTGCTATTTCCCTGTGGATTCCTTTTGGAGTTAATGTTTGCTATTCTGCTGCTTATATGCCCGGGCAACACCTCACCGTGTTGCCCGGGCAACGCCTCACCTCATTCATCTCCAAAGGTTGACAGGAATATTAACAATGCATTTGGAGCGAGTATATTATTGGGATAATCTACTCGCTACCGCTACGATAAGCACCTCCAAAGGATACCTGATCAACCAGGCTGTGACTCATACGTCAGGCTGCGAGCAGCCGCGTCCAACAGCCTGGTTGATCAGTCCGGCAACCAGGAGGCCTGGTCGACGACCGGGCCGCGGGGACGCTAAGCCCCAGAAGCACCTCAAGGTAACCTCAAGGTAAGGTACACCTTCAATGGTTTTCTTTCGTCCCTTCCTTCTGGCATCATCTCAGCTCTCTATGTCGGCGATTTTACCTTCTGCTGTCGAGGTGATGATTCGCCTTCAATGGCGGCTTCAACTTGCGATTGATGCCGTGTTGTCTTGGGCCACCAATCATGGCTTCAAGTTCTCTATAACAAAAACTTGTGCTATGACTTTTACTCAGAAGCATGTCGTTCTTCGTCCTCCCCCTCTGTCGCTGTATGGTCATCCCCTTGTGTACAAAAATTCTGCTAAGCTTTTAGGGCTAATCTTTGACACTCGTTTGTCTTGGTCGCCCCATATCTCTTACCTCCGAGTTGAATGCTCTGAGGCCCTTAACTTAAGGTCTTGTCCCATACTTCTTGGGGAGCTGATAGGCGCAGGCTCTTCTCTTTACATTCTTCGTAGTACCTGAACTCGATTATGGTTATCGTGCTTACTCGTCTGCTTCTCCTCCTACTCTTCGTCGTCTTGTAAGCTCTGCACCATACTGAGTTACGCTTCAGCTCTGGTGCCATTCGTTCGACTCTACCCAGAGCCTGAATGTTGAAACTGGCGTCCTGTCTCTACAGGATCGCAGTGATCGCTACTGTCTTCGCTACCTTGCGCAGTCCCTACAACACCCTCACTCTCGCTATGTCGTGCCTTGACCTTTACCCCTTCTGTAGTTCCTGTTCCCCTTCACCACCTACCTCTTTCTGTACGGTTGTCTTGCTTACAAAATTATCTTTCGGTTTGTGTTACCAAACAAAGCTTGATAACACAAACCGGACATCCTTTCCCCTCGTGTCGTTCCGTCTTTGCCCCCCGTCGAGGGTCACCCATCCTGAATTTTGTGAAACCTTGACCCACATCACTAAAGCTTTTACCCCTCCTTCAGTTCTGAAATGCTTTTTCCTTGAACACTTTTCTTCACACTCACACTCCATTTTCGTTTTCACTGATGGGTCTAAGTCTGCAGACGGTGTGGGCTACTCCGTTGTTTTTCCTGACCCATCTATATGCGTCACCTGCCTCCGGAGACTTACATCTTCACTGCAGAACTTTGTGCTATTTTATATGTTCGTCGTCAACTGCTTTCTCGCTGACAATCTTCCTTTGTTGTAGTTGACTCTGGCAGTGCCTTCAAGGCTCTGGAGTCCTTTAATCCAGTCCATCCTGTGGTAGTCGAGACTCAACAGTGGCTGTTTCTTATCTTTAGTAGATTTAGAAGGTACCGGCTTGGTACCTTCTTTTGATTATTACTTATCTCTCTACCTTCGAAACTCTGCCTATATTAGGCCTACCCAATCACCTTACACCAGGCCTATGTGTCCTGGGCACCCAGGCCAATGAATGCCAGGAACTGGCCCTAGGAAACTCCTCCTCTATTGGCCTACATCTAATCACTCGAAACCAGGCCTAAGTACCCTGGCATCCCAAGCCAATGAAAACATTTGGAGACTGCCAGGAGCGAAGTATTTCCTTGAAAACTGGAGCACTGGTACAAAGCAGATGTCGACACAGGGGCACCCTTGTCTACCCATTGCATGTCGACACGGGGCACCCTTGTCTACCCATTGCATGTCGACACGGGGCACCCTTGTCTACCCATTGCATGTCGACACAGGGGCACCCTTGTCCACCCATTGCATGTCGACACAGGGGCACCCTTGTCTACCCATTGCATGTCGACACGGGGCACCCTTGTCTACCCATTGCATGTCGACACGGGGCACCCTTGTCTACCCATTGCATGTCGACACAGGGGCACCCTTGTCCACCCATTGCATGTCGACACAGGGGCACCCTTGTCTACCCATTGCATGTCGACACAGGGGCACCCTTGTCCACCCATTGCATGTCGACACAGGGGCACCCTTGTCTACCCATTGCATGTCGACACGGGGCACCCTTGTCTACCCATTGCATGTCGACACGGGGCACCCTTGTCTACCCATTGCATGTCGACACAGGGGCACCCTTGTCTACCCATTGCATGTCGACACGGGGCACCCTTGTCTACCCATTGCATGTCGACACGGGGCACCCTTGTCTACCCATTGCATGTCGACACAGGGGCACCCTTGTCCACCCATTGCATGTCGACACAGGGGCACCCTTGTCTACCCATTGCATGTCGACACAGGGGCACCCTTGTCCACCCATTGCATGTCGACACAGGGGCACCCTTGTCTACCCATTGCATGTCGACACAGGGGCACCCTTGTCCACCCATTGCATGTCGACACAGGGGCACCCTTGTCTACCCATTGCATGTCGACACAGGGGCACCCTTGTCCACCCATTGCGAGTGGAAACTTGGCCCAAATGTTAGTACCCAGGGTGTGACAAATACCTCCAGTAGTCAAGGGGAATAGGGAAAAGGAGATGGAGGGGAAGAGAGAGGGAGGGAGAGGGAGGGAGAGGGAGGGAGAGGTCAACAAGAACAAGCTGAAACATCACCTCCCAACCACAAGGTGGGACACTTGTGACTAAGGATTTATGACACTGGTGGCGTGGTCACCTTCCAGCCATCAAGGGGAAACGGAGAAGAGCAGGAGAGGAGAGGGAGGAAAGATCTACATGTTCAAGTATACTTTTACAACTCCCCCTCTTTGAATTTCAGAAAAGTCATTTAAAGTACAAATTTTCTTATCCTGTTGACCAGACCACACACTAGAAGGTGAAGGGACGACGACGTTTCGGTCCGTCTTGGACCATTCTCAAGTCTCACAATCGACTTGAGAATGGTCCAGGACGGACCGAAACGTCGTCGTCCCTTCACCTTCTAGTGTGTGGTCTGGTCAACATACTTTAACCACGTTATTGTGACTCATCGCCTGCACTTTCTTATCTTGCACACTTTATAAAAATAGTAATAAAAAATTGGACCAAATGCCTCTAATCCGAATTGTTTGTGCGTATCTAACCTAGCTAACTCCATTATAATCACCAGACATACATTAATTACAGAAATCTAACAAGCATGATGATAACTCTAATTAACATATACAATAAGTACTGATGACCGTCACAATAATCCCGACTGTCAATCATTGGCAGTCCAGCACATCTTCCTAACTTATCTGGAAATTAAAAACATCTTAGACCTGACCTGATAAAGCTAAAATAAAACTATCCCTACCTATCAATATACCATCGAGCTAGTTCACTGGAGAGCCGTCCGCCATCAGTGTTTCCTTCTTGAACACGTTACACATCAAACTCCAAAGAGTTCCGAAAACTTCCATAATGCGGGAAAGGAACACTTAACAAAGTCCTAGTATACTACTCGACCCCTGAGGTAACTCTCCGCCGCACCGTGTAACTAAATCTCTTAAACTGACATTAAAAAAAACAAATCGATGTCCATTTGATATTCTCTTAAATGCTAATATCAGAGTTCTTCCTTTCCGAGTACACTAGTAGAGTGTGTACTCACTTGTTCAGTCCAGTCCCTTGTTTACTAAGCAAAGACACTTTCTTTACACAACAAACCACTGAACAAAAAACAACAACAACAACAAAGCCATTTATAGTAAGTACAGTCTCTAGAACCAGTGTTAACTAGACACAGGTCCACAACTGTGTCGACGCTCTAGAGAACTTTTCTAGCTACTTTTTCCAATATATCTGGACAACCTATTTAGAGACAGTCATGTTTCTAGAATTTTGAGAAGTGTACTTAACTAGTTCCCACTTTTGTAGATTTTCAATTTCTAGATTTTAAATTTTCTTGATTTCCAATTTCAAGATTTCAACTTTTCTAGATTTCCAGAGTTACATTCCTGGACCTAGATTCAGGAAGCTCTGTGCATTTCTTCGTAAGTGGGTTTGCTATGAAGGTTCCTAAGTGCGCCCTAAGAAGATGCTTAGGTGCGATTCAATAAGGTATACTTAGGAAGAAAATTGTTGGTTCACCTGCGTGCCGATAGAGGTCACTACTGTGTTTCGTTTGGCCAATCAGAGAGCAGCAACATTCTTCATATTGAAGATTTAGCGCTGGCTTATCGCAGCTCTACTGCCTCCTATTTACGTCGAATTTTCTTATAAAATTAGTATATTTCGAAGTAAAACAATGTTTTTTCAACTTCTACAGCCAGCACGGACATTGTAGTAAACAAATATGTTACATTTGTTGTTTACCTACGTAATTCTAAGAGATACTGTGTAGCTGTCCTTGTTGCTCGGAAGATGCGCTGACAATTATTTTATATATTTACTGAATTTACCCAAGAGCCACTAACTATCTCGTGACCTCGAAGAGGACAGAAAGCCGGCGGCTTGTTAAAGGGCCCGCCAATTGTCTTAATGATATTTTTTAGCTGGAATTTGGCATTTACGGCTTCAGCGGGTAGGCGGTTCCATGGGTTTATAGCCCTCTTGGTGGAAAAAATCATCTGTTTTCAGTCCTACTTGAGAGAACATACTCTCCAACACTATATCTGTGATTGCCCTGTTATCAGTGACTTCATACCAAATGGTATGAGGTATTTTGAGCTCTGTAATTACTTCATACACTCAGGAATATTGGAAGATATTCTTGTGCTGCACCCAGATTTTGCCAGTGGAGGCTAATAGATCAGCATTAAGTATTTTGTTCTCTCCTAATTCCATGTATGACTGGCCATCCTGTGAGGTGAGGATGTTGGATGAGCTTGTAGCTGGTTTTTGATCTACACTGTGTGGTCCTTCATACAGAATAGGGAAGCAGCACATTGCTGTGTATACCTAAACATGTTTAATAGGGGGGGGGGGGTAGAAATAGCCTAAGCTTCTCCATCCCTTTGAGATGTATTTATTGCTTATCTCAATAAACATACTTGAACTTGAATTGAACTTGAACATGTTTAAAAATACATTGTTTGAGAGGAGTCTTGTAGAAACTGGTAAGAGTAATTATAATATAATGTTTCCATGAATCAGTGCTTACCTCTTCTGAAAATCGCGAAGAGTTGTTTAGTCAGAGTTGATTTGTTTTTTGTATTGAGGCTGGTATTTTCTAAATTGATTCCATGTACAGTATATCTAACCATCCTGTGAGATGGGAGTATTAGATAAACTTATAGCTAGTTTTTTATCTACACTGTGTAATAATCCATATAGAATAGGGTAGCAGCACTTACCTAATCTTCTTAATAAAAAAAATCAGTAATAAAGATTTTAAATTATAGTTTGTATTATTACAAATACAGTACTGTATTATCCTTATTAAATCATGTTGACCATGGATCATTAAGATCTCATGTTGATATGTAATAGTCATATTTCTTTTGAACTGCTAATCCATGCTAATCATTCATTAAATTGTGCATTATGTCTCAATTTTTCACTTCCTTGGATATACTGTACAGTACAAAAAGATAGGATAAAAATAAACCAGTAATATTTCTTTCATTATATTTTTCATTTAAATAACTGCATCAATATTTTTACAGCTGACAGGATTTGTTTTACCATACAGGTGCATTATTTGTTAAAAAAAAAAATTGGTTTATTGTTACACACAATGGTGCTACATAGCCTTCCCAGCTTGGTGCCTTCTTTTAATACTTACTGATTAAAAAATAAATAATAAATACATTTTATTCAGGAAAAGTACATACAGTTGATTTACAAACATAATGTTGGATTTATAGACAGAGCTAGTACATACAATACCTAAAGCCACTAATACTCATAGCATTTCGGGCAAGGTGTGGTGGAAAAAACACAGACTAAAACTTAATAGCAATCGAGATTAGGTATAAATTGTGTTGAAAGTAGGAATAAAAAATACAAAAAGGGGGGTTAGCATAGCATAACTCAGCAATTGCACATGTTGGTGAACAGCGTTGTTTAAAAAATAGCAAGACATGGGTTGACATTTAGGAGGTAAGTTAGGTTACATGGAGTTAATTAGGCAGTGCTTGGTTTAACTCTTAAACTGGTTGAGAGAGGTACAGCCTTTGACATGATTCGGGAGGTCATTCCACATTCTGGGTCCCTTGATTTGTAGAGCACTTCTAGTTTGGTTACACACAGCCAAATTGTGTAACAGGAAGAGGTCTTGGACACAAATTTGTTCCATGCTAAATGTAGAGGAATCAGCTGAGTATTCCTCAAATAAAATAAGTTGCCTCAGCTTATAAGATAAATAAAATAAGCATTTCTCAAATAAGTAGCTGCCTCACCTCACTGCCTTACTGCTATATAGCCTTCCCGGCATGGTGCCTTCTTTTGATAATTATTTGTTCCACACCCAAATTGTATAACAGGAAGAGGTCTTGGACCCCTACTTCCCTCTCTCTTTTTTAATAGTCTATATAGTCATAATTATAGCTTTAAGTATTCAGTGAATAAAGTTTTTGACATTTTTACCCTTCTCCTTACCTAACATCATTTGTGCAGCATATTTTTATTTTATGTCTCACCCAGATTTAATTTCAAAATAAAACCAAACTAAATAAATTAGAAATGGGTATGTATAGCTAAGGTACACCCTTACTACTAGGTGAACAGGGGCATTTGGTGATAGTAAATGATCCCATCTGGCAGGGCTCATCACCTTCTCTCATATTTCATGTTCACCAGTGTTTATTTACTTAATAACTACGGGTATAATATCTTGCTATTATAAAACTAATTCTACTATCATAAAAGACATATTTACTTTAAGTTTCAAGCAGAGAATGCATATATAACTAACACGAAGGACTCCTCTTCACTAAATTCAATTTTTATAATCTTTTGTTTATGTTCCAAAATCTTAAAATCGATCCCAGTGTTATGTAGTAGAGAAAAATTGAGTTAAATCCAGTTTACGTAAAGCTACGAGTGATCGAAACCACACTTAGATCCCGGAATGAACTTACGAAGGTTTTTCCACTTAGTGTAGCTACTTGAATACCGACGTAGCCGCCACGAAGGCGCTAAGAAGGAAAACATTCGTAGCTTAGAAGAAAAACCTTCGTAAGTACCTTCCTGAATCCGGCCCCTGGGTATTAAGATGAACTTTTTTAAAAATGCCCCCTACGTTTCCAGCCCGTTGTTAATCATGAGGGGGGCTTGGTGGGCGGCTGCCGGAGTGTGATGCTCCATGGGTCAGTCCTCTGTCCTTTTGAAGCTTTATGCTCCTGCAGCCATCTTCACTAATTTTGCTGGAAACTATTTCCTCTTCCTTATATTTAATTTTTCCTCCCCCTCTTCTCCTTTCTAATTGTCATTTCCCACTGACTTTTTGCCATTCTTGATTATTCTATCGGACATCTTCTGTTTTGACACCCCGGGAATTTGGGGAGGCATACTCTCACCCGTAGAACTGTGGTAGTCGACGTTGCGAGCGAGGGGGACGCTTTTTATTGTCAATCCTCGCCTTCGTTGCTGAACCCGATCTCGACGGACTGACGATTCTTAAGGTGGCGATTGCAGGGCATATACTCACGATGCACCCCTGGGTGGGCCCCCCCCATCTGGTCGGGTGTCCTATCCTCTAATTGTGGCCCTATGGTGGGTATAGGGGCTTATTCGTGAATTAAATTATTATCTACTCGTTTCTATGCCGCTGAATGGTCCTCTTATAACTTCCCAGGCTCGTGGGGTGGGCGACCAGGGCCCCTAGAGTCGGAAGACCGGTCTATGTTGGAAGACCAGGCTCTGTAGCCCCCGCTACATTGGGCCTCGACCAGCTACTCCTTTGACCCATTTACGGTCGTGCATATCCTTGTTGAATGTCCTGACTTCCAGGACGCTCGTATGTCTTGCTTCCCGACCGTCCCTCACAGTCATTTGTCCCTCGATAGAATTCTTGGTGAATCTGATACCTTTGATATCGTTTGCCTTATGTGTTTCTGTTCTCATATTGGCAACCTTGGTGATATTTAGCGCCCTCTGATTATCCCGCACATCTGATGGTGCTACATAGCCTTCCCGGCTTGGTGCCTTCTTTGATAATTACTTATTTTTACCCCTCCCGACTACCCCCTTCCTCTGCTCCCCTCCCATCTCTGTGGGAGGTTGAGCCCCAAGCCCCTAGTGATGACCACCTCATCACCTGGAGTGGCTTCTTCCCTCATTGTGACAACTGCGCCTTTTACCCCCCCCCATCTCACTGTGGGTGTTTGACACCCCCAGTAAGATGGGGAGTGTCGGTCGGCGCACAAGGAGTACACTCTTTGTGAGCCGACCCCCCCCCCCCACAAACGCACTTGCATGCAGGCGATGAGTCACAATAACGCGGCTAAAGTATGTTGACCAGACCACACACTAGAAGGTGAAGGGACGACGACGTTTCGGTCCGTCCTGGACCTAAATTCTCACAATCGACTTGAGAATGGTCCAGGACGGACCGAAACGTCGTCGTCCCTTCACCTTCTAGTGTGTGGTCTGGTCAACGCACTCGCATGCTTCCTTCCAGTGCTCCTATATTCCACGCCTTGTTTGATCCTGCTACATGGACTAAATATTTTGATCTCAACCATCTGAATTCTACATGTCCTGACGATTTCTTCCTCCACAAACACCTCGTTGATTCAGTGGCTGCCTCTGTTACTTTTAACCCCACCCGATTGGGTACACATGTCGTTGCTGCTCCTTCACTGGAAGCAGCTGCCGGCTTAGCTGCATTGTCCAGCATTGGAGAGACCCCTGTTGGGGGTCTCCAAAAATGCCCAGTTAAATACCAGTATTGGCACTGTTATCCTCCCGCACCATGTTGTGACTGGTGTTAGGGACCTGAAAGACTGCCATGAGGATATTAAACATATCCTTGAAGCCCAAAGCCATTTTGTCCTCCAAGTGGACACGTTCACTCGACTCCCTCGTGGTCGCCGCCATCATCCTCTTCGAATCGTGCCGATCACTTTGATAGTAGGACCCTTCCGCCTTCTATAATTCTTGCTGGTGCCAGATGCGCCGTTCAGGAATACATTTTCTCTCCTAGACTTTGTAATAAGTGCTGGAAATTTGGGCATGGTGCCCTCAAATGCACAAGTGCAGTGTCTTAATGCCCCATGTGTGGGGACTTAGGTCACTCTAAGTTGGAGTGCTCTTCTTCCCAGGCTCGCAACGTCAATTTCGGTGACGCCCACCCTACCTTCTCCTGCGCGCGTATGCACTACAAATTTGAGGAAGCCGTCCTCAATTTGAAGCACCACAATCGTTTGTCTTTTCCTGAGGTGAGACGCCAAGTACACTGTCTCTCCTTTTTTACTAGCATATCTTAGGCTCGTGTGTTGCGTTCCTCCTCTCCTCGCCCTTCCCTCCTTTCTCAGTCTCACAACCATTTCTAGGCCTTGGACGCGAACCTCCCACCACCACCTCACCTGCTCCTGTACATTCTGAACCAAGGGGGTCCTCCTCCTCCTCCTGGTTCTCTATCTGGTGTATTCCTCCTTCTTTTCCAGTCTGCCGTGTCTCCTGTGTCTTCTTTCCCGTCTCCCCTGATCCTTCTTCCCAGCCCTTTCCTCTGTCTCTTGGCCCTCCTCGCTGCCTGTCTGTCCAGGCTGTTGTCCATCATCCTCCCAGCAATTTTCATGTTGTTCACTCCCGTTCTTCTCCTGTTGAGACTTTGGAGACTGTCGCCCAGTACGTTACTGCTGGCACACCTGTTTCTATAAGTCAGAAACGTAGGCCTGGCTCCTCCCTGGCAGGTAAGAAGGCATCACTTTCTTCCCCACCCTCCGACTCTGACTATCACTGCACCCCCTCCCATTTCGGTGGTCAAGTCCCCTGTCCCAGCTATGGAGATTCGCTTAGTCCTCGATTTTCTCTCGGCTGCTCCCCTCGATGAGGTGCGCTCCCCTGTGTTTGTCCCCCCTTCCCCTGATTCCCTTGACCACCGCTCACCAATGATTCCTGTCCGTCTGCCTCTGGTCCATCCTCCCACTCCCTTGACTCCATCGTCCTTGCTAGATTTACCTATGCCCTGTAACCCTGATTTCACTGATCCTGATCTTAGTATACTGTGTTCTTCTTTACCTTTGTTTCTCCTGTGTTCTCTGTTTCTGTTCTCTCTAATTTTGACAATGTCTATTCTTAAATGGAATATTCGTGGATTTTATGCCAACTTCCATGAACTCTAAGTTCTGATAACACAGTTTTCACCGCTCTGTGTCTGCCTCCAGGAGCCGATACTTTGTGCTCGTCCTGGTCACTTCCGTAATTATTCCTTTCTCTCTCTTTCCCTCCAGCTTTTGCTGGGGCGCATAACTCTACTGCTCTCTTGATTCGTACTAATATTCCCTTTGTCCCCCCCCTCTACTTTTTCGGTTGCCCATTCGGTGTTCTGCGGCCTGTATCTTTGTGAGTAAATGGTATACATTCTGTTCCATTTATCTCTCCCAAATGCCCCACTTTCTCTTCCTGATCTTACCCACCTGTTGGAATCTTTAACAGAGCCGGTGTTCCTGTTGGTTGATTTCAACTATCGGCATACCCTCTGGGGTGATGGTCTGACAAACACACGAGGCCGCCTTCTCGAACCATTTATCCTCTCTTCTTCTCTGTCTCTTCCGAATTCTGGTGAACTCACTCATGTTGACTCACGCACTAGTACCCTTTCCTGTCTTGATCTTTCTCTCTGCTCGTCTTCTCTTTATTTAGACTTCACGTGGCGGGTTCTTGATGACCTCCATAACAATGATTATTTCCCCATCCTTGTCACCCTTTTCTCCTTTCACCCTCCCCTCTCCTTCCCTTGGTGGCAGTTTGCCAAAGCTGACTGAAATCTATTCCCCCTCCATGCTACTCTTTCCGACTTCTCCACTCTGCCTCTCCCTCGGGCCCTCCTCCTTTTTCATGACACCGTATTCGATGCTGCGCTGCGCTCTGTTCCTTACTCTATCTCCCGGGGCACGCGGAAGTGCGTTCCCTGGTGGAATGCAGACTGTGCTTGGGCTGTCCCTGTAAGCGTGCAACCTGGAAGAGACACCGCCGCCGGCAGACGGCCGATTCTTTTATTTTGTTTCGGAAGGCAAATGCTGTGGCCCGTAGAACCATGAATACAGTTAAATGTGAGAGTTGGAAATCTTATGTCTCCACCATTACGACTGATACTCCTCTGCCGCAGATCTGGAAGAAATTCTGCAAGAATGCGGGTAAGTTTGTTCCTGATGTCTCACCGGTCCTTCACCTCTGTGGTACTCTTGTGGCGGATCCTTTGTAGGTCGTGACTGAACTGAGTTTCTACTTTTCGACTGTTAACTCTTGCTCTCATCTTCATCCGTCTTTCCTTATTCGTAAGCCCCTTCTTGAATCTTGTTCTTTAGATTTCCGCATTCATCTCCAGTGTCCCTATAATGATCCTTTCTCTCTCTCTGAACCTCAGTCCACCCTGACCCTCTGCGGTTCTACGGCAGTGGGCTCAGATGACATTCATTATGAGACGCCTCGCCATCTCCCTCCATGCTCGTTTCATTATTTACTGAATCTGTATAACCGTATCTGGGAGTCGTCGTCAGTCCCTGAGGACTGGCTCGAGGCGGTGGTTCTTCCTATTCGGAAGCCAAGGGTCTCTATGGACATTCCCTAAGGATTTCCGCCCTATTGTCCTCACGAGTTGCGTCTGCAAACTCTTTGAACGTATGGTCAATGTTCGTCTGATGTGGTTCTCGGGACACTATCACCACCTCTCCCCTTCCCAATTTGGCTTTCACAAGTGCCGCAGCACGACAGATGTCCTGGTGAACTTGAAGGTCTATATTCGTACTGCTTTTGCTGCGAAGACCTCCGTTGTTGCCGTCCTTTTTGACCTGGAAAAGGCTTATGACACGACTTGGAGATATCATATTCTGTCCCAACTCCGTTCTTTTGGCCTTCGTGGTAATCTCCCTCTCTTCCTCCAAAGCTTCTTCTCTAGCCGTTCTTGTAGAGTTAAGCTTGGTGCCACTCTCTTTGCCTCTTTTCGACAATACGAAGGTGTACCCCCCAAGGTAGTGTTCTGAGCACTACTCTTTTTCCTTGTTGCCCTCAATGGTCTTCTTTCCTCCCTTCCCTCTGGCATCTTTTCAGCGCTCTATGTTGACGATCTTACCCTCTGCTGTCGAGGTAATGACTCGTCTTTCCTTCAACGGCGGCTTCAACCTACGATTGATGCCGTGTCGTCCTGGTCCACCAATCATGGCTTCAAGTTCTCTACAACTAAGACTTGTGCTATGACTTTTACTCAGAAGCATGTCGTTCTTCGTCCTTCTTTGTCGCTGTATGGTCATCCCCTTGTGTACAAAGATTCTGCTAAGCCTTCGGGATTAATCTTTGACACTCGTTTGTCTTGGTCGCCCCATATCTCTTACCTCCGAGTTGAATGCTCTAAGACCCTTAACTTACTTATGGTCTTGTCCCATACTTCTTTGGGAGTACACGCTTCTCTCTTTACATTCTTCTCTCGTCCTGTCTAAACTTGATTGTGGTTGCCCTGCTTACTCGTCTGCTTCTCCTTCTACTCTTCGCCGTCTTGATGCTCTGCACTATATTGCGTTACGCCTCAGCTCTGGTGCCTTTCATTCCACTATTATCTAGTGCTTGTATGTTGAAACTGGCGTCCTGTCTATACAGGACTGCCATTATCGCTACTGTCTTCGCTACCTTGCGCGGAGCTTACAACACCCTCACTCTCGCTTATGTCGTACTTTAACCTTTACTCCTCCTGTGATCCCTGGTCCCCTTCACCACCTCTTTCTTTCTGTATGGTTGTCTCGCTTGTAAGGTTCTCTCTCGGTTCGTGTTACTAATGTTTCTCCCCGTGTCGTTCTGTCCTTGCTCCCATAGAGGGTCCCCCTTCCTAAGTTTTGTAAAACTTTGACCCACGTGATTAAAGCTTTTACCCCTCCTACAGTTCTGAAACTTCCTTGCACACTTTTCTTCACATTCCCGCTCCGTTTCCACCTTCACTGATGGGTCTATGTCCGCAGACGGTGTAGACTTTTCTGTTGTTTTTCCTGACCGTACTTATATGTGTCGCCTGCCTCCGGAGACTAGCATCTTCACGGCAGACGATGCAGTGACTTCTTCACGGCATCATATGATTCACATCTTCATATCATCATATGAAGTCATATGACTTCTTCATCTTCATATTTATTCTGTATGTTCTTCGTCAACTGCTTTCTCGCTGTCACTCATCCTTTGTTCAAGTTCAAATTCAAAATTCAAATTTTTATTCAGGTAAAGTACATACATAGAAGATAAGTTACTAATATAATGTTGGATATATAGATAGAGGTAGTACATACAATACCCAAAGCCACTAATACGTATAGCGTTTCGGGCAAGGTGTGGGAAAACCCACACTTAGACTAAAACTTAATAGTAATTGAGATTAAAGTATAAATTGTATTGAAAAAGGAATAAAAAAAAAGAAAAGGGGGAGGGGGAACATGGCAGAAATCAGCAGTTATACAACTTGGTCAACAAACAGTATTGTTTGAAAATAGCAAGACATGGGCTGACAATTTGGGGGAAATGTAGGTTACATGGAGTTAATTAAGTAGTAGTTAGTTTTACACTTAAACTGGTTGAGAGAGGTACAGCCTTTGACATGATTGGGAAGGTCATTCCACATTCTGGGTCCCTTGATTTGTAGAACATCTCTAGTTTGGTTAAGTCGTACTCTTGGAATATCAAATAGGTATTTGTTTCTGGTGTGGTGCTCATGGGTTCTGTTATAAACTTCTAGGAAGCGTCTGAAGTCAGGATTGGAATTACAGTTTAGAGTTTTAAATATATAGAGTACACATGAAAGGATGTGAAGTGACTTAATATCTAACATATTCAAAGATTTGAGTAGGGGTACCGAGTGATGTCTGGGGCCAGAGTTGGATATTGTTCTAATAGCAGCTTTGTGTTGGGTAATTAGAGGACGTAGATGATTTTGGGTAGTAGAACCCCAAGCACAAATACCATAATTGAGATAAGTATAGATGAGAGAGTAATAGAGCGTCACCAGGACAGGACGAGGTACATAATATCTGATCTTAGAAAGAATGCCAACAGTTTTATCAACTATTTTTGGTACATTTAGAATGTGTCCCTGGAAATTCAGCTTGTTATCGATGAGGACACCAAGGAATTTACCATCTACTTTGTTACTAATTTGGATATTGTTTATTTTTAGATTAATTTGATCTGAGGATTTATTACCAAACAAAATATAAAAGGTTTTGTCAATGTTTTAGGTGAGTTTGTTGGCAGTTAGCCAAAAATGGACTTTATTTAGCTCAAAATCAAAATTGAAAATTCGAAACTTTTATTCAGGTAAAAATACATACATAGATGATGAGTTACAAACATAATGATGGATTTATAGATAGAGCTAGTACATACAATACTTAAAGCCACTAATACGCACAGCGTTTCGGCAAGAAGTATTGAAGTATAGAAGTATTTGGGCATAGCGTTCAGTATTCACTGTGGCATTTAGAGCAAGGGGGTCAGGACTGGAGAAAATGAAGGTTGTGTCTCAGCAAATAGAATTGTTTTGAGGTGTTGGGAGGCATTTGGAAGGTCATTAATGTAGATGAGAAAGAGAGGGCCAAGTATGCTGCCCTGAGGAACACCAATGTTGATGGGTAGGGTGGGAGAAATGGAATCATTCACAGAAACATACTGGAGCCTGTCAGTAAGGTAGGACTGAAGATATTGCAGGGAGTGTCCTCTGACTCCATAATGATGTAATTTAAGAAGAAGGTTTTGGTGGTTGACAGTGTCAAAAGCCTTACGCAGGTCCACAAACAACAGAGTTCCCAACAGGGAACTCATATTCATCAAGCGCTGTATGTATCAAGTTAATCATACTAATCAGTGCATCGTTAGTGCTGTTTTTGGGTCTGAAGTCTATGCAATAAAATTGCATATTGGCAAGAGCTAAGTATATTGTGTTTGGCTAGATAAGAGTAAAGCTGCTTGTAGATTAGCTTTTCAATTATTTTTGACAAGTTTGGCAGAATTGAAATAGGTCTATAATTGTTGACATCAGTGAGATCACCACATTTGTGGACAGGGGTTACTCCCGCTTTTTTTTTAGAATATCCGGAAAGGTTTGGAGTTCACGTGACTTGTTGAAAAGCAATGCAATGGCAGGAGCGAGAAATCTGGAGGCTTTTTTGTAAATTAAAGTTGGTATCTCAGCAAGGGCACTAGACTTGGTTTTAAGAAAAAGGATTATGTCATTGTCATCAGTGGAATTAGCGGGAATTAGGTACAGAGACGCTGGATAGTTACCTGTAAGGTAGTCTTTAATATTAGTGAGTGAGGATGGAATATCATGAGCAAGGGATGTGTCAATGGATGAGAAGAACCTATTGAATTCAATAGCAGTATCAGAGGCTGAAAGCTGACCATTACCATTGGATAAGAGTATTGGTTTTTTATTCAAAATCTTTTTTGATCCCAATATTTCGGAAATAGTGCTCCATGCTTTCTTAATATTGCCCTTAATTTGGTTAAATTTTTTTCGTAGTATTTTATTTTGGTTCTCCTAATTATTTTAGTTAGCATTAATGAGTAAGTCTTTGAAACTTGTTTGGAGACAACTCCTAACCTATACTTTGTGGCGAGTAGATTATCCCAATAATATACTCGCTCCAAACGCATTAGCCTAACGAGAGAAGCAAAACTCTTCTTAGTACTAATTATGAAACTCAAACCTTTCCCGCCAACCTTTGGAGAACGGTGAGGTGTTGGCCGAGCATATAAGCCGCAGAGTAGCGAGTAATAACCACCATTTGGTCGCCATTTGGTCCGGGAGACATCTCCCGTCACGCAGGGTGCAGTCGCGCCTCTACAGATCTCCAGTATCATTTATTGATACTGGTGATGGCTCAAAAGGGCCACCACGTAAGTGGTGGCCCTTTCATGCCCGTGCCACCTTTTGGGCGGCTTACTCTTCATCAATCATCAATCGAATAATAACCTTTCAGCACCGCTCCTGTGCCAGGTAAGTCCACTACGGGTTCACTATAGCTGGTGCTACTTGCCCCGCTCCTGTGCCAGGTAAGTTACGGGCTTACCATAGTCCGTGCTACTTGGAACTTGTTCCGAGTAGCTGAATCTATAACAACAACATAATAATAACCAGTCTACTTTCAAGTGTGGTCTAGAGCAGACACTTGCGAGATACTGTACCGACTCTCAGTGCGCTCAACTCACACCATTGCTCACCAAGGTATCACCTGCATACTTCTGTATACTCGACTAAATATATATATTATCTTAGTGTTTGTGTTTATTGTCACCATACTTTACGTAACAATAGAACCGTTACAACTTCTTCTCATAATCATGTTTTTTTTATTAATAGATTTAAGTATACCCTTTGTAAGCCATGGATTGTTTAACATTTTAGTTGTGACTTATTTCGTTAGCATAGGACAGTAGGTGTTACAGAGGTTCAGAGTTTTCTGATAAAATGTTTGCATAGCTAGGTTGATGTTCACTATGTTACGTAATTCAGTCTCCCAGTTGATATTAGCAGCAGCAATAAAGTTGTTTATAGAAGTTTCATTGTGCAGTCTAAAGCTTATCTTCCTTGTATCTAGAGGTGGTTTATTAATGTTAGTTAGGAGAAATGAGGGGTAATGTTCTGTGGTCCTATCAATGATTATCCCTGAAGTAAGTGGAGAGGTTATGTTAGTCCAGATGTGGTCAAGATCAGAGGCAGTACTATCAATGATTCTAGTAGGTCTAGTGATTAAGGGTATGAGGAAGCAGGTATTCATACACTTGAGGAAACTAGCAGCAGGAGGGTTATCAGGCTCGCAGAGGTCAGTATTACAATCCCCCGAAATTATTAGTTGGTTTTTGAGCTATTATTAGATTTCTAAGGTTAGAGTTGAATTCAGTCACATCAGTGTTAGGAATTCTATAGACTGCACCCACAGACAGGACAGACTCGGCATCCTTGACTCTGAAACTGGCGAAGATATAATCCCCACAGTAGTCTCTAGCACTAATTACTTCTAAGCATGTCAGTTCTTGGTGGTAGAAAGAGCAGTACCATCACCTCTCTGAATAGGAGGAACTGTGTCATAGCCAACTGTGTCGTGGCCACCAGTGTCGTGACCACCAGTGTCGTGGCCACCAGTGTTGTGACCACCAGTGTCGTGGCCACTAGTGTTGTGGCCACCAGTGTTGTGGCCACCAGTGTCGTGGCCACCAGTGTTGTGACCACCAGTGTTGTGGCCACCAGTGTCGTGACCACCAGTGTTGTGGCCACCAGTGTCGTGGCCACCAGTGTCGTGGCCACCAGTGTTGTGGCCACCAGTGTCGTGGCCACCAGTGTTGTGACCACCAGTGTCGTGGCCACTAGTGTTGTGGCCACCAGTGTTGTGGCCACCAGTGTCGTGGCCACTAGTGTTGTGGCCACCAGTGTTGTGGCCACCAGTGTCGTGGCCACCAGTGTTGTGGCCACCAGTGTCGTGACCACCAGTGTTGTGGCCACCAGTGTCGTGGCCACCAGTGTTGTGGCCACCAGTGTCGTGGCCACCAGTGTTGTGACCACAAGTGTCGTGGCCACCAGTGTTGTGACCACCAGTGTCGTGGCCACCAGTGTCGTGACCACCAGTGTTGTGGCCACCAGTGTCGTGGCCACCAGTGTCGTGACCACCAGTGTTGTGACCACCAGTGTCGTGACCACCAGTGTTGTGGCCACCAGTGTTGTGGCCACCAGTGTTGTGGCCACCAGTGTCGTGGCCACCAGTGTTGTGACCACCAGTGTTGTGGCCACCAGTGTCGTGGCCACCAGTGTTGTGGCCACCAGTGTCGTGAACACCAGTGTAGTGGCCACCAGTGTCGTGGCCACCAGTGTCGTGGCCACCAGTGTTGTGACCACCATTGTCGTGGCCACCAGTGTCGTGGCCACCAGTGTTGTGACCACCAGTGTTGTGACCACCAGTGTTGTGACCACCAGTGTTGTGACCACCAGTGTCGTGGCCACCAGTGTTGTGGCCACCAGTGTTGTGACCACTAGTGTCGTGGCCACCAGTGTCGTGACCACCAGTGTCGTGACCACCAGTGTCGTGGCCACCAGTGTTGTGGCCACCAGTGTCGTGACCACCAGTGTCGTGACCACCAGTGTTGTGGCCACCAGTGTTGTGACCACTAGTGTCGGGACCACCAGTGTCGTGGCCACCAGTGTCGTGGCCACCAGTGTCGTGGCCACCAGTGTTGTGGCCACCAATGTCGTGACCACCAGTGTCGTGACCACCAGTGTCGTGGCCACCAGTAGTGTGGCCACCAGTGGTGTGGCCACCAGTGTTGTGGCCACCAGTGGTGTGGCCACCAGTGGTGTGGCCACCAGTGTTGTGGCCACCAGTGTCGTGGCCACCAGTAGTGTGGCCACCAGTGGTGTGGTCACCAGTGTTGTGGCCACCAGTGTCGTGGCCACCAGTAGTGTGGCCACCAGTGGTGTGGCCACCAGTGTCGTGGCCACCAGTAGTGTGGCCACCAGTGGTGTGGCCACCAGTGTTGTGGCCACCAGTGGTGTGGCCACCAGTGTTGTGACCACCAGTGTCGTGGCCACCAGTAGTGTGGCCACCAGTGTTGTGGCCACCAGTGTCGTGGCCACCAGTGTCGTGACCACCAGTGTCGTGGCCACAAGTGTCGTGGCCACCAGTGTCGTGGCCACCAGTGTTGTGGCCACCAGTGTCGTGACCACCAGTGTCGTGACCACCAGTGTCGTGGCCACCAGTAGTGTGGCCACCCAGTGGTGTGGCCACCAGTGTTGTGGCCACCAGTGGTGTGGCCACCAGTGGTGTGGCCACCAGTGTTGTGGCCACCAGTGTCGTGGCCACCAGTAGTGTGGCCACCAGTGGTGTGGCCACCAGTGTTGTGGCCACCAGTGTCGTGGCCACCAGTAGTGTGGCCACCAGTGGTGTGGCCACCAGTGTCGTGGCCACCAGTAGTGTGGCCACCAGTGGTGTGGCCACCAGTGTTGTGGCCACCAGTGGTGTGGCCACCAGTGTTGTGACCACCAGTGTCGTGGCCACCAGTAGTGTGGCCACCAGTGTTGTGGCCACCAGTGTCGTGGCCACCAGTGTCGTGGCCACCAATGTCCTGGCCACCAGTGTCGTGGCCACCAGTGTTGTGGCCACCAGTGTCGTGGCCACCAGTAGTGTGGCCACCAGTGTTGTGACCACCAGTGTCGTGGCCACCAGTGTTGTGACCATCAGTGTCGTGGCCACCAGTGTCGTGACCACCAGTGTCGTGACCACCAGTGTCGTGGCCACCAGTAGTGTGGCCACCAGTGGTGTGGCCACCAGTGTTGTGGCCACCAGTGGTGTGGCCACCAGTGTTGTGACCACCAGTGTCGTGGCCACCAGTAGTGTGGCCACCAGCGTTGTGGCCACCAGTGTTGTGGCCACCAGTGTCGTGGCCACCAGTGTCGTGACCACCAGTGTCGTGGCCACCAGTGTCGTGGCCACCAGTGTTGTGACCACCAGTGTCGTGGCCACCAGTGTTGTGACCACCAGTGTCGTGGCCACCAGTGTCGTGGCCACCAGTGTCGTGGCCACCAGTGTCGTGGCCACCAGTGTTGTGACCACCAGTGTCGTGGCCACCAGTGTCGTGGCCACCAGTGTCGTGACCACCAGTGTCGTGACCACCAGTGTTGTGACCACCAGTGTCATGGCCACCAGTGTTGTGACCACCAGTGTCGTGGCCACCAGTGTCGTGACCACCAGTGTCGTGGCCACCAGTGTCGTGGCCACCAGTGTCGTGGCCACCAGTGTTGTGGCCACCAGTGTCGTGACCACCAGTGTCGTGACCACCAGTGTCGTGACCACCAGTGTCGTGACCACCAGTGTCGTGACCACCAGTGTTGTGGCCACCAGTGTTGTGACCACCAGTGTCGTGACCACCAGTGTCGTGGCCACCAGTGTCGTGGCCACCAGTGTTGTGACCACTAGTGTCGTGGCCACCAGTGTTGTGGCCACCAGTGTCGTGACCACCAGTGTCGTGACCACCAGTGTCGTGGCCACCAGTGTTGTGGCCACCAGTGTTGTGACCACTAGTGTCGTGGCCACCAGTGTTGTGGCCACCAGTGTTGTGACCACCAGTGTCGTGGCCACAAGTGTCGTGGCCACCAGTGTCGTGGCCACCAGTGTCGTGGCCACCAGTGTTGTGGCCACCAGTGTCGTGACCACCAGTGTCGTGACCACCAGTGTCGTGGCCACCAGTGTTGTGGCCACCAGTGTCGTGACCACCAGTGTCGTGACCACCAGTGTTGTGGCCACCAGTGTTGTGACCACTAGTGTCGTGACCACCAGTGTCGTGGCCACCAGTGTCGTGGCCACCAGTGTCGTGGCCACCAGTGTTGTGGCCACCAGTGTCGTGACCACCAGTGTCGTGACCACCAGTGTCGTGGCCACCAGTAGTGTGGCCACCAGTGGTGTGGCCACCAGTGTTGTGGCCACCAGTGGTGTGGCCACCAGTGGTGTGGCCACCAGTGTTGTGGCCACCAGTGTCGTGGCCACCAGTAGTGTGGCCACCAGTGGTGTGGCCACCAGTGTTGTGGCCACCAGTGTCGTGGCCACCAGTAGTGTGGCCACCAGTGGTGTGGCCACCAGTGTTGTGACCACTAGTGTCGTGGCCACCAGTGTTGTGGCCACCAGTGTCGTGACCACCAGTGTCGTGACCACCAGTGTCGTGGCCACCAGTGTTGTGGCCACCAGTGTTGTGACCACTAGTGTCGTGGCCACCAGTGTTGTGGCCACCAGTGTTGTGACCACCAGTGTCGTGGCCACCAGTGTCGTGGCCACCAGTGTCGTGGCCACCAGTGTCGTGGCCACCAGTGTTGTGGCCACCAGTGTCGTGACCACCAGTGTCGTGACCACCAGTGTCGTGGCCACCAGTGTTGTGGCCACCAGTGTCGTGACCACCAGTGTCGTGACCACCAGTGTTGTGGCCACCAGTGTTGTGACCACTAGTGTCGTGACCACCAGTGTCGTGGCCACCAGTGTCGTGGCCACCAGTGTCGTGGCCACCAGTGTTGTGGCCACCAGTGTCGTGACCACCAGTGTCGTGACCACCAGTGTCGTGGCCACCAGTAGTGTGGCCACCAGTGGTGTGGCCACCAGTGTTGTGGCCACCAGTGGTGTGGCCACCAGTGGTGTGGCCACCAGTGTTGTGGCCACCAGTGTCGTGGCCACCAGTAGTGTGGCCACCAGTGGTGTGGCCACCAGTGTTGTGGCCACCAGTGTCGTGGCCACCAGTAGTGTGGCCACCAGTGGTGTGGCCACCAGTGTTGTGGCCACCAGTGGTGTGGCCACCAGTGTTGTGACCACCAGTGTCGTGGCCACCAGTAGTGTGGCCACCAGTGTTGTGGACACCAGTGTCGTGGCCACCAGTGTCGTGACCACCAGTGTCGTGGCCACCAGTGTCGTGGCCACCAGTGTTGTGGCCACCAGTGTTGTGGCCACCAGTGTCGTGACCACCAGTGTCGTGACCACCAGTGTCGTGGCCACCAGTAGTGTGGCCACCAGTGGTGTGGCCACCAGTGTTGTGGCCACCAGTGGTGTGGCCACCAGTGGTGTGGCCACCAGTGTTGTGGCCACCAGTGTCGTGGCCACCAGTAGTGTGGCCACCAGTGGTGTGGCCACCAGTGTTGTGGCCACCAGTGTCGTGGCCACCAGTAGTGTGGCCACCAGTGGTGTGGCCACCAGTGTCGTGGCCACCAGTAGTGTGGCCACCAGTGGTGTGGCCACCAGTGTTGTGGCCACCAGTGGTGTGGCCACCAGTGTTGTGACCACCAGTGTCGTGGCCACCAGTGTCGTGGCCACCAGTGTCCTGGCCACCAGTGTCGTGGCCACCAGTGTCGTGGCCACCAGTGTCCTGGCCACCAGTGTCGTGGCCACCAGTGTTGTGACCACCAGTGTCGTGGCCACCAGTGTTGTGACCATCAGTGTCGTGGCCACCAGTGTCGTGACCACCAGTGTCGTGACCACCAGTGTCGTGGCCACCAGTAGTGTGGCCACCAGTGGTGTGGCCACCAGTGTTGTGGCCACCAGTGGTGTGGCCACCAGTGTTGTGACCACCAGTGTCGTGGCCACCAGTGTCGTGGCCACCAGTGTCGTAGCCACCAGTGTCGTAGCCACCAGTGTCGTGGCCACCAGTGTCGTGACCACCAGTGTCGTGGCCACCAGTGTCGTGGCCACCAGTGTCGTGACAACCAGTGTCGTGGCCACCAGTGTCGTGGCCACCAGTGTTGTGACCACCAGTGTCGTGGCCACCAGTGTTGTGACCACCAGTGTCGTGGCCACCAGTGTCGTGGCCACCAGTGTCGTGGCCACCAGTGTCGTGGCCACCAGTGTTGTGACCACCAGTGTCGTGGCCACCAGTGTCGTGGCCACCAGTGTCGTGACCACCAGTGTCGTGACCACCAGTGTCGTGACCACCAGTGTCGTGGCCACCAGTGTCGTGGCCACCAGTGTCGTGACCACCAGTGTCGTGGCCACCAGTGTCGTGGCCACCAGTGTTGTGACCACCAGTGTTGTGACCACCAGTGTTGTGACCACCAGTGTTGTGACCACCAGTGTCGTGGCCACCAGTGTCGTGGCCACCAGTGTTGTGGCCACCAGTGTCGTGAACACCAGTGTAGTGGCCACCAGTGTCGTGGCCACCAGTGTCGTGGCCACCAGTGTTGTGACCACCATTGTCGTGGCCACCAGTGTCGTGGCCACCAGTGTTGTGACCACCAGTGTTGTGACCACCAGTGTTGTGACCACCAGTGTTGTGACCACCAGTGTCGTGGCCACCAGTGTTGTGGCCACCAGTGTTGTGACCACTAGTGTCGTGGCCACCAGTGTCGTGACCACCAGTGTCGTGACCACCAGTGTCGTGGCCACCAGTGTTGTGGCCACCAGTGTCGTGACCACCAGTGTCGTGACCACCAGTGTTGTGGCCACCAGTGTTGTGACCACTAGTGTCGTGACCACCAGTGTCGTGGCCACCAGTGTCGTGGCCACCAGTGTCGTGGCCACCAGTGTTGTGGCCACCAATGTCGTGACCACCAGTGTCGTGACCACCAGTGTCGTGGCCACCAGTAGTGTGGCCACCAGTGGTGTGGCCACCAGTGTTGTGGCCACCAGTGGTGTGGCCACCAGTGGTGTGGCCACCAGTGTTGTGGCCACCAGTGTCGTGGCCACCAGTAGTGTGGCCACCAGTGGTGTGGTCACCAGTGTTGTGGCCACCAGTGTCGTGGCCACCAGTAGTGTGGCCACCAGTGGTGTGGCCACCAGTGTCGTGGCCACCAGTAGTGTAGCCACCAGTGTTGTGGCCACCAGTGTCGTGGCCACCAGTGTCGTGACCACCAGTGTCGTGGCCACAAGTGTCGTGGCCACCAGTGTCGTGGCCACCAGTGTTGTGGCCACCAGTGTCGTGACCACCAGTGTCGTGACCACCAGTGTCGTGGCCACCAGTAGTGTGGCCACCAGTGGTGTGGCCACCAGTGTTGTGGCCACCAGTGGTGTGGCCACCAGTGGTGTGGCCACCAGTGTTGTGGCCACCAGTGTCGTGGCCACCAGTAGTGTGGCCACCAGTGGTGTGGCCACCAGTGTTGTGGCCACCAGTGTCGTGGCCACCAGTAGTGTGGCCACCAGTGGTGTGGCCACCAGTGTCGTGGCCACCAGTAGTGTGGCCACCAGTGGTGTGGCCACCAGTGTTGTGGCCACCAGTGTTGTGGCCACCAGTGTCGTGGCCACCAGTAGTGTGGCCACCAGTGTTGTGACCACCAGTGTCGTGGCCACCAGTGTTGTGACCATCAGTGTCGTGGCCACCAGTGTCGTGACCACCAGTGTCGTGACCACCAGTGTCGTGGCCACCAGTAGTGTGGCCACCAGTGGTGTGGCCACCAGTGTTGTGGCCACCAGTGGTGTGGCCACCAGTGTTGTGACCACCAGTGTCGTGGCCACCAGTAGTGTGGCCACCAGCGTTGTGGCCACCAGTGTCGTGGCCACCAGTGTCGTGGCCACCAGTGTCGTGGCCACCAGTGTTGTGGCCACCAGTGTCGTGGCCACCAGTGTCGTGACCACCAGTGTCGTGGCCATCAGTGTCGTGGCCACCAGTGTTGTGACCACCAGTGTCGTGGCCACCAGTGTTGTGACCACCAGTGTCGTGGCCACCAGTGTCGTGGCCACCAGTGTCGTGGCCACCAGTGTCGTGGCCACTAGTGTTGTGACCACCAGTGTTGTGGCCACCAGTGTCGTGGCCACCAGTGTCGCGACCACCAGTGTCGTGACCACCAGTGTTGTGACCACCAGTGTCGTGGCCACCAGTGTTGTGACCACCAGTGTCGTGGCCACCAGTGTCGTGACCACCAGTGTCGTGGCCACCAGTGTCGTGGCCACCAGTGTTGTGGCCACCAGTGTCGTGACCACCAGTGTCGTGACCACCAGTGTCGTGACCACCAGTGTCGTGACCACCAGTGTCGTGACCACCAGTGTTGTGGCCACCAGTGTTGTGACCACCAGTGTCGTGACCACCAGTGTCGTGGCCACCAGTGTCGTGGCCACCAGTGTTGTGACCACTAGTGTCGTGGCCACCAGTGTTGTGGCCACCAGTGTCGTGACCACCAGTGTCGTGACCACCAGTGTCGTGGCCACCAGTGTTGTGGCCACCAGTGTTGTGACCACTAGTGTCGTGGCCACCAGTGTTGTGGCCACCAGTGTTGTGACCACCAGTGTCGTGGCCACCAGTGTCGTGGCCACCAGTGTCGTGGCCACCAGTGTCGTGGCCACCAGTGTTGTGGCCACCAGTGTCGTGACCACCAGTGTCGTGACCACCAGTGTCGTGGCCACCAGTGTTGTGGCCACCAGTGTCGTGACCACCAGTGTCGTGACCACCAGTGTTGTGGCCACCAGTGTTGTGACCACTAGTGTCGTGACCACCAGTGTCGTGGCCACCAGTGTCGTGGCCACCAGTGTCGTGGCCACCAGTGTTGTGGCCACCAGTGTCGTGACCACCAGTGTCGTGACCACCAGTGTCGTGGCCACCAGTAGTGTGGCCACCAGTGGTGTGGCCACCAGTGTTGTGGCCACCAGTGGTGTGGCCACCAGTGGTGTGGCCACCAGTGTTGTGGCCACCAGTGTCGTGGCCACCAGTAGTGTGGCCACCAGTGGTGTGGCCACCAGTGTTGTGGCCACCAGTGTCGTGGCCACCAGTAGTGTGGCGACCAGTGGTGTGGCCACCAGTGTTGTGGCCACCAGTGGTGTGGCCACCAGTGTTGTGACCACCAGTGTCGTGGCCACCAGTAGTGTGGCCACCAGTGTTGTGGACACCAGTGTCGTGGCCACCAGTGTCGTGACCACCAGTGTCGTGGCCACCAGTGTCGTGGCCACCAGTGTTGTGGCCACCAGTGTTGTGGCCACCAGTGTCGTGACCACCAGTGTCGTGACCACCAGTGTCGTGGCCACCAGTAGCGTGGCCACCAGTGGTGTGGCCACCAGTGTTGTGGCCACCAGTGGTGTGGCCACCAGTGGTGTGGCCACCAGTGTTGTGGCCACCAGTGTCGTGGCCACCAGTAGTGTGGCCACCAGTGGTGTGGCCACCAGTGTTGTGGCCACCAGTGTCGTGGCCACCAGTAGTGTGGCCACCAGTGGTGTGGCCACCAGTGTCGTGGCCACCAGTAGTGTGGCCACCAGTGGTGTGGCCACCAGTGTTGTGGCCACCAGTGGTGTGGCCACCAGTGTTGTGACCACCAGTGTCGTGGCCACCAGTAGTGTGGCCACCAGTGTTGTGGCCACCAGTGTCGTGGCCACCAGTGTCGTGGCCACCAGTGTTGTGGCCACCAGTGTCGTGGCCACCAGTGTTGTGGCCACCAGTGTCGTGGCCACCAGTAGTGTGGCCACCAGTGTTGTGACCACCAGTGTCGTGGCCACCAGTGTTGTGACCATCAGTGTCGTGGCCACCAGTGTCGTGACCACCAGTGTCGTGACCAGTGTCGTGGCCACCAGTAGTGTGGCCACCAGTGGTGTGGCCACCAGTGTTGTGGCCACCAGTGGTGTGGCCACCAGTGTTGTGACCACCAGTGTCGTAGCCACCAGTAGTGTGGCCACCAGCGTTGTGGCCACCAGTGTCGTGGCCACCAGTGTCGTGGCCACCAGTGTCGTGGCCACCAGTGTTGTGGCCACCAGTGTCGTGGCCACCAGTGTCGTGACCACCAGTGTCGTGGCCACCAGTGTCGTGGCCACCAGTGTTGTGACCACCAGTGTCGTGGCCACCAGTGTTGTGACCACCAGTGTCGTGGCCACCAGTGTCGTGGCCACCAGTGTCGTGGCCACCAGTGTCGTGGCCACCAGTGTTGTGACCACCAGTGTCGTGGCCACCAGTGTCGTGGCCACCAGTGTCGTGACCACCAGTGTCGTGACCACCAGTGTTGTGACCACCAGTGTCGTGGCCACCAGTGTTGTGACCACCAGTGTCGTGGCCACCAGTGTCGTGACCACCAGTGTCGTGGCCACCAGTGTCGTGGCCACCAGTGTTGTGACCACCAGTGTTGTGACCACCAGTGTTGTGACCACCAGTGTTGTGACCACCAGTGTCGTGGCCACCAGTGTCGTGGCCACCAGTGTCGTGGCCACCAGTGTCGTGGCCACCAGTGTTGTGGCCACCAGTGTCGTGACCACCAGTGTCGTGACCACCAGTGTCGTGGCCACCAGTGTTGTGGCCACCAGTGTCGTGACCACCAGTGTCGTGACCACCAGTGTTGTGGCCACCAGTGTTGTGACCACTAGTGTCGTGACCACCAGTGTCGTGGCCACCAGTGTCGTGGCCACCAGTGTCGTGGCCACCAGTGTTGTAGCCACCAGTGTCGTGACCACCAGTGTCGTGACCACCAGTGTCGTGACCACCAGTGTCGTGGCCACCAGTAGTGTGGCCACCAGTGGTGTGGCCACCAGTGTTGTGGCCACCAGTGGTGTGGCCACCAGTGGTGTGGCCACCAGTGTTGTGGCCACCAGTGTCGTGGCCACCAGTAGTGTGGCCACCAGTGGTGTGGCCACCAGTGTTGTGGCCACCAGTGTCGTGGCCACCAGTAGTGTGGCCACCAGTGGTGTGGCATCCAGTGTTGTGGCCACCAGTGGTGTGGCCACCAGTGTTGTGACCACCAGTGTCGTGGCCACCAGTAGTGTGGCCACCAGTGTTGTGGACACCAGTGTCGTGGCCACCAGTGTCGTGACCACCAGTGTCGTGGCCACCAGTGTCGTGGCCACCAGTGTTGTGGCCACCAGTGTTGTGGCCACCAGTGTCGTGACCACCAGTGTCGTGACCACCAGTGTCGTGGCCACCAGTAGTGTGGCCACCAGTGGTGTGGCCACCAGTGTTTTGGCCACCAGTGGTGTGGCCACCAGTGGTGTTGCCACCAGTGTTGTGGCCACCAGTGTCGTGGCCACCAGTAGTGTGGCCACCAGTGGTGTGGCCACCAGTGTTGTGGCCACCAGTGTCGTGGCCACCAGTAGTGTGGCCACCAGTGGTGTGGCCACCAGTGTCGTGGCCACCAGTAGTGTGGCCACCAGTGGTGTGACCAGCAGTGTTGTGGCCACCAGTGGTGTGGTCACCAGTGTTGTGACCACCAGTGTCGTGGCCACCAGTAGTGTGGCCACCAGTGTTGTGGCCACCAGTGTTGTGGCCACCAGTGTCGTGGCCACCAGTGTCGTGGCCACCAGTGTCGTGACCACCAGTGTCGTGACCACCAGTGTCGTGGCCACCAGTAGTGTGGCCACCAGTGGTGTGGCCACCAGTGTTGTGGCCACCAGTGGTGTGGCCACCAGTGTTGTGACCACCAGTGTCGTGGCCACCAGTAGTGTGGCCACCAGCGTTGTGGCCACCAGTGTCGTGGCCACCAGTGTCGTGGCCACCAGTGTTGTGGCCACCAGTGTCGTGGCCACCAGTGTTGTGACCACCAGTGTCGTGGCCACCAGTGTCGTGGCCACCAGTGTCGTGGCCACCAGTGTCGTGGCCACCAGTGTTGTGACCACCAGTGTCGTGGCCACCAGTGTCGTGGCCACCAGTGTTGTGGCCACCAGTGTCGTGGCCACCAGTGTTGTGGCCACCAGTGTCGTGGCCACCAGTGTTGTGGCCACCAGTGTCGTGGCCACCAGTGTTGTGGCCACCAGTGTTGTGGCCACCAGTGTCGTGGCCACCAGTGTTGTGGCCACCAGTGTCGTGGCCACCAGTGTTGTGGCCACCAGTGTCGTGGCCACCAGTGTTGTGACCACCAGTGTCGTGGCCACCAGTGTTGTGACCACCAGTGTTGTGACCACCAGTGTCGTGGCCACCAGTGTTGTGGCCACCAGTGTCGTGGCCACCAGTGTTGTGGCCACCAGTGTTGTGACCACCAGTGTTGTGGCCACCAGTGTCGTGGCCACCAGTGTCGTGACCACCAGTAGTGTGGCCACCAGTGTCGTGACCACCAGTGTCGTGGCCACCAGTGTTGTGGCCACCAGTGTTGTGGCCACCAGTGTCGTGACCACCAGTTTTGTGGCCACCAGTGTCGTGGCCACCAGTGTTGTGACCACCAGTGTTGTGACCACCAGTGTCGTGGCCACCAGTGTTGTGACCACCAGTGTCGTGGCCACCAGTGTCGTGGCCACCAGTGTCGTGGCCACCAGTGTCGTGACCACCAGTGTCGTGGCCACCAGTAGTGTGGCCACCAGTGTTGTGACCACCAGTGTCGTGACCACCAGTGTCGTGACCACCAGTGTCGTGGCCACCAGTGTTGTGGCCACCAGTGTCGTGACCACCAGTGTCGTGGCCACCAGTGTCGTGACCACCAGTGTCGTGGCCACCAGTAGTGTGACCACCAGTGTCGTGGCCACCAGTGTCGTGACCACCAGTGTTGTGGCCACCAGTGTCGTGACCACCAGTGTCGTGACCACCAGTGTCGTGACCACCAGTGTCGTGGCCACCAGTGTCGTGACCACCAGTGTCGTGGCCACCAGTAGTGTGACCACCAGTGTCGTGGCTACCAGTAGTGTGACCACCAGTGTTGTGGCCACCAGTGTTGTGGCCACCAGTAGTGTGACCACCAGTGTCGTGGCCACCAGTGTCGTGACCACCAGTGTCGTGGCCACCAGTGTCGTGACCACCAGTGTCGTGGCCACCAGTAGTGTGACCACCAGTGTCGTGGCCACCAGTGTTGTGACCACCAGTGTCGTGGCCACCAGTGTCGAGACCACCAGTGTCGTGACCACCAGTGTCGTGACCACCAGTGTCGTGGCCACCAGTGTCGTGACCACCAGTGTCGTGACCACCAGTGTCGTGACCACCAGTGTCGTGACCACCAGTGTCGTGACCACCAGTGTCGTGACCACCAGTGTCGTGGCCACCAGTGTTGTGACCACCAGTGTCGTGGCCACCAGTGTCGTGACCACCAGTGTCGTGGCCACCAGTGTCGTGACCACCAGTGTCGTGGCCACCTGTGTCGTGACCACCAGTGTCGTGGCCACCAGTAGTGTGGCCACCAGTGTTGTGACCACCAGTGTCGTGGCCACCAGTGTCGTGACCACCAGTGTCGTGGCCACCAGTGTCGTGACCACCAGTGTTGTGACCACCAGTGTCGTGGCCACCAGTGTCGTGACCACCAGTGTCGTGGCCACCAGTAGTGTGGCCACCAGTGTTGTGACCACCAGTGTCGTGGCCACCAGTGTCGTGACCACCAGTGTCGTGACCACCAGTGTTGTGACCACCAGTGGTCGTGGCCACCAGTAGTGTGGCCACCAGTGGTGTGGCCACCAGAGTTGTGGCCACCAGTGTCGTGGCCACCAGTAGTGTGGCCACCAGTGTTGTGGCCACCAGTGTCGTGGCCACCAGTGTCGTGGCCACCAGTGTCGTGGCCACCAGTGTGGCCAGTGTTGTGGCCACCAGTGTCGTGACCACCAGTGTCGTGGCCACCAGTGTCGTGGCCACCAGTGTTGTGACCACCAGTGTCGTGGCCACCAGTGTTGTGACCACCAGTGTCGTGGCCAACTGTGTCGTGGCCACCAGTGTCGTGACCACCAGTGTCGTGGCCACCAGTGTTGTGACCACCAGTGTCGTGGCCACCAGTGTCGTGGCCACCAATGTTGTGACCATCAGTGTCGTGGCCACCAGTGTCGTGGCCACCAGTGTTGTGACCACCAGTGTCGTGGCCACCAGTGTCGTGGCCACCAGTGTCGTGGCCACCAGTGTCGTGACCACCAGTGTCGTGGCCAACTGTGTCGTGGCCACCAGTGTCGTGACCACCAGTGTCGTGGCCACCAGTGTTGTGACCACCAGTGTCGTGGCCACCAGTGTCGTGGCCACCAGTGTTGTGACCACCAGTGTCGTGGCCACCAGTAGTGTGGCCACCAGTGTTGTGGACACCAGTGTCGTGGCCACCAGTGTCGTGACCACCAGTGTCGTGGCCACCAGTGTCGTGGCCACCAGTGTTGTGGCCACCAGTGTTGTGGCCACCAGTGTCGTGACCACCAGTGTCGTGACCACCAGTGTCGTGGCCACCAGTAGCGTGGCCACCAGTGGTGTGGCCACCAGTGTTGTGGCCACCAGTGGTGTGGCCACCAGTGGTGTGGCCACCAGTGTTGTGGCCACCAGTGTCGTGGCCACCAGTAGTGTGGCCACCAGTGGTGTGGCCACCAGTGTTGTGGCCACCAGTGTCGTGGCCACCAGTAGTGTGGCCACCAGTGGTGTGGCCACCAGTGTCGTGGCCACCAGTAGTGTGGCCACCAGTGGTGTGGCCACCAGTGTTGTGGCCACCAGTGGTGTGGCCACCAGTGTTGTGACCACCAGTGTCGTGGCCACCAGTAGTGTGGCCACCAGTGTTGTGGCCACCAGTGTCGTGGCCACCAGTGTCGTGGCCACCAGTGTCCTGGCCACCAGTGTCGTGGCCACCAGTGTTGTGGCCACCAGTGTCGTGGCCACCAGTAGTGTGGCCACCAGTGTTGTGACCACCAGTGTCGTGGCCACCAGTGTTGTGACCATCAGTGTCGTGGCCACCAGTGTCGTGACCACCAGTGTCGTGACCACCAGTGTCGTGGCCACCAGTAGTGTGGCCACCAGTGGTGTGGCCACCAGTGTTGTGGCCACCAGTGGTGTGGCCACCAGTGTTGTGACCACCAGTGTCGTAGCCACCAGTAGTGTGGCCACCAGCGTTGTGGCCACCAGTGTCGTGGCCACCAGTGTCGTGGCCACCAGTGTCGTGGCCACCAGTGTTGTGGCCACCAGTGTCGTGGCCACCAGTGTCGTGACCACCAGTGTCGTGGCCACCAGTGTCGTGGCCACCAGTGTTGTGACCACCAGTGTCGTGGCCACCAGTGTTGTGACCACCAGTGTCGTGGCCACCAGTGTCGTGGCCACCAGTGTCGTGGCCACCAGTGTCGTGGCCACCAGTGTTGTGACCACCAGTGTCGTGGCCACCAGTGTCGTGGCCACCAGTGTCGTGACCACCAGTGTCGTGACCACCAGTGTTGTGACCACCAGTGTCGTGGCCACCAGTGTTGTGACCACCAGTGTCGTGGCCACCAGTGTCGTGACCACCAGTGTCGTGGCCACCAGTGTCGTGGCCACCAGTGTTGTGACCACCAGTGTTGTGACCACCAGTGTTGTGACCACCAGTGTTGTGACCACCAGTGTCGTGGCCACCAGTGTCGTGGCCACCAGTGTCGTGGCCACCAGTGTCGTGGCCACCAGTGTTGTGGCCACCAGTGTCGTGACCACCAGTGTCGTGACCACCAGTGTCGTGGCCACCAGTGTTGTGGCCACCAGTGTCGTGACCACCAGTGTCGTGACCACCAGTGTTGTGGCCACCAGTGTTGTGACCACTAGTGTCGTGACCACCAGTGTCGTGGCCACCAGTGTCGTGGCCACCAGTGTCGTGGCCACCAGTGTTGTAGCCACCAGTGTCGTGACCACCAGTGTCGTGACCACCAGTGTCGTGACCACCAGTGTCGTGGCCACCAGTAGTGTGGCCACCAGTGGTGTGGCCACCAGTGTTGTGGCCACCAGTGGTGTGGCCACCAGTGGTGTGGCCACCAGTGTTGTGGCCACCAGTGTCGTGGCCACCAGTAGTGTGGCCACCAGTGGTGGGGCCACCAGTGTTGTGGCCACCAGTGTCGTGGCCACCAGTAGTGTGGCCACCAGTGGTGTGGCCACCAGTGTTGTGGCCACCAGTGGTGTGGCCACCAGTGTTGTGACCACCAGTGTCGTGGCCACCAGTAGTGTGGCCACCAGTGTTGTGGACACCAGTGTCGTGGCCACCAGTGTCGTGACCACCAGTGTCGTGGCCACCAGTGTCGTGGCCACCAGTGTTGTGGCCACCAGTGTTGTGGCCACCAGTGTCGTGACCACCAGTGTCGTGACCACCAGTGTCGTGGCCACCAGTAGTGTGGCCACCAGTGGTGTGGCCACCAGTGTTTTGGCCACCAGTGGTGTGGCCACCAGTGGTGTTGCCACCAGTGTTGTGGCCACCAGTGTCGTGGCCACCAGTAGTGTGGCCACCAGTGGTGTGGCCACCAGTGTTGTGGCCACCAGTGTCGTGGCCACCAGTAGTGTGGCCACCAGTGGTGTGGCCACCAGTGTCGTGGCCACCAGTGTCGTGACCACCAGTGTCGTGGCCACCAGTGTCGTGGCCACCAGTGTCGTGGCCACCAGTGTCGTGGCCACCAGTGTCGTGGCCACCAGTGTTGTGACCACCAGTGTCGTGGCCACCAGTGTCGTGGCCACCAGTGTCGTGACCACCAGTGTCGTGACCACCAGTGTTGTGACCACCAGTGTCGTGGCCACCAGTGTTGTGACCACCAGTGTCGTGGCCACCAGTGTCGTGACCACCAGTGTCGTGGCCACCAGTGTCGTGGCCACCAGTGTTGTGACCACCAGTGTTGTGACCACCAGTGTTGTGACCACCAGTGTTGTGACCACCAGTGTCGTGGCCACCAGTGTCGTGGCCACCAGTGTCGTGGCCACCAGTGTCGTGGCCACCAGTGTTGTGGCCACCAGTGTCGTGACCACCAGTGTCGTGACCACCAGTGTCGTGGCCACCAGTGTTGTGGCCACCAGTGTCGTGACCACCAGTGTCGTGACCACCAGTGTTGTGGCCACCAGTGTTGTGACCACTAGTGTCGTGACCACCAGTGTCGTGGCCACCAGTGTCGTGGCCACCAGTGTCGTGGCCACCAGTGTTGTAGCCACCAGTGTCGTGACCACCAGTGTCGTGACCACCAGTGTCGTGACCACCAGTGTCGTGGCCACCAGTAGTGTGGCCACCAGTGGTGTGGCCACCAGTGTTGTGGCCACCAGTGGTGTGGCCACCAGTGGTGTGGCCACCAGTGTTGTGGCCACCATTGTCGTGGCCACCAGTAGTGTGGCCACCAGTGGTGTGGCCACCAGTGTTGTGGCCACCAGTGTCGTGGCCACCAGTAGTGTGGCCACCAGTGGTGTGGCCACCAGTGTTGTGGCCACCAGTGGTGTGGCCACCAGTGTTGTGACCACCAGTGTCGTGGCCACCAGTAGTGTGGCCACCAGTGTTGTGGACACCAGTGTCGTGGCCACCAGTGTCGTGGCCACCAGTGTCGTGGCCACCAGTGTCGTGGCCACCAGTGTTGTGGCCACCAGTGTTGTGGCCACCAGTGTCGTGACCACCAGTGTCGTGACCACCAGTGTCGTGGCCACCAGTAGTGTGGCCACCAGTGGTGTGGCCACCAGTGTTTTGGCCACCAGTGGTGTGGCCACCAGTGGTGTTGCCACCAGTGTTGTGGCCACCAGTGTCGTGGCCACCAGTAGTGTGGCCACCAGTGGTGTGGCCACCAGTGTTGTGGCCACCAGTGTCGTGGCCACCAGTAGTGTGGCCACCAGTGGTGTGGCCACCAGTGTCGTGGCCACCAGTAGTGTGGCCACCAGTGGTGTGACCAGCAGTGTTGTGGCCACCAGTGGTGTGGTCACCAGTGTTGTGACCACCAGTGTCGTGGCCACCAGTAGTGTGGCCACCAGTGTTGTGGCCACCAGTGTTGTGGCCACCAGTGTCGTGGCCACCAGTGTCGTGGCCACCAGTGTCGTGACCACCAGTGTCGTGACCACCAGTGTCGTGACCACCAGTGTCGTGGCCACCAGTGTCGTGGCCACCAGTGTTGTGACCACCAGTGTTGTGACCACCAGTGTTGTGACCACCAGTGTTGTGACCACCAGTGTCGTGGCCACCAGTGTCGTGGCCACCAGTGTCGTGGCCACCAGTGTCGTGGCCACCAGTGTTGTGGCCACCAGTGTCGTGACCACCAGTGTCGTGACCACCAGTGTCGTGGCCACCAGTGTTGTGGCCACCAGTGTCGTGACCACCAGTGTCGTGACCACCAGTGTTGTGGCCACCAGTGTTGTGACCACTAGTGTCGTGACCACCAGTGTCGTGGCCACCAGTGTCGTGGCCACCAGTGTCGTGGCCACCAGTGTTGTAGCCACCAGTGTCGTGACCACCAGTGTTGTGACCACCAGTGTCGTGGCCACCAGTGTCGTGGCCACCAGTAGTGTGGCCACCAGTGGTGTGACCAGCAGTGTTGTGGCCACCAGTGGTGTGGTCACCAGTGTTGTGACCACCAGTGTCGTGGCCACCAGTAGTGTGGCCACCAGTGTTGTGGCCACCAGTGTTGTGGCCACCAGTGTTGTGACCACCAGTGTCGTGGCCACCAGTGTTGTGACCACCAGTGTCGTGGCCACCAGTGTCGTGACCACCAGTGTCGTGGCCACCAGTGTCGTGGCCACCAGTGTTGTGACCACCAGTGTTGTGACCACCAGTGTTGTGACCACCAGTGTTGTGACCACCAGTGTCGTGGCCACCAGTGTCGTGGCCACCAGTGTCGTGGCCACCAGTGTCGTGGCCACCAGTGTTGTGGCCACCAGTGTCGTGACCACCAGTGTCGTGACCACCAGTGTCGTGGCCACCAGTGTTGTGGCCACCAGTGTCGTGACCACCAGTGTCGTGACCACCAGTGTTGTGGCCACCAGTGTTGTGACCACTAGTGTCGTGACCACCAGTGTCGTGGCCACCAGTGTCGTGGCCACCAGTGTCGTGGCCACCAGTGTTGTAGCCACCAGTGTCGTGACCACCAGTGTCGTGACCACCAGTGTCGTGACCACCAGTGTCGTGGCCACCAGTAGTGTGGCCACCAGTGGTGTGGCCACCAGTGTTGTGGCCACCAGTGGTGTGGCCACCAGTGGTGTGGCCACCAGTGTTGTGGCCACCAGTGTCGTGGCCACCAGTAGTGTGGCCACCAGTGGTGTGGCCACCAGTGTTGTGGCCACCAGTGTCGTGGCCACCAGTAGTGTGGCCACCAGTGGTGTGGCATCCAGTGTTGTGGCCACCAGTGGTGTGGCCACCAGTGTTGTGACCACCAGTGTCGTGGCCACCAGTAGTGTGGCCACCAGTGTTGTGGACACCAGTGTCGTGGCCACCAGTGTCGTGACCACCAGTGTCGTGGCCACCAGTGTCGTGGCCACCAGTGTTGTGGCCACCAGTGTTGTGGCCACCAGTGTCGTGACCACCAGTGTCGTGACCACCAGTGTCGTGGCCACCAGTAGTGTGGCCACCAGTGGTGTGGCCACCAGTGTTTTGGCCACCAGTGGTGTGGCCACCAGTGGTGTTGCCACCAGTGTTGTGGCCACCAGTGTCGTGGCCACCAGTAGTGTGGCCACCAGTGGTGTGGCCACCAGTGTTGTGGCCACCAGTGTCGTGGCCACCAGTAGTGTGGCCACCAGTGGTGTGGCCACCAGTGTCGTGGCCACCAGTAGTGTGGCCACCAGTGGTGTGACCAGCAGTGTTGTGGCCACCAGTGGTGTGGTCACCAGTGTTGTGACCACCAGTGTCGTGGCCACCAGTAGTGTGGCCACCAGTGTTGTGGCCACCAGTGTTGTGGCCACCAGTGTCGTGGCCACCAGTGTCGTGGCCACCAGTGTCGTGACCACCAGTGTCGTGACCACCAGTGTCGTGGCCACCAGTAGTGTGGCCACCAGTGGTGTGGCCACCAGTGTTGTGGCCACCAGTGGTGTGGCCACCAGTGTTGTGACCACCAGTGTCGTGGCCACCAGTAGTGTGGCCACCAGCGTTGTGGCCACCAGTGTCGTGGCCACCAGTGTCGTGGCCACCAGTGTTGTGGCCACCAGTGTCGTGGCCACCAGTGTTGTGACCACCAGTGTCGTGGCCACCAGTGTCGTGGCCACCAGTGTCGTGGCCACCAGTGTCGTGGCCACCAGTGTTGTGACCACCAGTGTCGTGGCCACCAGTGTCGTGGCCACCAGTGTTGTGGCCACCAGTGTCGTGGCCACCAGTGTTGTGGCCACCAGTGTCGTGGCCACCAGTGTTGTGGCCACCAGTGTCGTGGCCACCAGTGTTGTGGCCACCAGTGTTGTGGCCACCAGTGTCGTGGCCACCAGTGTTGTGGCCACCAGTGTCGTGGCCACCAGTGTTGTGGCCACCAGTGTCGTGGCCACCAGTGTTGTGACCACCAGTGTCGTGGCCACCAGTGTTGTGACCACCAGTGTTGTGACCACCAGTGTCGTGGCCACCAGTGTTGTGGCCACCAGTGTCGTGGCCACCAGTGTTGTGGCCACCAGTGTTGTGACCACCAGTGTTGTGGCCACCAGTGTCGTGGCCACCAGTGTCGTGACCACCAGTAGTGTGGCCACCAGTGTCGTGACCACCAATGTCGTGGCCACCAGTGTTGTGGCCACCAGTGTTGTGGCCACCAGTGTCGTGACCACCAGTTTTGTGGCCACCAGTGTCGTGGCCACCAGTGTTGTGACCACCAGTGTTGTGACCACCAGTGTCGTGGCCACCAGTGTCGTGGCCACCAGTGTCGTGGCCACCAGTGTCGTGGCCACCAGTGTCGTGACCACCAGTGTCGTGGCCACCAGTAGTGTGGCCACCAGTGTTGTGACCACCAGTGTCGTGACCACCAGTGTCGTGACCACCAGTGTCGTGGCCACCAGTGTTGTGGCCACCAGTGTCGTGACCACCAGTGTCGTGGCCACCAGTGTCGTGACCACCAGTGTCGTGGCCACCAGTAGTGTGACCACCAGTGTCGTGGCCACCAGTGTCGTGACCACCAGTGTTGTGGCCACCAGTGTCGTGACCACCAGTGTCGTGACCACCAGTGTCGTGGCCACCAGTGTCGTGACCACCAGTGTCGTGGCCACCAGTAGTGTGACTACCAGTGTCGTGGCTACCAGTAGTGTGACCACCAGTGTTGTGGCCACCAGTGTTGTGGCCACCAGTAGTGTGACCACCAGTGTCGTGGCCACCAGTGTCGTGACCACCAGTGTCGTGGCCACCAGTGTCGTGACCACCAGTGTCGTGGCCACCAGTAGTGTGACCACCAGTGTCGTGGCCACCAGTGTTGTGACCACCAGTGTCGTGGCCACCAGTGTCGAGACCACCAGTGTCGTGACCACCAGTGTCGTGACCACCAGTGTCGTGGCCACCAGTGTCGTGACCACCAGTGTCGTGACCACCAGTGTCGTGACCACCAGTGTCGTGACCACCAGTGTCGTGACCACCAGTGTCGTGACCACCAGTGTCGTGGCCACCAGTGTTGTGACCACCAGTGTCGTGGCCACCAGTGTCGTGACCACCAGTGTCGTGGCCACCAGTGTCGTGACCACCAGTGTCGTGGCCACCTGTGTCGTGACCACCAGTGTCGTGGCCACCAGTAGTGTGGCCACCAGTGTTGTGACCACCAGTGTCGTGGCCACCAGTGTCGTGACCACCAGTGTCGTGGCCACCAGTGTCGTGACCACCAGTGTTGTGACCACCAGTGTCGTGGCCACCAGTGTCGTGACCACCAGTGTCGTGGCCACCAGTAGTGTGGCCACCAGTGTTGTGACCACCAGTGTCGTGGCCACCAGTGTCGTGACCACCAGTGTCGTGACCACCAGTGTTGTGACCACCAGTGTCGTGGCCACCAGTAGTGTGGCCACCAGTGGTGTGGCCACCAGAGTTGTGGCCACCAGTGTCGTGGCCACCAGTAGTGTGGCCACCAGTGTTGTGGCCACCAGTGTCGTGGCCACCAGTGTCGTGGCCACCAGTGTCGTGGCCACCAGTGTGGCCAGTGTTGTGGCCACCAGTGTCGTGACCACCAGTGTCGTGGCCACCAGTGTCGTGGCCACCAGTGTTGTGACCACCAGTGTCGTGGCCACCAGTGTTGTGACCACCAGTGTCGTGGCCAACTGTGTCGTGGCCACCAGTGTCGTGACCACCAGTGTCGTGGCCACCAGTGTTGTGACCACCAGTGTCGTGGCCACCAGTGTCGTGGCCACCAATGTTGTGACCATCAGTGTCGTGGCCACCAGTGTCGTGGCCACCAGTGTTGTGACCACCAGTGTCGTGGCCACCAGTGTCGTGGCCACCAGTGTCGTGGCCACCAGTGTGGTGACCACCAGTGTCGTGGCCAACTGTGTCGTGGCCACCAGTGTCGTGACCACCAGTGTCGTGGCCACCAGTGTTGTGACCACCAGTGTCGTGGCCACCAGTGTCGTGGCCACCAGTGTTGTGACCACCAGTGTCGTGGCCACCAGTAGTGTGGCCACCAGTGTTGTGGACACCAGTGTCGTGGCCACCAGTGTCGTGACCACCAGTGTCGTGGCCACCAGTGTCGTGGCCACCAGTGTTGTGGCCACCAGTGTTGTGGCCACCAGTGTCGTGACCACCAGTGTCGTGACCACCAGTGTCGTGGCCACCAGTAGCGTGGCCGCCAGTGGTGTGGCCACCAGTGTTGTGGCCACCAGTGGTGTGGCCACCAGTGGTGTGGCCACCAGTGTTGTGGCCACCAGTGTCGTGGCCACCAGTAGTGTGGCCACCAGTGGTGTGGCCACCAGTGTTGTGGCCACCAGTGTCGTGGCCACCAGTAGTGTGGCCACCAGTGGTGTGGCCACCAGTGTCGTGGCCACCAGTAGTGTGGCCACCAGTGGTGTGGCCACCAGTGTTGTGGCCACCAGTGGTGTGGCCACCAGTGTTGTGACCACCAGTGTCGTGGCCACCAGTAGTGTGGCCACCAGTGTTGTGGCCACCAGTGTCGTGGCCACCAGTGTCGTGGCCACCAGTGTCCTGGCCACCAGTGTCGTGGCCACCAGTGTTGTGGCCACCAGTGTCGTGGCCACCAGTAGTGTGGCCACCAGTGTTGTGACCACCAGTGTCGTGGCCACCAGTGTTGTGACCATCAGTGTCGTGGCCACCAGTGTCGTGACCACCAGTGTCGTGACCACCAGTGTCGTGGCCACCAGTAGTGTGGCCACCAGTGGTGTGGCCACCAGTGTTGTGGCCACCAGTGGTGTGGCCACCAGTGTTGTGACCACCAGTGTCGTAGCCACCAGTAGTGTGGCCACCAGCGTTGTGGCCACCAGTGTCGTGGCCACCAGTGTCGTGGCCACCAGTGTCGTGGCCACCAGTGTTGTGGCCACCAGTGTCGTGGCCACCAGTGTCGTGACCACCAGTGTCGTGGCCACCAGTGTCGTGGCCACCAGTGTTGTGACCACCAGTGTCGTGGCCACCAGTGTTGTGACCACCAGTGTCGTGGCCACCAGTGTCGTGGCCACCAGTGTCGTGGCCACCAGTGTCGTGGCCACCAGTGTTGTGACCACCAGTGTCGTGGCCACCAGTGTCGTGGCCACCAGTGTCGTGACCACCAGTGTCGTGACCACCAGTGTTGTGACCACCAGTGTCGTGGCCACCAGTGTTGTGACCACCAGTATCGTGGCCACCAGTGTCGTGACCACCAGTGTCGTGGCCACCAGTGTCGTGGCCACCAGTGTTGTGACCACCAGTGTTGTGACCACCAGTGTTGTGACCACCAGTGTTGTGACCACCAGTGTCGTGGCCACCAGTGTCGTGGCCACCAGTGTCGTGGCCACCAGTGTCGTGGCCACCAGTGTTGTGGCCACCAGTGTCGTGACCACCAGTGTCGTGACCACCAGTGTCGTGGCCACCAGTGTTGTGGCCACCAGTGTCGTGACCACCAGTGTCGTGACCACCAGTGTTGTGGCCACCAGTGTTGTGACCACTAGTGTCGTGACCACCAGTGTCGTGGCCACCAGTGTCGTGGCCACCAGTGTCGTGGCCACCAGTGTTGTAGCCACCAGTGTCGTGACCACCAGTGTCGTGACCACCAGTGTCGTGACCACCAGTGTCGTGGCCACCAGTAGTGTGGCCACCAGTGGTGTGGCCACCAGTGTTGTGGCCACCAGTGGTGTGGCCACCAGTGGTGTGGCCACCAGTGTTGTGGCCACCAGTGTCGTGGCCACCAGTAGTGTGGCCACCAGTGGTGTGGCCACCAGTGTTGTGGCCACCAGTGTCGTGGCCACCAGTAGTGTGGCCACCAGTGGTGTGGCCACCAGTGTTGTGGCCACCAGTGGTGTGGCCACCAGTGTTGTGACCACCAGTGTCGTGGCCACCAGTAGTGTGGCCACCAGTGTTGTGGACACCAGTGTCGTGGCCACCAGTGTCGTGACCACCAGTGTCGTGGCCACCAGTGTCGTGGCCACCAGTGTTGTGGCCACCAGTGTTGTGGCCACCAGTGTCGTGACCACCAGTGTCGTGACCACCAGTGTCGTGGCCACCAGTAGTGTGGCCACCAGTGGTGTGGCCACCAGTGTTTTGGCCACCAGTGGTGTGGCCACCAGTGGTGTTGCCACCAGTGTTGTGGCCACCAGTGTCGTGGCCACCAGTAGTGTGGCCACCAGTGGTGTGGCCACCAGTGTTGTGGCCACCAGTGTCGTGGCCACCAGTAGTGTGGCCACCAGTGGTGTGGCCACCAGTGTCGTGGCCACCAGTGTCGTGACCACCAGTGTCGTGGCCACCAGTGTCGTGGCCACCAGTGTCGTGGCCACCAGTGTCGTGGCCACCAGTGTCGTGGCCACCAGTGTTGTGACCACCAGTGTCGTGGCCACCAGTGTCGTGGCCACCAGTGTCGTGGCCACCAGTGTCGTGGCCACCAGTGTTGTGGCCACCAGTGTCGTGACCACCAGTGTCGTGACCACCAGTGTCGTGGCCACCAGTGTTGTGGCCACCAGTGTCGTGACCACCAGTGTCGTGACCACCAGTGTTGTGGCCACCAGTGTTGTGACCACTAGTGTCGTGACCACCAGTGTCGTGGCCACCAGTGTCGTGGCCACCAGTGTCGTGGCCACCAGTGTTGTAGCCACCAGTGTCGTGACCACCAGTGTCGTGACCACCAGTGTCGTGACCACCAGTGTCGTGGCCACCAGTAGTGTGGCCACCAGTGGTGTGGCCACCAGTGTTGTGACCACCAGTGGTGTGGCCACCAGTGGTGTGGCCACCAGTGTTGTGGCCACCAGTGTCGTGGCCACCAGTAGTGTGGCCACCAGTGGTGTGGCCACCAGTGTTGTGGCCACCAGTGTCGTGGCCACCAGTAGTGTGGCCACCAGTGGTGTGGCCACCAGTGTTGTGGCCACCAGTGGTGTGGCCACCAGTGTTGTGACCACCAGTGTCGTGGCCACCAGTAGTGTGGCCACCAGTGTTGTGGACACCAGTGTCGTGGCCACCAGTGTCGTGGCCACCAGTGTCGTGGCCACCAGTGTCGTGGCCACCAGTGTTGTGGCCACCAGTGTTGTGGCCACCAGTGTCGTGACCACCAGTGTCGTGACCACCAGTGTCGTGGCCACCAGTAGTGTGGCCACCAGTGGTGTGGCCACCAGTGTTTTGGCCACCAGTGGTGTGGCCACCAGTGGTGTTGCCACCAGTGTTGTGGCCACCAGTGTCGTGGCCACCAGTAGTGTGGCCACCAGTGGTGTGGCCACCAGTGTTGTGGCCACCAGTGTCGTGGCCACCAGTAGTGTGGCCACCAGTGGTGTGGCCACCAGTGTCGTGGCCACCAGTAGTGTGGCCACCAGTGGTGTGACCAGCAGTGTTGTGGCCACCAGTGGTGTGGTCACCAGTGTTGTGACCACCAGTGTCGTGACCACCAGTGGTGTGGCCACCAGTGTTGTGACCACCAGTGTCGTGACCACCAGTGTCGTGGCCACCAGTGTCGTGGCCACCAGTGTTGTGACCACCAGTGTCGTGACCACCAGTGTCGTGGCCACCAGTGTCGTGACCACCAGTGGTGTGGCCACCAGTGGTGTGGCCACCAGTGGTGTGGCCACCAGTGGTGTGGCCACCAGTGGTGTGGCCAGGCGTACACAGGTGGCAGGCGAGCAGTAATCAGGGACTCAACACAAGCCTGGTGGTGAGTGAAGCATAAATAAAAGATGTGTATGGGGGGGGGGGTGAGTCCCAGGGTGGGGGGTGAGTCCCTGGGTGGGGGGTGAGTCCCAGGGGGAGGGGTGGAGATACCAGCCCCAACACCCCAAGCTGACATCCTGCGTCTTGTTGGTACTCACCCCCCCCCCCTGGGGTACTATGGTTCACCTGTTGTTAGGTTGTTGTGCACCCTGTACTCATCCTGTGAGTGGTAGTGTGCACCCTGTACTCATCCTGTGAGTGGTAGTGTGCACCCTGTACTCATCCTGTGTGTGGTAGTGTGCACCCTGTACTCATCCTGTGTGTGGTAGTGTGCACCCTGTACTCATCCTGTGAGTGGTAGTGTGCACCCTGTACTCATCCTGTGTGTGGTAGTGTGCACCCTGTACTCATCCTGTGTGTGGTAGTGTGCACCCTGTACTCATCCTGTGTGTGGTAGTGTGCACCCTGTACTCATCCTGTGTGTGGTAGTGTGCACCCTGTACTCATCCTGTGTGTGGTAGTGTGCACCCTGTACTCATCCTGTGTGTGGTAGTGTGCACCCTGTACTCATCCTGTGTGTGGTAGTGTGCACCCTGTACTCATCCTGTGTGTGGTAGTGTGCACCCTGTACTCATCCTGTGTGTGGTAGTGTGCACCCTGTACTCATCCTGTGTGTGGTAGTGTGCACCCTGTACTCATCCTGTGTGTGGTAGTGTGCACCCTGTACTCATCCTGTGTGTGGTAGTGTGCACCCTGTACTCATCCTGTGTGTGGTAGTGTGCACCCTGTACTAATCCTGTGTGTGGTAGTGTGCACCCTGTACTCATCCTGTGTGTGGTAGTGTGCACCCTGTACTCATCCTGTGTGTGGTAGTGTGCACCCTGTACTCATCCTGTGTGTGGTAGTGTAGTGTGCACCCTGTACTCATCCTGTGTGTGGTAGTGTGCACCCTGTACTCATCCTGTGTGTGGTAGTGTGCACCCTGTACTCATCCTGTGTGTGGTAGTGTGCACCCTGTACTCATCCTGTGTGTGGTAGTGTGCACCCTGTACTCATCCTGTGTGTGGTAGTGTGCACCCTGTACTCATCCTGTGTGTGGTAGTGTGCACCCTGTACTCATCCTGTGTGTGGTAGTGTGCACCCTGTACTCATCCTGTGTGTGGTAGTGTGCACCCTGTACTCATCCTGTGTGTGGTAGTGTGCACCCTGTACTCATCCTGTGTGTGGTAGTGTGCACCCTGTACTCATCCTGTGTGTGGTAGTGTGCACCCTGTACTCATCCTGTGTGTGGTAGTGTGCACCCTGTACTCATCCTGTGTGTGGTAGTGTGCACCCTGTACTCATCCTGTGTGTGGTAGTGTGCACCCTGTACTCATCCTGTGTGTGGTAGTGTGCACCCTGTACTCATCCTGTGTGTGGTAGTGTGCACCCTGTACTCATCCTGTGTGTGGTAGTGTGCACTCTGTACTCATCCTGTGAGTGGTAGTGTGCACCCTGTACTCATCCTGTGTGTGGTAGTGTGCACCCTGTACTCATCCTGTGTGTGGTAGTGTGCACCCTGTACTCATCCTGTGTGTGGTAGTGTGCACCCTGTACTCATCCTGTGTGTGGTAGTGTGCACCCTGTACTCATCCTGTGTGTGGTAGTGTGCACCCTGTACTCATCCTGTGTGTGGTAGTGTGCACCCTGTACTCATCCTGTGTGTGGTAGTGTGCACCCTGTACTCATCCTGTGTGTGGTAGTGTGCACCCTGTACTCATCCTGTGAGTGGTAGTGTGCACCCTGTACTCATCCTGTGTGTGGTAGTGTGCACCCTGTACTCATCCTGTGCGTGGTAGTGTGCACCCTGTACTCATCCTGTGAGTGGTAGTGTGCACCCTGTACTCATCCTGTGTGTGGTAGTGTGCACCCTGTACTCATCCTGTGTGCGGTAGTGTGCACCCTGTACTCATCCTGTGTGTGGTAGTGTGCACCCTGTACTCATCCTGTGAGTGGTAGTGTGCACCCTGTACTCATCCTGTGTGCGGTAGTGTGCACCCTGTACTCATCCTGTGTGTGGTAGTGTGCACCCTGTACTCATCCTGTGAGTGGTAGTGTGCACCCTGTACTCATCCTGTGTGTGGTAGTGTGCACCCTGTACTCATCCTGTGTGTGGTAGTGTGCACCCTGTACTCATCCTGTGTGTGGTAGTGTGCACCCTGTACTCATCCTGTGTGTGGTAGTGTGCACCCTGTACTCATCCTGTATGTGGTAGTGTGCACCCTGTACTCATCCTGTGTGTGGTAGTGTGCACCCTGTACTCATCCTGTGTGTGGTAGTGTGCACCCTGTACTCATCCTGTATGTGGTAGTGTGCACCCTGTACTCATCCTGTATATGGTAGTGTGCACCCTGTACTCATCCTGTGTGTGGTAGTGTGCACCCTGTACTCATCCTGTGTGTGGTAGTGTGCACCCTGTACTCATCCTGTGTGTGGTAGTGTGCACCCTGTACTCATCCTGTGTGTGGTAGTGTGCACCCTGTACTCATCCTGTGTGTGGTACTGTAGTGTGCACCCTGTACTCGTCCTGTGTGTGGTAGTGTGCACCCTGTACTCATCCTGTGTGTGGTACTGTAGTGTGCACCCTGTACTCATCCTGTGTGTGGTAGTGTGCACCCTGTACTTATCCGGAGTGTGGTAGTGTGCACCCTGTACTCATCCTGTGAGTCGTAGTGTGCACCCTGTACTCATCCTGTGAGTCGTAGTGTGCACTCTGTACTCATCCTGTGAGTCATAGTGTGCACTCTGTACTCATCCTGTGAGTCGTAGTGTGCACCCTGAACTCATCCTGTGTGTGGTAGTGTGTACCCTGTACTCATCCTGTGTGTGGTAGTGTAGTGTGCACCCTGTACTCATCCTGTGTGGTAGTGTGCACCCTGTTCTCATCCTGTGAGTCGTAGTGTGCACCCTGTACTCATCCTGTGTGTGGTAGTATGCACCCTGTACTCATCCTGTGTGTGGTAGTGTGCACCCTGTACTCATCCTGTGTGTGGTAGTGTGCACCCTGTACTCATCCTGTGTGTGGTAGTGTAGTGTGCACCCTGTACTCATCCTGTGTGTGGTAGTATGCACCCTGTACTCATCCTGTGTGTGGTAGTGTGCACCCTGTACTCATCCTGTGTTTGGTAGTGTGCACCCTGTACTCATCCTGTGTGTGGTAGTGTAGTGTGCACCCTGTACTCATCCTGTGTGTGGTAGTATGCACCCTGTACTCATCCTGTGTGTGGTAGTGTGCACCCTGTACTCATTCTGTGAGTAGTAGTGTGCACCCTGTACTCATCCTGTGTGTGGTAGTGTGCAACCTGTACTCATCCTGTGAGTAGTAGTGTGCACCCTGAACTCATCCTGTGTGTGGTAGTGTAGTGTGCACCCTGTACGCATCCTGTGTGTGGTAGTGTGCACCCTGTACTCATCCTGTGAGTCGTAGTGTGCACCCTGAACTCATCCTGTGTGTGGTAGTGTGCAACCTGTACTCATCCTGTGAGTAGTAGTGTGCACCCTGTACTCATCCTGTGTGTGGTAGTGTAGTGTGCACCCTGTACTCATCCTGTGTGTGGTAGTGTGCACCCTGTTCTCATCCTGTGAGTCGTAGTGTGCACCCTGTACTCATCCTGTGTGTGGTAATGTAGTTTGCACCCTGTACTCATCCTGTGTGTGGTAATGTAGTGTGCACCCTGTATTCATCCTGTGTGTGGTAGTGTGCACCCTGTACTCATCCTGTGAGTGGTAGTGTTGTGTGCACCCTGTACTCATCCTGTGTGTGGTAATGTAGTGTGCACCCTGTATTCATCCTGTGTGTGGTAGTGTGCACCCTGTACTCATCCTGTGAGTGGTAGTGTTGTGTGCACCCTGTACTCACCCTGTGTGTGGTAGTGTAGTGTGCACCCTGTACTCATCCTGTGTGTGGTAGTGTAGTGTGCACCCTGTACTCATCCTGTGTGTGGTAGTGTGCACCCTGTACTCATCCTGTGCGTGGCAGTGAAGTGTGCACCCTGTACTCATCCTGTGTGTGGTAGTGTGCACCCTGTACTCATCCTGTGAGTAGTAGTGTGCACCCTCTATTCATCCTGTGTGTGGTAGCGTAGTGTACACCCTGTACTCATCCTGTGTGTGGTAGTGTGCACCCTGTACTCATCCTGTGTGTGGCAGTGTAGTGTGCACCCTGTACTCATCCTGTGTGTGGTAGTGTGCATCCTGTACTCATCCTGTGAGTGGTTGTGTAGTGTGCACCCTGTACTCATCCTGTGTGTGGTAGTGTGCACCCTGTACTCATCCTGTGTGTAGTAGTGTGCACCCTGTACTCATCCTGTGTGTGGTAGTGTGCACCCTGTACTCATCCTGTGTGTGGTAGTGTAGTGTGCACCCTGTACTCATCCTGTGAGTGGTAGTGTAGTGTGCTCCCTGTACTCATCGTGTGAGTTGTAGTGTGCACCCTGTACTCATCCTGTGAGTGGTAGTGTAGTGTGCTCCCTGTACTCATCGTGTGAGTGGTAGTGTGCATAATGTACTCATCCTGTGTGTGGTAGTGTAGTGTGCACCCTGTATTCATCCTGTGTGTGGTAGTGTGCACCCTGTACTCATCCTGTGTGTGGTAGTGTGCACCCTGTACTCATCCTGTGTGTGGTAGTGTAGTGTGCACCCTGTATTCATCCTGTGTGTGGTAGTGTGCACCCTGTACTCATCCTGTGTGTTGTAGTGTGCACCCTGTTCTCATCCTGTGTGTGGTAGTGTGCACCCTGTACTCATCCTGTGTGTGGTAGTGTAGTGTGCACCCTGTATTCATCCTGTGTGTGGTAGTGTGCACCCTGTACTCATCCTGTGTGTGGTAGTGTAGTGTGCACCCTGTACTCATTCTGTGAGTGGTATTGTAGTGTGCACTCTGTACTCATTCTGTGAGTGGTAGTGTAGTGTGCACCCTGTAATCATCCTGCGAGTGGTAGTGTGCACCCTGTACTCATCCTGCGAGTGGTAGTGTAGTGTGCACCCTGTACTCCTCCTGTGTGTGGTAGTGTAGTGTGCACCCAGTACTCATCCTGTGTGTGGTAGTGTAGTGTGCACCCAGCACTCATCCTGTGTGTGGTAGAGTAGTGTGCACCCTGTACTCTTCCTGTGTGTGGTTATCTTGAGGTTATCTTGAGATGATTTCGGGGATTTTTTTTTAGTGTCCCCGCGGCCCGGTCCTAGACCAGGCCTCCACCCCCAGGAAGCAGCCCGTGACAGCTGACTAACACCCAGGTACCTATTTACTGCTAGGTAACAGGGGCATTCAGGGTGAAAGAAACTTTGCCCATTTGTTTCTGCCTCGTGCGGGAATCGAACCCGCGCCACAGAATTACGAGTCCTGCGCGCTATCCACCAGGCTACGAGGCTCCCCATTGTTTCTCGCCGGTGCCCAGGATCGAACCCGGGACCACAGGATCACACGTCCAGTGTTCTGTCCGCTCAGCCACCGACTCCGACACTACACTGGTAGTGTAGTGTGCACCCTGTACTCTTCCTGTGTGTGGTAGTGTAGTGTGCACCCTGTACTCATCCTGTGTGTGGTAGTGTAGTGTGCACCCTGTACTCTTCCTGTGTGTGGTAGTGTAGTGTGCACCCTGTACTCATCCTGTGTGTGGTAGTGTAGTGTGCTCCCTGTACTCTTCCTGTGTGTGGTAGTGTAGTGTGCACCCTGTACTCATCCTGTGTGTGGTAGTGTAGTGTGCACCCTGTACTCTTCCTCTGTGTGGTAGTGTAGTGTGCACCCTGTACTCATCCTGTGTGTGGTAGTGTAGTGTGCACCCTGTACTCTTCCTGTGTGTGGTAGTGTGCACCCTGTACTCATCCTGTTTTTTTTCCTACCACAGACGTGGCCACACATTAACAATGCTAACCAGCATATATACATTTTCTTCTGTCCTCCATGGACAGGGTTAGAGATGTGTTAAACATATAGTTCAAGGGTTTATTGAACACTCAACCTCAGAAGGTGATTCGGTGCTTTTAAAATGCTAAGCTAACCAACATACGTAAATACATAGATACACAGATTTACGTATGCCCTACATAAAGTGTTTGATGTGTCTTTTCCATAGTGTCATTAATGTGCATTTACAAAGGTGAAATGTAATTCTGATCAGCTTCCATATATACTTTATACACATATACATACACACACACACACTGGTAGAGTAAATTAGTGAATTGTAACACAACGATACAGTGACTGACTCCAGAGCTTTGTGTAGATAGAGAAGAACCGCAATCATCAATCTACTAGCACTTAGTGAATCACCAAGTGGAAGGCGATGACGGAGCACCATCGTCAACCATACATCATCATTACTCATCTAGTTGTGTGAGCGGAAAGGAAGACTGGTGTGTAGCCCTCTCTGGTTAATTAATCAGGTGTACAGTATGAGGTAAAATATTATCAAATTCTTGTTCAGGGTAGCATATATATTTAAAAAATCTCAAAGTGGCTAATTTTGGGTAGAAGTTAACGCTTATGGGAACTCGTGACACACGCACGCACACACGCCCACGTACATATGCATGCACACACGCATGCATATGCAAAAACGCACACATATATGCACACACAAATTCTGCTCAATTCTTCAGGTGTACAGAGGTAAAATATTACCAAATTCTTGTTCAGTATATCAGATACATTTAAAATATCAAAGTGGCTCAATTTGGGTAGCGGTTGACATTTTACGGGACCCTCGTAACACACGCACGCACACACACACACTCACGAACGCACATGTGCGTTTGCAAGCACATGCAAAAACAAACACACGCACATGCACGCACTCACACATACGTCCAGTCAGGCTAGAAGGGATTAACACCTTTCGTGGAAAGTGGATAAAATCCTCACTTTACAAAATCACTCACTATCAAAATCCACCCCCTCTATTACCCCTTCTCTTATCCCCTCTCTTACCTGCCGTAATCTGAAGACAATGCCACACCTCCTCTTAACCCCCATCCCACGTGCACACACACACGTTCTCTCTCTCTCTCTCTCTCTCTCTCTCTCTCTCTCTCTCTCTCTCTCTCTCTCTCTCTCTCTCTCTCTCTCTCGCTCTCTCTCTCTCTCTCTTGCTCTCTCTTGCTCTCTCTTGCTCTCTCTCTTGACAAGGGGCAAAATGGCAGGAGGACGCAACAGGGACACAGGAAACAGTCATAGTGACCAAACGAAGGAAATGTTAACCCAAGTTCTGGAGGAATTCAGGAGGGAGATGCATGAAATGAGGATTACAATTAACAACCTGCAAAGTGAGCTGACATCAGCAAGGGAGGAGATCAAATCCCTCACAGAGAAAAATAAAGAGACCGAGCATCAGATTATCATCCAAAGGGAAGGTGGGAATGTTACATTGGAAGGAAATGCCTCTGTACCTGAAACATTTGCGAACATACTGAAAAAGAGCTCAGAAGCAATGGCCACAGTGAGGGAGGTAGCCATGCAAGCTGCTACCTCACAGGAAGCAGCAAGGTGCACCACTCAGCTGCTGGAGAGAAAAAGATCAGTGGTAGTTGTAGGCATCAAAGAACAGGAAGGATCCAACAGGCAAGAATAAAATAGCAAGGATAGAGAGGCAGTACATGGGCTACTGAAGGGGTTACAGATGGAAGGGGCTGTACATAACATTGAGAAGGTTTGCAGGTTGGGCTGGTACAACAAGGACAGAAACCGACTTGTAAAGGTGGTGTTTACAAACGAAACCACGAAGGAGGATATTCTCGAAAGGAAGAGTCGTCTGCAGCATGTGGAGGGATACAAAGAAGTATTCCTGCAGAGGGACAGGACGAAGGAGGAGAGAGCCAGGGCAGCAGAGGCAAGGAGGAAGCGCAGGGAGAGAGGAGCAAACCAGGAAATCACAGCCCCCAACACAACAGTCCTAGAGACAAGAGGGGAACCCAAGACTAGCATCCCAGCAACACCAGAGGGGAGGGCAACACCTGTCGGAAAATCCGACACCATTTAATATATCATACAGACAGATAATAATTGCTGCTGTATTACCAACAAGTTACCCATAGAAAACGTAACTTGTAGTGGAATTACCGTCTATAGAAAACGGGATATCATCACCACATACTATTATATATTCTCCACCTATTATGGTGGGAATTATTCTTAAATACATTAGTCTTTGGACTTTACCATCAGAAAAACATCTCATATAAATTAACTTAATTATCAGTATTAAAGTAGAGTAAATGTGACCCTTCTATCACTTATTGACATCTGGACAATGTAAGCCAGGCGTCAGTGAAGAAGGAGGGCAGCCATTGTTGTGTCACCTCCGAGACGTGTGGAGCAAATTCGGCTCCTATCATATCTGGACAATGTCGGCCAGTAGCGTCAATAGTATGGAGTGTTAGACATTGCCATTGTTTATACTAGACCAGAGGCTCACACGGGAGCAAATTCGGCTCCTGTTAATTTTACTTGGACGAAGTGTTATGGGAACCAAAGGTGTACCATTATCACACGCTGTCAACAAATTCAAGTTAAGTGTCTTTCCGAAACCCGTATATCTATCATTAGTGGCCATTAATGTCATTGGGTAGGGTGCGCCGGTTAGATCACGAAATCGCCTCATACTAAAGGTAATTAAGCCAGGTCTTCAATGTTCCATGTACAGTATTTTCTCTGATATAGCTTGTCATATATAGGTATCTGGCTTTACAGCTAGCGCCCTTTTAACAGGTCAAGACGAGGAAGCAAGGCTTTGTGCATCAGTTACTGGGTGATGGAAGCTACCTCAAAGAGGATAATTTGGTGTCTACACCCTAGTTATACCTGGTGGACTAACCTGCTGTACTATAAGATAAGGAACCTCTTCAATGTATGTAGTCTATTACTGTAGTTTGATTGGCTGCATATATAAATTTAATAAACCCCCCTAATGTGTAGAAGATCGATTTGTGAGATTAAGAGATTATTGCAGAAATACAGTCCACTTATCATTATACAAATTGCTATCGAAGTATATAAATTAACGTAAATATAAATTCATATAAATTAAATAAATATAAATCTCACAGGTCGGTTCCCACAACACCACCACCCACCTCTGCATAGAAACCCTCCCTTCCCCTCACCCTACCTGCCCCCACCCACCCCTCCCTCCCCCCCCCACCCCATTCTGACCCTGTCACCCCTTCCCCATTCCCGTCATGTCCCCCCTCTCACCTTTCCCCCCCTGTCTCTCCTCCCCCTTCATCCCATACCCTCCCTATCCCTCCTCCCCCCTCACCCCGTATCCTCCATGTACCCCCTATCTCCTTAACCCACACCCTACCTGTCTCCCCTTTCCTTTAAACCCCCACCCCCAACCCCAAAATCCTCTGAGACCCTGCAAACCACCTCACAGATCTCTCCCACGGAACAGCTTTCCACACCAGCAGAATGTTCGCCAAGAAAGGGACAAGAAAATGAACAGAAGAAAGTGAGCTTCAAGGCAATGTACACTAACATAGATGGGATTACAAATATAAGAAGTGAACTCGGAGAATGGGCACTAGAAGAAAACCGAGACATAATAGCACTCACAGAAACAAAGCTAACAAAAACTATAACAAACCCAGTGTTTCCACAGGGCTACTATGTAGTGAGGAAAGAGAGAGAAGGGAGAGGAGGAGGTGGTGTAGCTTTGCTACTAAGAGAAGGTTGGAGTTTCGAAGAGATGGTAATTCAGAACTGTGAAGGTTTCAGTGACTACATATCAGGCACCATAGCAACTGGAGGACAGAAAATTATAGTATTAGTCATATATAACCCCCCCACCGAATGTCAGAAGACCCAGACAGGAATATGATAGAAACAACTTGGCCACCATCAATATAATAGAGAGAGCAGCTTCTGTGGCTAGCAGGAACGGATCCAGACTACTAATCATGGGAGACTTCAACCATGGGAAGATAGATTGGGGGAACAGAGACCCACATGGAGGCCCAGACACATGAAGAGCTAAGCTGCTGGATGTGGCAACAAGAAACTTTCTAAGTCAACACGTCAAGGGACCGACAAGAATGAGAGGAGGGGATGAACCAGCCTTGCTTGATCTGATATTTACCCTAAATGAGTCGGATATAAGGGAAGTTAAGTTGGAAGCCCCCTTGGGAATGAGTGATCATAGTGTATTGAGCTTTGAGTACCTGGTTGAGCTAGGAATTATCACCCCCAAAAAAGAACTGGGAAACAAAGGGCTGGCGTACCGAAAGGGAAACTATGAGGAGATGAATAAATTCCTATGGGATATACATTGGGACACAGAACTCGGAACCAAGTCCGTACAAGACATGATGGACTATGTCACCCAAAAATGTCAGGAGACTGTAAGCAGGTTTGTCCCAGCCCAACAGGAAAAAACAGAGAAGCAAAGGAAGAATCCGTGGTTTACTAGGGAATGTATAAAAGCAAAGGAGCTGAACAAAAGGGCATGGAGGAACTTCCGTAATAACAGAACACCTGAAAGTAGAGAGAGATACCAGAGAACCAGGAACGAGTATGTTAGTGTGAGAAGAGCAGCTGAGAAAAGGTATGAAGATGATATAGCTAATAAAGCCAAGACCGAACCAAAGCTACTACAAAGTCACATCAGGAGGAAGACAACAGTGAAGGAACAGGTGATGAAACTTAGGGTGGGCGAGGACAGGTACGCAGAGAATGACAAAGACGTGTGTGAAGAACTCAACAAAAGGTTCCAGGAGGTCTTTACAATAGAACAGGGAGAAGTCACGGCGCTAGGAGAGGTGGCAGCAAACCAGGTGACCTTGGAAAGGTTCGAAATTACAAGAGATGAGGTCAAGAAGCACCTATTGGAGCTGGATGTGAGAAAAGCTGTTGGGCCGGATGGAATCTTGCCATGGGTATTGAAAGAGTGTGCAGGAGCACTTTGCTTGCCACTCTCCATAGTGTATAGTAGGTCACTGGAAACGGGAGACCTACCAGAAATATGGAAGACTGCTAATGTAGTACCAATATACAAAAAGGGTGACAGACAAGAGGCACTGATCTACAGGCCAGTGTCCTTAACTTGTATACCATGCAAGGTGATGGAGAAGATTGTGAGAAAAAACCTAGTAACACATCTGGAGAGAAGAGACTTCGTGACAACCCATCAACATGGGTTCAGGTAGGGTAAATCTTGCCTTACAGGCTTGACAGAATTCTACGATCAGGTGACAAAGATTAAGCAAGAAAGAGAAGGATGGGCGGACTGCATTTTTTTGGACTGTCGGAAAGCCTTTGACACAGTACCCCATAAAAGGTTGATGCATATGCTGGAGAAACAGGCAGGAGTAACTGGTAGGGCGCTCCAGTGGATAAGGGAGTACCTAAGCAATAGGAAGCAGAGAGTTACAGTGAGGGGTGAGACCTCAGAATGGCGTGAAGTCACCAGTGGAGTCCCACAGGGCTCTGTGCTTGGACCTATCCTGTTTCTGATATACGTAAATGATCTCCCATAGGGTATAGACTCATTCCTCTCAATGTTTGCTGACGACGCCAAATTATGAGAAGGAATAAGACAGAGGAGGACAGCTTGAGGCTTCAAGAAGACCTAGACAAGCTGCAGGAATGGTCGAACAAATGGCTGTTAGAGTTTAACCCAAGCAAATGTAATGTAATGAAGATAGGGGTAGGAAGCAGGAGACCAGATACAAGGTATCACTTGGGAGATGACATACTTCAGGAGTCAGAGAGAGAGAAAGACCTGGGGGTTGATATCACGCCAGACCTGTCCCCTGAATCTCATATCAAGAGGATAACATCAGCAGCATATGCCAGGTTGGCTAACATAAGAACGGCCTTTAGAAACTTGTGTAAGGAATCTTTCAGAACATTATATACCACATATGTCAGACCAATCCTGGAGTATGCGGCTCCAGCATAGAGTCCATATCTAGTCAAGGATAAGACTAAACTGGAAAAGGTTCAAAGGTTTGCCACCAGACTAGTACCCGAGCTGAGAGGTATGAGCTACGAGGAGAGACTACGAGAATTAAACCTCACTTCGTTGGAAGACAGAAGAGTTAGGGGGGACATGATCACCACATTCAAGATTCTCAAGGGAATCGACAGGGTTGATAAAGACAGGCTATTTAACACAAGGGGCACACGCACTAGGGGACACAGATGGAAACTGAGTGCCCAAATGAGCCATAGAGATATTTGTTGGACGCCAGTTAGTCGCCCATGGACATACACATAGGGTGACCTAATACCCTCTTAAGCTAAACAACTTAATAAGTATCAACAACGTGTCAGCAGATTTGAATGCAATCTACTCTGCTGCAGACCACAGACCTCAGACACACCCCGGGCATCAGAGCGTCTACACGCGCTTCCTTACACACTCTACAAGCTAGTTCGTGGCCCGTGTAGAAGATAGAAGATATATATATATATTTATAATAAAACTAAGAAAAAGCAGTGGACGTTTGGTACTCCAATTCCTGCCCACAACCTAATCATTCTACAACGACATCGACCGATGTTACATATTAGAAAGAACTTTTTTAGTGTCAGAGTGGTTGACAAATGGAATGCATTAGGAAGTAATGTGGTGGAGGCTGACTCCATACACAGTTTCAAGTGTAGATATGATAGAGCCCAATAGGCTCAGGAGCCTGTACACCTATTGATTGACGGTTGAGAGGCGGGACCAAAGAGCCAGAGCTCAACTCCCGCAAGCACAAATAGGTGAGTACAACTAGGTGAGTACATATACATATATTCATACATATATACACACACATGCATTCACATACATTTGTCTCTTTTACTCTGACAGGGTGAGATAGCTGAAAGAGAAATTAGTGTGCAATTAAGCACTTAATCACTGAAGGTGATTAAGGTGCTTTTACAAGCTCAGGTTATATAGTTACATCACATACATACATTGTATTATTGATACATTACATGGTTAATCTTGGGTACAAGTCCAATATATCATCAAGTGTTCCAGTACTCATATAGTAGTTACAGAGTTCAGCATACCTCAGCCCAGGAGGGCGAAAGTCAGTCAATATGGGACATTCTACAATATAATGTTCAAGTGAGTGCATGTTTTATCTTTCACAAAGTTGAAACATTGTGTACTCGACATTTGGGTTTTGAGAAAGCTGCCAGATACGTCTATATCCCAGGCGTATTCTGGCCACTATAACATCACATTGCCGGGTTCTTGTTCTATTAGTCCCATATGTGAATGTCTCCTCACGATATCTATCATAATATTTAATGCTACAACTTTCAGGTCTTTGAGAATTTGTTAGGTCGGTGAGATCTTCATTAGATATTTGTTTAAGTATTCTCTTTGTCACTGCTAATGAAATACCCATATCAATTTCTACCACTGGTTTTCTACAGGCTGTCTTTGCAAGCATATCAACAGTGTCATGCCTTGAGATGCCAACATGTGATGGTATCCATAGGAATTTAATTTCAAATCTGTTTTCTTTAGCAGCTAAAACATTCATTCGAATATCACTGACTATTTTCTGGGTGTCACTACTATGTGCGTTCAATGCCAGGAGTGCACTCTGCGAGTCACAGTATATAAGTCCACTGCCTTTGTCTTTTAAAAATTCAGTGGCAAGGTATATGCCTGCAAGTTCGGTTTTAGTTGTACTTGCCCAGTCATTGACGCGCTTCATTGCTGTATGTGCGAGAGAAGATTGTTCAAATATATTACATGCACATCCGGTACATCGTCCACCTTCTTCTACAGAGCCGTCGGTATAGCACTGATACACATCGTTACCCATACTCTGAGTACTTTCAGTGATGCTTCCCCCTCCCCGCTCAGCTCGTTGTCGCCGTGTGGGGGCTTCGTGGGCGGCTGCCGGAGTGTGATGCTCCTTAGGACAGTCCTCTGTCCTTTTCTAGCCTTGTGCTCCTGCTGCCGTCCTCTCCAATTCTGCTGGGCACCTTTTCCTTTTCCTTCTGTTTCGTTTTTCTCCCCCCTCTTCTCCTATCTGCTTGCCGTTTCCTGCCGACCTTTTGCTCGTTCTGGTTCTTCCATGGACTTCTATTTTGACGCCCGGGTGCTTGAAGAGGCATACTCATGCACCCGTAGAACTGCAGTACCCGACGTCGAGAGCGAGGGGAACCTTTTATTGTCAATCCCCACTTCGTCACTGAACCCGATCTCGACGGACTGTCGGTTTCTTAAGGTGGCGTTTGTGGGGCGTATACTCACGACGCACCCCTAGGAGGCCCCGACAAGATCGGCGATAGCTTCTTGTTGGGTGTCCTGCCTCTAATTGTGGCTCCATGGTGGGTGTGGGGGCACATTCGTGAGTGAATTATTCTTTTCGTCAAGATGATAACCCCTGTTTCGGCTGCTTCTGGCTTCCCTTCTCAGGCTCGTGGGGTGGGCGACCAAGCCCCCGAGTCGGTCCGTATTGGAAGACCGGGCTCTGTAGCCTCCGCTGCATTGGGCCCCGACCTTGCTCCTCCTTTGGCCTCTCTGACTCCTTCCCCTGGCTCCCCTCCCTCCTTTGTGGTTGGGTCGAGCCCCAAGCCCCCAGTGGTGACTACCTCGTCCCCTGGCGCGGCTCCTTCTCTAGTTGTAACTACTGCGCCTTTTAACCCCTCTCTCTCTGGGGGTTCTCACCGCCGTCCTCGTCACGGCCGCCCTCGCTCGATTCCTTCCAGTTCTGCTACCTATCAAGCCTTGTTTGGTCCCGCTTCGTTGGCCAAATATTTTGATCTCCTCCCTCTTGATTCTGCGCCTCCTGACGATTTCTCCCTTCATCGACATCTCATTGATTCCGTGGATGCCTCCATTACTTTCAACCCCACTCGTCTCGGTACGCGTGTCGTTGCTGCTCCTTCTCAGGATGCTGCTTCCCGCTTGGCTGCCTTATCCTGCCTTGGCGAGACCCCCGTTCGGGTCTCGAAGAACGCTCAGTTGAATGCCAGTGTTGGCACTATTTTGCTCCCGCCCCATGTTGCAACCGGTGTTCGGGACCTGCGCGACTGCCACGACGATATTCGACATATCCTCGCTGCCCAGGGCCATTCTATTCTCCAGGTGGACACGTTTACTCGTCCCCCCTCGTGGTAGTCGCCGTCAACCCCTCCGGGTTGTGAAGATTACCTTTGATGGTAGGACCCTTCCACCCTCTGTCATTCTTGCTGGTGCCAGGTGCTCTGTCCAGGAGTACATTCCTTCTCCTCGGCTCTGCAACAAGTGCTGGAGGTTTGGGCATGGTGCCCTCCGCTGCTCCGGGACTGTCTCTCTCTGTCCTTTGTGTGGTGGCGAAGGTCACTCTAAGTCGGAGTGCACTTCTCCCCAGGCTCGTTGCCTCAACTGCGGTGAGGCCCATCCTACCTTCTCCCGTGCGTGTGTCCATTACAAGCTTGAGGCAGCCGTCCTCAACCTGAAGCACCGGGAGCGTTTATCTTTTCCTGAGGCGAGGCGCCAGGTTCGCCGGCTCCCGCCTTATGCTAATATCTCTTATGCTCGCGTGTTGCGCTCTTCCTCTCCTCGTCCTTCCCGCCTTCCTCAGACTCACAACCGTTTCCGGGCCTTGGACCCTGATGCGCCCACTGCCCCCTCCTCTGTTCCTTTGGGTTCTCTCCCGAAGGATCCTCCTCCGGGTCCTCTGTCCGGGGTTCCCCTTCCTTCTACCCGGTCTGTCGTGTCTTCTGTGTCTTCTTCCTCGTCCCCCTCCGATCCTCCTTCCCATCCTCTTCCTCCATCTATCGGCTCTCCCCACCGCCTGTCGGTGCGGGCGGATGTCCACCGCTCTCCTAACGGCCGTCGTGTGTGCTCTCGTTCGGCTTCTCCTGTTGAGACACTGGAATCCGTTGCCCGGTACGTAGTTGCTGGGACACCGGTCTCTTTAAGTCAGAAGCGTAAGCCTGGCTCCTCTCCTTCCTCTTCCCCGGCGGGTAAGAAGGCTTCGCTTTCTTCCTCAGCTCCTCCTTCTGGCTCTGTTGCTCCTTCCCCTCCCGTTTCAGTGCTTGCGCCCCCTGTTCCTGCTATGGAGGTTTCTTTGGCCCCTGCTTCCCTTTCGGTTGCTGCTCTTGCTGGGGTGCGCTCCCCTCTTTCTACTCCCCCTCCTCCTGCTGCTGTCCTTGACGGCTCCTCTCCGTTGTCTCCTCCTCTTCCTCCTCCTCCTCCTCCAGACCCTGCCCGCCCACCTCTGGTCTGTTCTCCCGTTTCCTTCCCTCCGTCTTTGCTCAGTTTACCCATGCCCCCTAACCCTGACTTTGCTGACCATGATCCCGACCCTGATATTCTTTAACGTGCTCTGTTGCTCTTTCGCCTTTGTTTCTTCCTTCTTCTCTGTTTTTGTCCTTTCTCTTCTCGTCGTTGTCCATTCTTCAATGGAACGTTCGAGGTTATTACGCTAATTTCCTCGAACTCCAACTTCTGATTTCGCGGTTTTCGCCCCTTTGTGTCTGTCTCCAGGAGCCAATGCTTGGTGCTCGTCCTGGTCGTTTTCGTGGCTATTCCTTTCTCTTCCCCCCCCCCAGCCATTGCTGGGGCTTCTAATTCTTCTGCTCTCTTGATTCGGGCTGATGTTCCCTTTGTTCCTTTACTTTTTCCTTCGCCTCTCCATTGTTCTGCTGCTCGTATCTTTGTGGGGAAATGGTACACAGTTTGTTCCATTTATCTCCCCCCGAGTGTCCCGCTCTCTCTTCCTGATTTGAAACACCTCCTGGACTCCTTGCCGGAGCCTGTGCTCCTGCTGGGTGACTTCAATTGTCGTCATTCTCTTTGGGGTGACGTTCTGACGAATACCCGGGGTCGCCTCCTTGAGCCGTTTCTCCTCTCTTCTTCCCTGTCTCTTCTGAATTCTGGTGAGCCCACTCACTTGGACTCCCGGACTCGCACCCTTTCTTGTCTTGATCTTTCTCTCTGCTCTTCTTCTCTTTACTTAGATTTCACATGGCAGGTTCTTGATGACCTCCATGGAAGTGATCATTTCCCCATCCTTGTTTCCTTTTTCTCTTTTCGCCCTTCCCTCTCTTTCCCTAGGTGGCAGTTTGCTAAGGCAGACTGGACCCTATTTACCCTCAGTGCTGCTCTCCCTGACCTCTCCCTTCTGCCTCTCTCTCGCGCTCTCCTCCTTTTTCATGACACTGTCTTCAACGCTGCCCTCCGCTCTATTCCTCGCTCTTCCTCTCGGGGTCCACGGAAGTGCGTTCCCTGGTGGAATGCGGACTGTGCTCGGGCTGTCCGCTGTAAGCGTGCAGCCTGGAAGAGGCACCGCCGTAGGCAGACGACCGATTCTTTTCTTTTCTTTCGGAAAGCGAGTGCGGTGGCCTGTAGGGCCATCCGTACGGCTAAACGTGAATGTTGGGCATCTTATGTCTCAACAATTACGTCCGAGACCCCTCTGGCCCAGATCTGGAAGCGTATCCGCAAGATAGCGGGTAAGTTCGTTCCCGATGTTTCACCGGTCCTTCACCTCCATGGTACTCTTGTGGCGGACCCGTTGCAGGTCGCTTCCGAACTGGGTTCCCACTTTTCTTCTGTTAGCTCTGGTCTTCATCTTCCCCAATCTTTCCTTCTTCGTAAACCTGTCCTTGAGTCTCGTCCTTTAGATTTCTGCACTCATCTTCAGCTTCCCTATAATGATCCCTTCTCTCTCTCTGAACTTCGTTCTGCCCTGGCCCTCTTCGGTTCTACGGCGGCGGGCTCCGATGGTATTCATTATGAGATGCTTCGCCATCTCCCTCCGAGCACGTCTCAGTATTTACTGAGTCTGTATAATCGGATCTGGGAGTCGTCGTCAGTCCCTGAGGACTGGCTCGATGCCGTTGTCCTCCCTGTTCGCAAACCGGGGTCTCTGGGTACTTCCCCTAAGGACTTTCGCCCTATTGCTCTCACAAGTTGTGTCTGCAAACTCTTTGAACGTATGGTTAACGTTCGTCTGATGTGGTTCCTGGAACACCATCACCTCCTCTCCCCTTCTCAATTTGGTTTCCGCAAGTGCCGCAGCACGACTGATGTCCTGGTGAACTTGGAGGTCTATATTCGTACTGCTTTTGCTGCGAAGACCTCTGTTGTTGCCGTCCTTTTTGACCTAGAAAAGGCTTACGACACCACTTGGCGTTATCATATCCTATCTCAACTTCATTCTTTTGGCCTTCGTGGTCATCTCCCTCTCTTTCTCCGCAGCTTCCTCTCGTCGTTCCTTTCGGGTGCGCCTTGGTACCGCTCTCTCTCCCTCTTTTCAGCAATACGAAGGTGTGCCCCAGGGTAGTGTTCTGAGCACTACTCTTTTTCTTGTTGCCCTCAATGGTCTTCTTTCCTCTCTTCCTTCTGGTGTCTTCTCCGCTCTCTATGTCGATGATCTTACCCTTTGTTGTCAGGGTGATGATTCGCCTCTCCTTCAACGCCGGCTTCAACTTGCAATTGATGCCGTGTCGTCTTGGGCCACAGGTCATGGTTTCAAGTTCTCTACTTCTAAGACTTGTGCCATGACTTTTACGCGGAAACGGGTTGTTCTTCGTCCCTCTTTGTCACTTTATGGTCATCCCCTTGAATACAAAGATTCCGCAAAGCTTTTGGGGTTATTCCTTGACACTCGTTTGTCTTGGTCTCCCCATATCTCTTACCTCCGTGTTGAGTGCTCTAAGGCCCTTACCCACCTTCGGGTCTTGTCCCATACTTCTTGGGGGGCAGATAGGCGCACTCTCCTTGCTTTACATTCCTCTCTCGTCCTGTCTAAGCTCGATTATGGTTGCCCTGCTTACTCGTCTGCTTCTCCTTCTACTCTTCGCCGTCTTGATGCTTTGCACCATACTGGGTTGCGCCTCAGTTCTGGTGCCTTTCGTTCGACTCCCGTCCTTAGCTTATATGTTGACACTGGCTTCCTGTCTCTCCAGGACCGCCGTGATCGCTACTGTCTTCGCTATCTTGCGCGGTCCTTGCAACATCCTTCCTCTAGCCTCTGTCGTGCTTTAACTTTTACCCCTCCTGCGGTTCCTGTTCCTCTTCACCACCTCCCTCTTTCTGTCCGGTTATCTCGCCTGCAGGATTCTCTTTCCGTTCGTATTTCTGATGTTTCTCCTCGTGTTGTTCCTTCTTTGCCCCCGTGGAGGGTCCTTCTTCCGCGGTTTTGTACTTCCTTGACCCGTATCACTAAAGCTTTTACCCCTCCTACGGTTCTAAAACGCCTTTTCCTCGAGCACTTTTCTTCTCACTCCCGCTCTGTTTCTGTCTTCACCGATGGGTCTAAGTCAGCGGACGGTGTTGGCTACTCTGTTGTTTTTCCTGATCGCACTTATATGTGTCGCTTGCCTCCGGAGACTAGTATCTTTACAGCGGAACTTTATGCTATTCTCTATGCTCTTCGTCTCCTACTTTCTCGTTGTCAGTCTTCCTTTGTAGTTGTTGTTGACTCTCGTAGTGCCCTCATGGCTCTCGGGTCCTTTAATCCAGTTCATCCAGTGGTTGTCGAGATCCAGCATTGGCTGTTTCTCGTTCATAGTAAATTTAAGTCGGTTGAGTTTTGTTGGGTTCCCAGCCATATTGGTGTGTCTTTAAATGAGCGTGCGGATGCTGCCGCCAAGGAAGCTGTCCGCTCTTGTCCCATCTCTCGTAAGGGCATTCCGTATTCCGACTTTTACCTGGTTATCCATTCCTCAGTCCTTACCCGTTGGCAGGCTTCTTGGTTGTCTGTTACTGGTAACAAGCTACGTACTCTTAAATGTTGTGTTTCCTCGTGGCAGTCCTCCTTCCACCGTAACCGGCGGTGGGAAACAGCTCTGGCGAGGTTGCGTATTGGCCATACTCGCTTAACCCATGGTCACTTGATGGAGCGCCGCCCTGCTCCTTATTGTCCTAGTTGCATTGTCCCTCTTACGGTCGTGCATGTCCTTCTTGAATGTCCTGACTTCCAGGACGAGCGTATGTCTTGCTTTCCGACCGCCCCTCGCGGTCACCTGTCCCTCGATAGAATTCTTGGTGACTCGGATACTTTTGATATCGTTCGCCTTATGCGTTTTTGTTCTCGTATTGGCATCCTTGGTGATATTTAGCGCCCTCTGATTATTTTGCGTCTTTGATGGTGCTACATAGCCTTCCCGGTTTGGTGCCTTCTTTTGATAATTACTTACTTACTTACTTCAGTGATGCTTTTCAGTGTTAACTGTTTTAATAATGTAGAGTGCACACTATCTTTCTTGGGCGCATATACAAAATCAACTGATAGATCCCAGTTATCCCATGGAGTAATTGGTTGATTAATCATTAATTGAGTTGGGTACATATTTAATATTTTGATGGAATTGGCTACCTTGTAGAACCAAAATACATAATCAGATTTCGTTCTTCTTCTATAAACCTCAGGTGAGTGCAGCATATTAGAAAGTTTAGCTTGAAACTTCATGTGTTGTCTAGATCTACTCAATGCCTTCACGCCGAAAACTGTGCTAATAGACTCTAATTCTCTCACTTATGGTAGGTAATTTTAACTCTGCTCTCATATTAACTATTCTCGTGGACTTTGGAGCCCCAAGGATGAGACGAATAGCTTCATTTTGCAAGGTTTCAAGAGATTTCAGCTCTTTGTCAGTATACAGTGTGAGATGTAGAGCATTGTAGTCAATCACAGAGCGTATATATGATACATAAAACATTCTAGCAAGTCTCACGTTAATTCCATGGTTGACACCAACAAGAACCCGCAAGGGCTTTAATCTCTCCCAGAGTCTCCTCTTGAGAGAAGAAAGGTACCCAGGGTCGTTAATGGGGACACCAAGGTATCTGTAAGACTCGCAGTTCTCAAGTGCTCGCCCATCTATATGATAATTGGCTGGTGGAATACCACATGGAATGAGGGCACAAGTTTTCTGTACAGAGATAAGGAGGCCACATTCCTCAGCTCTAGTAGCAAAAGCGTCGAGCAGAACTTGCATTCTAGGCTCGGTGGCAGCCTGTAAACATATATCATCAGCATAACAAATGACAGTGTCTTCATTATTAGTTGGAAGATCTTTAATAAGTTTATGCATCAGAACGTTGAACAACAAGGGACTGAGGACCCCTCCTTGTGGAGTTTCCAGTTCAAAGTGTTTGCTCTCTGTGCTTTTAACACCATTAAACAAAACATATGCTGTTCGATTAGACAAATAGCCCTTTATCTATTTCAGTAATTTTCCTTGTATTCCCAGCTCGGCAAGCTGTTCCAGTATGATTTCCCTGTTTGCTGTATCAAAAGCTGCTGCTAGGTCGATGAAGACTGTTTGAGGGGAAGCTTCAATATGTGCGAAGTACTCAGCAAAACAGTGTTGTATACTGAGCCCAGGCATAAATCCAAACAGTTGGGGTGACAGGTACCCCTGTATACGATACATGAGGCGGTTAAGAACAATACGTTCAAGCACTTTGCAAACACACGATGTTAGAGATATAGGTCTATAATTATCTGAGTGTGGTTTGGGGATGGGAACAATGACACTCTTTGTCCAAGCATCAGGTAATACTCCTTCACTTAAACTCATTCTGTACAACACTAATAGTGGATTACCTGGTACGTGTGAGACTAATCTCAGTAGACTGTAAGTAATACCATCCTCTCCAGGAGCAGTTGATTTTTCCCATCTTTAGTGCATGATTTAATTCCCAATCAGTTAAAGGTCCGACACGTCGATAGCTGTACAGGCAAGATTGATGGTTCGTTGACTGTTGGGGCGTGTGTCATCAAGTTTGTGCTGTATGTTAATTGGGAGTAAGTCGTAGCTCGATGTTATTGCCCATTGATCAAGGAGAATGTTTGCTTGTTCTAATGGGCTGTGGTGCAGCGGTTTGGTTGGGCTGCTTCTAAAGATTTTTCGTATCTTTTCCCAAACTTCAACAAGTGTTGTTTGCTCATTTATAATTTGTAGGAACTCTTCCCAGTGTTTATTACGTATAACGTTGCTCATGTCTCTCACATCTCTATTTGCAACTAGAAATGTATGCAAGTCACCTTGTGCTTTGGTTCGTTTGTACGTATCTCCAAGTTGCTTTACTCGTTCATGTTCTTTAACAAATACGGGGTCAAGGACCCACTTGGGTGGTGGTAGGTGTTGCCCACTTCTGCTAGGCTTACGACCTGTTCCCCAACACACCCATGTGTCATAGTAGGTGGGGTGAGTCTCACCTGCGCTGCCGTGCAGTGTAGGCGTGTCACCTGACCGCTCCGGTAGTTTGGGGTGGTTGACGTTTTCGCCGGCAGGGGCTGTGGGTGTCTCCACCTTCCCTGCTGTTCCTAGTGGAGTGGACGTGGCGTTTTTACGATGGGCGGCCATCTTCCAGCTGTCGTGAGGGTGAACTCCATAGGTTTGGAGTTTACTGGCCGTGCTGGTTACCCTCTTGAGGTCTTGAGTGACCTGCTCAGGGTCCCGATCCAGGACGTCTACGGTGTCGAGCTGGTCACTGCTCGCCGTGTGATAATAAAGTTTGTGGGTGAGGCAATGTACCGTGATTTTCTCTGGAGGTACGAGGGGCGTACTTTGCTGCTGCAGGACGGCAACGGGTCTGTGACCAATTCGGACTGCAATGGTCCTTTGACATATGTAAGTGTCCATGGCGCCCCCATGGAGTTTCCCGAGACCCTCCTCCGGCGTTTCTTCCAGAGGTATGGCCCCATCGTCAGTGTGCGGATGAACTCGATGTCATCTGGCAAGTATTCGGGTGTGAAGACCTACATTAGTACCTTCGGGATGCGACTGAAGTCGGACATTCCGTCCTCTGTCCGGCTGTTAGGGTACTACGTGCGGGTGTTTTATGCTTGGCAACCCCGTACTTGTTTCTGGTGTGGCTTGTTGGGGCATCAGACTGCCGGGTGCACTGCTGATCCGGTTGCTCCCGTGAATTTGTTCCGTGAAGAGGATTTCCCGCTGCTCCCTCTGGAGGAAGACTCCGGGGATGAGGAGGTGAGCGTCCCGTTCGCTGCTGAGGATCCCCCAGCGTCGCCCGACGTTCCCCCGGTTGTCGCAGACCCTCCTACGGATGTTGCGGTGCCGTCGGATGTTACTCCTGCTCCTGTCTCTGGCCCTGCTGCTCCCGTGCGCCTTCCTGGTACTCCCTGTGAGGCGTCGCTGTCTGCTCCCTCGTCTTCGGCTGCTGAACCTGGCCCTGCATCCTCCCCTCAGGTCCCTACTGTGCTGGGTGCTGAGGTGGCTGCGGAGCCTCCTGCTGTGTGTGGTCCGGTTCCCCCTGTAGTAGAGGCTGCTGCCATTCTGCGTCGGGCGTCGGTTCGTCCGGCTAGTGGTACCCGTGCTTCTGGATCCACTTCCGGCTCGGACGATATCAAGCCGGAGCCCAAACATTCCAGGCGTTCGTCTACTGCCTGGGCCGATGTTGGGGACTTCAGTGACTGTGGGTCTTCAGGTGTTGACGGCGTGGATCCGGATGCGTCGTTGTCTCTGCGGTTGGTGGTGGCAGAAGTACATGTGCCTGCTGGTGCTGATGCCCGTGTCTCGGGTGTGCTTTCTGTTCCTTCCCCACCAGGGGGCTCTCCGCAGTGGGAGGTGGTGGCTTCTGCTGCCAGGGATGGTGCGGATGCTGGTGCTGGGCGTGGCCTGGTGGTGACTTTACGAAAGGATGCGTGCCGCCCTGGTTCCCTGCAGTCGTCTGGTGGTGTGCCCGTGGCCGCTGGTGCCCCTGTGGTGGTGTCCTCTGTCCAGCCCCCTTCTGTGGGGTTGCGAATTGGGAACCTGGAGGCCGGGGTTGCCGAGTTCCTGCTGTCTGAAAGACCAGAGGACTTTCATGATGAGCAGGTTCCCGGTGTATGGAGTAGGGTGGCGGTTACTCGCCTTCGGAGTAACACCGTCTGAGTTCCCTGTTTGCGGGTGTTTGCTGCCGGGGTTCCAGATGACATGGCGCCCCTGGTGGAGGGTCAAGCCTCTTGGGGGAGGTGGCTGCTTTGGGAGGCGTTCAATGTGCGGTTCCCCCGGGGCTTGTTTCCGGGCAAGTATGTCAGCTGATTTCATGTTACTGTAGTGTTGTGTGCCCCGATGGCCTTTTGTTTGCCTAAATTGTTTTCTGTGCCCGTGCCTCTCCCTTATTTGTTGCGAGGTCAGTGTTTTGGTGAGGGCGTTTTTACTCCTGTATTTGCTTTTGTGTTGTTACTTTGCCATGTGTGTTCTACTTCTGCATTGCTAGAATGTGTTTTATTTTTTTTTATTTTTTTTTATTTTTTTTTATTTTTATTTTTTTTTATTTTTTTTTTTATTATTAGCTTGTGTGCTGTGCGATTTTCTTGTTCTTTTTCATGATGTCCTTTGTGTTGTGTTTTGTGCTTGTTTGGTGTTGTGTTTGTTTGTTGTTGTGTATGTAACTCAGTTTTGTTTTCTTGATTGCATGGATTGCTTGTTTGTTATTATTGTATATTTTGGCCTCTCCCTTTGTTTGTTGCGAGGCGGTTGGTGTGAGTGTTTTTATTCATGTCTTGTTTCTGTGCTGTACCTTTGCACTGGTGTTTTATTGTTGCTTTACATGTTGAACTTGTTTGTTATTTTTGTTTTGTTTGTTGTGTATTGTGATTTTCTTCTTATGTTTCATGTTATGTTTCATGTTATGCCTCTTGATGTTTGTTTTGTAATGTTTTGTTTTGACATGTTATTGTGCTTGCTTGACATTGTTTTCAATTATGTGTCTTGATGTCTGCTGTGTTTTTCACTGCCTTTTTTTTTTGAGATATATACAAGAGTTGTTACATTCTTGTACAGCCACTAGTACGCATAGCGTTGCGGGCAGGTCCCTGGAATACGATCCCCGCCGCGAAGAATCGTTGTTACAACCAAGTACACATTTTACTGTTGCGTTAAACAGAGGCTACAGTTAAGGAATTGCGCCCAGTAAATCCTCCCCGGCCAGGATACGAACCCATGACAAAGCGCTCGCGGAACGCCAGGCGAGTGTCTTACCACTACACCACGGAGACTGTCGAAGACTTATCGTGTTTGTATTTTGTTCTACTGTGCTGTCGGCCCTTCTGGCCGGTGGTCTATAGTTTTGTTTTGTTTTGTTATGTTTTCTATGTTCTTTTCTTGTTTTTATTGTATTTAAATTGCATGCTTTGCATGTAAAAAAAATAAAAAAAAATGTGTCGTAGTAGGTAGTAATCGTATCAACGAGATCTCTGGAGAAGGCTTGTACATTCGTTATTGTGTAATCTTGATACCATTTTGATATACAATTAATAAAGTGGTCATGCAAGCCATATGGAATATTCATTTTCCGTCTCTGATGTCTATTAGGTACATCACACTGTACCTCATAGGAAGCAGAAACTACATAGTTATTTACCAACGAACATTCCATCCTATCTTGCACAAGGTTTCTACCCATTACATAATCAAGTCTGCCTCCCAATAAATGAGTTTGGGTATCCGTAGTATACACGGTTAATCTGTTGTCATAAACATATTTGATAAATTTGCATCCATTATCGTTGTTAGTACTGTCTCCCAGCGTAATATGTCTAGTGTGTGGTAGTGTAGTGTGCACCCTGTACTCATCCTGTGTGTGGTAGTGTAGTGTGCACCCTGTACTCATCCTGTGTGTGGTAGTGTAGTGTGCACCCTGTACTCATCCTGTGTGTGGTAGTGTAGTGTGCACCCTGTACTCACCTTTGTGTGGTAGTGTAGTGTGCACCCTGTACTCATCCTGTGTGTGGTAGTGTAGTGTGCACCCTGTACTCATCCTGTGTGTGGTAGTGTGCACCCTGTACTCATCCTGTGTGTGGTAGTGTGCACCCTGTACTCATCCTGTGTGTGGTAGTGTGCACCCTGTACTCATCCTGTGTGTGGTAGTGTGCACCCTGTACTCATCCTGTGAGTGGTAGTGTGCACCCTGTACTCATCCTGTGTGTGGAAGTGTGCACCCTGTACTCATCCTGTGTGTGGTAGTGTGCACCCTGTACTCATCCTGTGTGACGTAGTGTAGTGTGTACCCTGTACTCATCCTGTGTGTGGTAGTGTGCACCCTGTACTCATCCTGTGTGTGGTAGTGTGCACCCTGTACTCATCCTGTGTGTGGTAGTGTGCACCCTGTACTCATCCTGTGTGTGGTAGTGTGCACCCTGTACTCATCCTGTGTGTGGTAGTGTGCACCCTGTACTCATCCTGTGTGTGGTAGTGTGCACCCTGTACTCATCCTTTGTGTGGTAGTGTGCACCCTGTACTCATCCTGTGTGACGTAGTGTAGTGTGTACCCTGTACTCATCCTGTGTGTGGTAGTGTGCACCCTGTACTCATCCTGTGTGTGGTAGTGTAGTGTGCACCCTGTACTCATCCTGTATGTGGTAGTGTGCACCCTGTACTCATCCTGTGTGTGGTAGTGTGCAACCTGTACTCATCCTGTGAGTGGTAGTGTAGTGTGCACCCTGTACTCATCCTGTGTGTGGTAGTGTAGTGTGCACCCTGTACTCATCCTGTGTGTGGTAGTGTAGTGTGCACCCTGTACTCATCCTGTGTGTGGTAGTGTGCACCCTTTACTCATCCTGTGAGTGGTAGTGTAGTGTGCACCCTGTACTCATCCTGTGTGTGGTAGTGTAGTGTGCACCCTGTACTCATCCTGTGAGTGGTAGTGTAGTGTGCACCCTGTACTCATCCAGTGAGTGGTAGTGTGCACCCTGTACTCATCCTGTGAGTGGTACTGTGCACCCTGTACTCATCCTGTGTGTGGTAGTGTAGTGTGCACCCTGTACTCACCCTGTGTGTGGTAGTGTAGTGTGTACCCTGTACTCATCCTGTGTGTGGTAGTGTGCACCCTTTACTCATTCTGTGTGGTAGTGTGCACCCTGTACTCATCCTGTGTGTGGTAGTGTGCACCCTGTACTCATCCTGTGAGTGGTACTGTGCACCCTGTACTCATCCTGTGTGTGGTAGTGTAGTGTGCACCCTGTACTCATCCTGTGTGTGGTAGTGTAGTGTGCACCCTGTACTCATCCTGTGTGTGGTAGTGTGCACCCTATACTCATTCTGTGTGTGGTAGTGCAGTGTGCACCCTGTACTCATCCTGTGTGTGGTAGTGTAGTGTGCACCCTGTACTCATCCTGTGTGTGGTAGTGTAGTGTGCACCCTGTACTCATCCTGTTTGTGGTAGTATGCACCCTGTACTCATCCTGTGTGTGGTAGTGTGCACCCTGTACTCATTCTGTGTGTGGTAGTGCAGTGTGCACCCTGTACTCATCCTGTGTGTGGTAGTGTAGTGTGCACCCTGTACTCATCCTGTGTGTGGTAGTGCAGTGTGCACCCTGTACTCATCCTGTGTGTGGTAGTGAAGTGTGCACCCTGTACTCATCCTGTGTGTGGTAGTGTAGTGTGCACCCTGTACTCATCCTGTGTGTGATAGTGTGCACCCTGTACTCATTCTGTGTGTGGTAGTGTAGTGTGCACCCTGTACTCATCCTGTGTGTGATAGTGTGCACCCTGTACTCATTCTGTGTGTGGTAGTGTAGTGTGCACCCTGTACTCATGGAATTCAATATTTATAAAGAAATGCAAAGTGCCGGTAGCACAGGCACTCAGTATAGTGTGGAGGAAGAGCTTGGACACGGGGGAGATACCAGATGCACTTAAAGTAGCAGACATAGCCCCTCTACACAAGCGAGGGAGCAAAGCATTGGCAAAGAATTATAGACCAGTTGCACTAACATCGCACATCATAAAAGTATTTGAGAGAGTGATTAGGAGTCAGGTCACCAATTTCATGGAGACCAATGACCTTCACAACCCAGGCCAACATGGATTTCGAGCGGGAAGATCGTGCCTCTCACAGCTACTTGAGCACTACGACAAAGTCACTGAGGCATTAGAAGAAAAACAGAATGTTGATGTGATATACACGGACTTCGCAAAGGCCTTCGATAAATGTGACCATGGCGTGATAGCACACAAAATGAAGTCAGTGGGAATAACCGGTAAAGTAGGACGCTGGATACTCAGTTTTCTGTCAAACAGGACTCAGCGAGTAACGGTCAACCATATAAAATCTAGTCCAAGTGCAGTGAAAAGCTCTGTACCTCAGGGTACAATTCTAGCACCGCTGCTTTTCCTTATTCTCATATCAGATATAGACAAAAATACAAGTCACAGCTTCGTATCATCCTTTGCAGATGACACAAAAATCAGTATGAAAATTACCTCGGCTGAAGACATTGAAAAACTTCAAGCTGATATTAATAAAGTTTTCGACTGGGCATCAGAAAATAACATGATGTTTAACAGTGATAAATTCCAGGTACTCAGGTACGGTAAAAATTAGGACCTTAAACATAATACAGAGTACAAAACACAATCAAATGTACCCATAGTAGGAAAACAGCATGTAAAGGATTTGGGAATAATAATGTCTGACGACCTAACGTTTAAGGAGCATAACCAAGCAAATATTGCGACAGCCAGAAAAATGATAGGATGGATTACGAGAACTTTCAAATCCAGGGATCCCATCACAATGGTTGTACTCTTCAAGTCACTTGTGTTGTCCCGTCTTGAGTACTGCTCAGTACTCACTCTCCCCTTCAGAGCAGGAGAGATTGCTGAAATAGAGGGAATACAGAGAACATATACGGCACGTATAGATGCAATAAAGCACCTAAATTATTGGGATCGTCTCAAAGCTCTCCAAATGTACTCACTAGAAAGAAGACGAGAGAGATACCAAATAATATACACCTGGAAGATACTGGAAGGCCAAGTACCAAATCTACACAGTAAAATAACAACGTACTGGAGTGAACGATATGGAAGAAAATGTAGAATAGAACCAGTGAAGAGCAGAGGTGCCATAGGCACAATCAGAGAACACTGTATAAACATCAGAGGTCCGCGGTTGTTCAACGTCCTCCCAGGAAGCATAAGAAATATTGCCGGAACAACCGTGGACACTTTCAAGAGGAAACTAGATTTATTCCTCCAAGGAGTGCCGGACCAACCGGGCTGTGGTGGGTATGTGGACCTGCGGGCCGCTCCAAGCAACAGCCTGGTGGACCCAACTCTCAAAAGTCGAGCCTGGCCTCGGGCCGGGCTTGGGCAGTAGAAGAACTCCCAGAACCCCATCAACCAGGTATCAACCAGGTATCAACCAGTCCCTGGTGATGGTGTACACAGTCCCTGGTGATGATGTACAGTCCCTGGTGATGGTGTACAGTCCCTGGTGATGGTGTACAGTCCCTGGTAATGGTGTACAGTCCCTGGTGATGGTGTACAGTCCCTGGTGGTGGTGTACAGTCCCTGGTGATGGTGTACACAGTCCCTGGTGGTGGTGTACAGTCCCTGGTGGTGGTGTACAGTCCCTGGTGATGGTGTACAGTCCCTGGTAGTGGTGTACAGTCCCTGGTGATGGTGTACAGTCCCTGGTGATAGTGTACAGTCCCTGGTGGTTGTGTACAATCCCTGGTGGTGGTGTACAGTCCCTGGTGGTGGTGTACAGTCCCTGGTGGTGGTGTACACAGTCCCTGGTGGTGGTGTACAGTCCCTGGTGATGGTGTACACAGTCCCTGGTGATGGTGTACAGTCCCTGGTGGTGGTGTACAGTCCCTGGTGGTGGTGTACAGTCCCTGGTGGTGGTGTACACAGTCCCTGGTGATGGTGTACAGTACCTGGTGATGGTGTACAGTCCCTGGTGATGGTGTACAGTCCCTGGAGATGGTGTACACAGTCCCTGGTGGTGGTGTACACAGTCCCTGGTGATGGTGTACACATTCCCTGGTGGTGGTGTACACAGTCCCTGGTGATGGTGTACAGTCCCTGGTGATGGTGTACAGTACCTGGTGGTGGTGTACACAGTCCCTGGTGATGGTGTACACAGTCCCTGGTGGTGGTGTACAGTCCCTGGTGATGGTGTATAGTCCCTGGTGGTGGTGTACACAGTCCCTGGTGGTCGTGTACAGTCCCTGGTGATGGTGTACAGTCCCTGGTGGTGGTGTACACAGTCCCTGGTGGTGGTGTACACAGTCCCTGGTGATGGTGTACAGTCCCTGGAGATGGTGTACACAGTCCCTGGTGGTGGTGTACACAGTCCCTGGTGATGGTGTACAGTCCCTGGTGATGGTGTACAGTCCCTGGTGGTGGTGTACAGTCCCTGGTGATGGTGTACAGTCCCTGGTGATGGTGTACAGTCCCTGGTGGTTGTGTACAATCCCTGGTGGTGGTGTACAGTCCCTGGTGGTGGTGTACAGTCCCTGGTGGTGGTGTACACAGTCCCTGGTGGTGGTGTACAGTCCCTGGTGATGGTGTACACAGTCCCTGGTGATGGTGTACAGTCCCTGGTGGTGGTGTACAGTCCCTGGTGGTGGTGTACAGTCCCTGGTGGTGGTGTACAGTCCCTGGTGATGGTGTACAGTCCTTGGTGGTGGTGTACACAGTCCCTGGTGGTGGTGTACAGTCCCTGGTGATGGTGTACACAGTTCCTGGTGGTGGTGTACAGTCCCTGGTGATGGTGTACAGTCCCTGGTGATGGTGTACACAGTTCCTGGTGGTGGTGTACAGTCCCTGGTGATGGTGTACAGTCCCTGGTGGTGTACAGTATCTGGTGGTGGTGTACAGTCCCTGGTGGTGGTGTACAGTCCCTGGTGATGGTGTACACAGTCCCTGGTGGTGGTGTACAGTCCCTGGTGATGATGTACAGTCCCTGGTGGTGGTGTACAGTCCCTGGTGGTGGTGTACACAGTCCCTGGTGGTGGTGTACAGTCCCTGGTGGTGGTGTACAGTCCCTGGTGATGGTGTACAGTCCCTGGTGATGGTGTACAGTCCCTGGATATGGTGTACACAGTCCCTGGTGGTGGTGTAACAGTCCCTGGTGATGGTGTACAGTCCCTGGAGATGGTGTACAGTCCCTGGTGGTGGTGTACAGTCCCTGGTGATGGTGTACAGACCCTGGTGATGGTGTACAGTCCCTGGAGATGGTGTACACAGTCCCTGGTGGTGGTGTACACAGTCCCTGGTGATGGTGTACAGTCCCTGGTGATGGTGTACACAGTCCATGGTGGTGGTGTACAGTCCCTGGTGATGGTGTACAGTCCCTGGTGGTGGTGTACAGTCCCTGGTGGTGGTGTACAGTCCCTGGTGGTGGTGTACAGTCCCTGGTGATGGTGTACACAATCCCTGGTGGTGGTGTACAGTCCCTGGTGGTGGTGTACAGTCCCTGGTGGTGGTGTACAGTCCCTGGTGGTGGTGTACAGTCCCTGGTGATGGTGTACAGTCCCTGGTGGTGGTGTACACAGTCCCTGGTGGTGGTGTACAGTCCCTGGTGATGGTGTACACAGTCCCTGGTTGTGGTGTACACAGTTCCTGGTGGTGGTGTACAGTCCCTGGTGGTGGTGTACAGTCCCTGGTGATGGTGTACAGTCCCTGGTGATGGTGTACAGTCCCTGGATATGGTGTACACAGTCCCTGGTGGTGGTGTACACAGTCCCTGGTGATGGTGTACAGTCCCTGGAGATGGTGTACAGTCCCTGGTGGTGGTGTACAGTCTCTGGTGATGGTGTACAGTCCCTGGTGATGGTGTACAGTCCCTGGAGATGGTGTACACAGTCCCTGGTGGTGGTGTACACAGTCCCTGGTGATGGTGTACAGTCCCTGGTGATGGTGTACACAGTCCCTGGTGGTGGTGTACAGTCCCTGGTGATGGTGTACAGTCCCTGGTGGTGGTGTACAGTCCCTGGTGGTGGTGTACAGTCCCTGGTGGTGGTGTACAGTCCCTGGTGATGGTGTACACAGTCCCTGGTGGTGGTGCACAGTCCCTGGTGATTGTGTACAGTCCCTGGTGGTGGTGTATGTGGTGTTTGTGTGTTACTGAGGAAGTCGTGGTTGTAGGGTTGATGTAAAGTCATGATTTGGTTACTGACTTTAATACTTAATATGATTACATGACTAGTAGCTACCAAGCTTGGCGGGCGTCCTGTACGCTCTCCATTGTTTACCTCCTCTCTCTGGCGTCTGCTCCGCCACACATAGAAAACGGATGGTACCATTTTCTGTGAACATGACATCCCTCCTTTTCTTTAAAAAGAATGAATACAGGATGTCTACCATGCGTGTAGCACAAAGCAAAGTTATTGACACAAAGTAAGTTATTAACATATCAAGAGATACTGCATACATTTAAAATTAATTAAGCACACAAAGAATTTAAACAACTTAATCATTTCCACAAAGGATTTCAATGTTAAAAATACATATGCAATGTTAAACAAACATGAAAGAAACTGTAATACAAAGTTACAAAATATTGAATGAGATATCTGCATTATTCAAACAATATTAAATTTAGTTTAGCACAATAAGTAAACACTTTTCATTGCATAGGAACACAATTAATCATCAAATCGTGAAGGGCGTTTAACATGACGTTTAGGACGTGAGTCCCCAAATACAATAACATCCCTTGATGAATTGTTTATTGAGTTATAACTCATTTTTTCTTTTTCTTTTGCACGACTTTGCACTTCATCATTTTCTACACTAGTTGGAATCACTTTGAAATAAGCCATATTACGTGTTATACTATGATCTCTATTACTAGCTGTTACCATAGTTCCTTTTACACTAATCACTTTATATGGTTTTGTATCATACGGCATATCTAACTTTCCCTCTTTTTTCTTTTTAACGAGAACAGTGTCACCAACCTTTATGAACTGTTCCTTTGCACGTTGATCATGGGCAATTTTCATTTTGCCCTTGGCTAGTGCATCCTTCTGAGCGAGACGTTTATCCGTTACCTCGGCTGGCATGACGGGTAGTGCGATTCTCATAGGACGTCCAAATAAAAGTTCGCCAGGCGACTTGCCCAGTGTTCCATGTGGTGTTGCACGGTAGTTCCTGAGAAAAGCATACATAGCTTGTTTCCAGGATCGTCCTTCGGCATGAGCACAGCGTACCGCTTTCATGAGAGGTTGCATGAATCTCTCAACTTCTCCATTTGCTTGAGGATGTAGTGGCATCACACGGTGGTGTTTGAATCCAATATGCTCAGCAAAGTTGACGAAGTCATGTCCATTGAATGGCGGTCCATTGTCTGTCTTGACAACTTCAGGAATGCCAAAGTTTGAAAAGATCTTGTCGAGTTTCGGGATGACGGCCTTTGCAGATGTGGAATTGATGATTTCTACTTCTGGATAACGTGAGTGATCATCAATGACTACCATCAAGTACTCTCCAGTTGGTAGTGGTCCGCAGAAGTCCATCGATACTTCCGTCCATGGTGCAGCAGGTAGTGGTGAAGGTTGTAGAGGTGTTGGTCTTGAAGTATCCACTGCAGCTCGGCAAGGGACACAGGCATCATGCATATCCTTTGCTTGACGATCAATGCCAGGAAACCACACCTTTTCTCGTAGCAGCTGTTTCGTCCTAACAAGACCTTGGTGTCCTTGATGTGCAAGCTTCAGAGCACGTTGCTGGAGAACAGCTGGAATCACGATACGAGTACCTCACAGCACAGTGTCGCGTTGTTGCGTAACACTTAATTCTGTCTGGATGCGTTCAAGTGCTTTGAATGCATCTTGGTCAACTCCTGAGGGTGGGATGCGTGGAAACTTTTTCTTAGTCAATGCATCCACTGTTGCTTGCAGAGTTGGGTCCTCTAGGGTTGCAGTACGGATTTCATCAAGAGTGAGAGCCTTAGGGACTGCATCACAGGTTACAGAGTGTACATATTCCTCGGCAACTTGCTGATGCTTGGTGATGGTGAAACTGTTGGCAGGATGTCGACTGATGTAATCAGCGGGATTGCCTGCACCCGGCTTGTATTTCACCGTAAAGTTGTATGGTTGCAAACGAAGAGCCCATCTCTCAATGCGAGCTGGTGGTTTGGACTTTGGATTATTGAAGATGGTCTCCAACGGTTTGTGGTCAGTGACTATCGTGGTGAAGGGTGCACCAAGCAGATACACATTGAAGTGTTCACAGCCCCATACAAGAGCAAGAGCTTCCTTCTCTGTCTGACTGTATCGTTGCTCAACATCTGTGAGAGAACGGCTGGCGTAGGCAATTACTACTCGGGAATCTGGTTGACCAGGTTTGTGTTGGGCTAAAACAGCACCTAAACCAACAGGACTAGCATCCACCGTTAACTCAGTGTCCATTGATGGATCAAAGTATGCAGCAGTCGCATTCTCTACTAGTGCATCTTTCACAGCATCAAATGCATTTTGCTCGATATCGCTCCAGTACCATGATGCATTTTTCTTCAGGAGCTCACGTAGAGGCTTTGTAATGGTAGCAAAATCTGGAATGAAGCGAGAACAGTAGTTTGCCATTCCCAGAAAACTATGTACTTCAGTGGACGTTGAAGGAGGTGCAGCGTTCTTGATATCTGCAACTTTCTTAGGATCTGGAGACAGACCTTTGTCACTAAGTACATGTCCAAAGAATTCAATTTTATGTTGATTGAACTCACACTTTGCTCGGCTTAGCGTCAAATTCTTTTCTCGTAGGCGTTGCAATGTTGCACGAAGAGCTTTGTCGTGTTCAGCTTGGGTACGGCCATAAACAATGATGTCATCAGACATGTTGTCAGCATTAGGTATGTCTTGCAATACCTGGCTGATGATGTGCTGGAATACCTCGGCAGCACTGTTAATACCAAAACTCAGGCGCTTGTACCTATACAGACCTCGATGTGTCGTAAACGTTGTGATGAAGCGACTCTCATCATCAAGATCAAGCTGATGATAGCCCTTGTTTAAATCTAACTTGCTGAATACAGTTGCACCATTCAAGCGATAAATCATATCATCTACAGTGGGTGTAGGATGGCGTTCACGCATTATTGCCTTGTTGGGAACACGCATGTCCACACAAATGCGTATCTCATCTGGATTCTTCGGCTTTGGTGGAGTGACAATTGGGCTTACCCATGGTGTTGGGCCTGTTACTGGTTCAATGATATCTAGCTCCATCAGCCTATCCAGTTCGGCATCGACTTTCTTGCGAGTATGGAATGGTTGTCGGCGATGTGGTTGGGCAACTGGAATTACATCTGGGTTGATATGCAGATGTACTTTGCTATCAGTATAACAACCTATGGATTTAAATCGATCAGAAAATTCAGCAACAATAGCATCAACATTGTTTGCAGATACCACTGCTACAGCATTAGAAAGCTGAAGTAGCCCCAATTTGGTTGAAGTCTTGTAACTGAGTAAAGACTCCTTTGCATTCCTAACAACATGGAATGTAGTAATGAGCATTGCATTCTTTGACTTAATCTCTGCAGTTAAAGTTCCAATCACTGGCAAGGCTAACTTCGAAGCATAGGCAGTGGCTTTACCCTTGTATTTTTCTAGCTTTGGGAACTGTTTTCTAAATTTTTCATAGTGGCACTCAGCAATGGTATCAATGTTTGATCCAGTGTCAATGAGAACTTTGAGACAAATACCAGCAATGTATACACATGTCTCTGGGTTGTTTGGAAGATCATTCCATTCTGTGATTGATTGTACTCCATAAGTATAATCACATTCACTGTCATCTGAGACTGGTTGTAATGAAATGTTGTCTTGTATATTATTAACATTCTGGATATGAGGTGCAATATTGTGTTTACCACCTCGACCCCTATGACCTGATCCTCGTACAGTGCTTTTATTCATTGACTGTGGTTTCTTTAGTGCGGAACGACACATAGCACCAAAATGACCTAGTTTTCCACACTCATAGCACTTCTTACCTTGAGCAGGACAAACATTATCTTGGTGTGGGTAGTCTCCTCCACAATTGTAACATTTATTGTTGACACCCTCTGATGTGGGTCGTTGTGACTGCTTGAGCCTTGTTCCTTGACCCCAGTTGTGACGTGGTTCTCGGCTAAATTTACTGTTAGGTTTGCCATGATATCTTCTTTGATCACGGTGTCCTCCCTGAACCTTACATACCTCATCACTGTTAGTAACAGTGGCAGAACCGTTATTAGCACTGCACTCCATGACACGAGCATCACGTGCAGCATCTTCCATTCGACGAGCCATATCCAGTATCTTGGTAAGAGAACTGTCATCATCAACAAGTTCTAGAGCTCTTCGACGAAGACGTGTAGATGTGCATGATTCAATTATTTGCTGTTTGATTTCTTTGTCAACATCAGCAAACTCACAATGGGCTGCTAAACCCTGCAGACGTGTGTGGTATTGATCCACAGTTTCATTAGAGAGTTGTTTTGCTCTCCTGAAATGCATAATTTCCATTGCAGTATTTTGCCTTGGTTTGAAATGCTCTGTTAGTTTGGCTTTGGCAGTGTCATAATCTTTGGCACCACCAGTGTCTTTCAGTGTGTCAAAGATGTCACAAACTCTATCACCTGCATAATGAAGTAGAAAGGTACGCTTTCTTTCAGCACTTTTGATGTCAGAAACTATCAACAAATTTTCAAACCTTTTAAGCCATTTGACCCACCTCTGTGACAGGTTTGTCTGGTCACAGTCAGGATCAAATGCAGGAAACTGAGGTATATTTGCCATTTTTACTGAATAAATGTAACTTATCACTTAAATGTTCCTCAGAATATTAAACACTTACTGCACTGTATATGTTAGTCAAGAATTCACTGTAATTACTTTAATTTTGCAAAGCACACAAGCATTTTAATGCAAAAGTTCACAACAGTGCACAATATAGCAGCAACTGACTTCTTACCTAGCCCTTGTGTACATGTGTTGTTCCTACTCACAGCAGCAGCACAGCAGTTGGTACAGCAGCAGTTGGTACAACAGTTGTCAGCAGTTGGTACAGCAGTTGTCAGCAGTTGGTACAGCAGTTGGTACAGCAGTTGGTACAGCAGCAGTTGGTACAGCAGTCAGTTCAGTGTGATGAATTTTGTAGCACGAAGCGTCGTTTCGTAACCAAAACATCAGGTTTTGTACACATCAAAGCGTCGTTTCGTACACAACGACGGCAGATTCCTCAGTACAGTTTCTTCAGCACAGCTTGGGTAGCACACAGCTTGGGTAGCACACAGCATCGGTTAGCACACAGCATCGTTTAGCACACAGCATTGGTTAGCACACAGCATCGGTTAGCATACAGCATCGGGTATGGCGCTCACAGCTTCTCTTCCTCCTCCAGGCAGCATGCCTGGAGGAGGAAGAGAAGTGTGTCCCTTGTGTTTGAAACTGAACAAATACCTGCGTTCACAGTTCATCCTCGTCGCCAATGTGGTGTTTGTGTGTTACTGAGGAAGTCTTGGTTGTAGGGTTGATGTAAAGTCATGACTTGGTTACTGACTTTAATACTTAATATGATTACATGACTAGTAGCTACCAAGCTTGGCGGGCGTCCTGTACGCTCTCCATTGTTCACCTTCTCTCTGGCGTCTCAGCCGCCGCACATAGAAAACGGATGGTACCATTTTCTGTGAACATGACAGTGTACAGTCCCTGGTGGTGGTGTACAGTCCCTGGTGATGGTGTACAGTCCCTGGTGGTGGTGTACACAGTCCCTGGTGGTGGTGTACAGTCCCTGGTGATGGTGTACACAGTCCCTGGTGGTGGTGTACACAGTCCCTGGTGGTGGTGTACAGTCCCTGGTGGTGGTGTACAGTCCCTGGTGATGATGTACAGTCCCTGGAGATGGTGTACACAGTCCCTGGTGGTGGTGTACACAGTCCCTGGTGATGGTGTACACAGTCCCTGGTGATGGTGTACACTCCCTGGTGGTGGTGTACACAGTCCCTGGTGATTGTGTACACAGTCCCTGGTGATGGTGTACAGTCCCTGGTGGTGGTGTACACAGTCCCTGGTGATGGTGTACAGTCCCTGGTGATGGTGTACAGTCCCTGGTGGTGGTGTACACAGTCCCTGGTGATGGTGTACACAGTCCCTGGTGGTGGTGTACAGTCCCTGGTGATGGTGTACAGTCCCTGGTGATGGTGTACAGTCCCTGAAGATGGTGTACACAGTCCCTGGTGGTGGTGTACACAGTCCCTGGTGATGGTGTACACAGTCCCTGGTGATGGTGTACAGTCCCTGGAGATGGTGAACACAGTCCCTGGTGATGGTGTACACAGTCCCTGGTAATGGTGTACAGTCCCTGGTGATGGTGTACACAGTCCCTGGTGGTGGTGTACAGTCCCTGGTGGTGGTGTACACAGTCCCTGGTGATGGTGTACAGTCCCTGGTGATGGTGTACACAGTCCCTGGTGGTGGTGTACACAGTCCCTGGTGATGGTGTACAGTCCCTGGTGGTGGTGTACAGTCCCTGGTGGTGGTGTACACAGTCCCTGGTGATGGTGTACAGTCCCTGGTGATGGTGTACAGTCCCTGGTGATGGTGTACAGTCCCTGGAGATGGTGTACACAGTCCCTGGTGGTGGTGTACAGTCCCTGGAGATGGTGTACACAGTCCCTGGTGGTGGTGTACACAGTCCCTGGTGATGGTGTGCAGTCCCTGGTGGTGGTGTACACAGTCTCTGGTGGTGGTGTACACAGTCCCTGGCGGTGGTGTACAGTCCCTGGTAATGGTGTACACAGTCCCTGGTGGTGGTGTACAGTCCCTGGTGATGGTGTACACAGTCCCTGGTGATGGTGTACAGTCCCTGGTGATGGTGTACAGTCCCTGGTGGTGGTGTACAGTCCCTGGTGATGGTGTACACAGTCCCTGGTGGTGGTGTACACAGTCCCTGGTGGTGGTGTACAGTCCCTGGTGGTGGTGTACAGTCCCTGGTGATGGTGTACACAGTCCCTGGTGATGGTGTACACAGTCCCTGGTGGTGGTGTACAGTCCCTGGTGGTGGTGTACAGTCCCTGGTGATGGTGTACAGTCCTTGGTGATGGTGTACAGTCCCTGGTGGTGGTGTACACAGTCCCTGGTGATGGTGTGCAGTCCCTGGTGGTGGTGTACAGTCCCTGGTGATGGTGTACACAGTCCCTGGTGGTGGGGTACACAGTTCCTGGTGGTGGTGTACAGTCCCTGGTGGTGGTGTACACAGTCCCTGGTGATGGTGTACAGTCCCTGGTGATGGTGTACACAGTCCCTGGTGGTGGTGTACACAGTCCCTGGTGATGGTGTACAGTCCCTGGTGGTGGTGTACAGTCCCTGGTGGTGGTGTACACAGTCCCTGGTGATGGTGTACAGTCCCTGGTGATGGTGTACAGTCCCTGGTGATGGTGTACAGTCCCTGGAGATGGTGTACACAGTCCCTGGTGGTGGTGTACAGTCCCTGGAGATGGTGTACACAGTCCCTGGTGGTGGTGTACACAGTCCCTGGTGATGGTGTGCAGTCCCTGGTGGTGGTGTACAGTCCCTGGTGATGGTGTACACAGTCCCTGGTGGTGGTGTACACAGTCCCTGGTGATGGTGTACAGTCCCTGGTGATGGTGTACAGTCCCTGGTGATGGTGTACAGTCCCTGGAGATGGTGTACACAGTCCCTGGTGGTGGTGTACAGTCCCTGGAGATGGTGTACACAGTCCCTGGTGGTGGTGTACACAGTCCCTGGTGATGGTGTGCAGTCCCTGGTGGTGGTGTACAGTCCCTGGTGATGGTGTACACAGTCCCTGGTGGTGGGGTACACAGTTCCTGGTGGTGGTGTACAGTCCCTGGTGATGGTGTACACAGTCCCTGGTGGTGGTGTACAGTCCCTGGTGATGGTGTACACAGTCCCTGGTGAAGATGTACAGTCCCTGGTGATGGTGTACAGTCCCTGGTGGTGGTGTACAGTCCCTGGTGATGGTGTACACAGGCCCTGGTGGTGGTGTACACAGTCCCTGGTGATGGTGTACAGTCCCTGGTGATAGTGTACAGTCCCTGGTGGTGGTGTACACAGTCCCTGGTGATGGTGTACACAGTCCCTGGTGGTGGTGTACTGTCCCTGGTGGTGGTGTACAGTCCCTGGTGATGGTGTACACAGTCCCTGGTGGTGGTGTACAGTTCCTGGTGGTGGTGTACAGTCCCTGGTGGTGGTGTACTGTCCCTGGTGGTGGTGTACAGTCCCTGGTGATGGTGTACACAGTCCCTGGTGGTGGTGTACAGTTCCTGGTGGTGGTGTACAGTCCCTGGTGATGGTGTACAGTCCCTGGTGATGGTGTACAGTTCCTGGTGATGGTGTACACAGTCCCTGGTGGTGGTGTACACAGTCCCTGGTGATGGTGTGCAGTCCCTGGTGATGGTGTACTGTCCCTGGAGATGGTGTACACAGTCCCTGGTGGTGGTGTACAGTCCCTGGTGGTGGTGTACACAGTCCCTGGTGGTGGTGTACAGTCCCTGATGGTGGTGTACAGTCCCTGGTGATGGTGTACACAGTCCCTGGTGGTGGTGTACAGTCCCTGGTGGTGGTGTACACAGTCCCTGGTGGTGGTGTACACAGTCCCTGGTGGTGGTGTACACAGTCCCTGGTGGTGGTGTACAGTCTCTGGTGGTGGTGTACAGTCCCTGGTGGTGGTGTACAGTCCCTGGTGATGGTGTACAGTGCCTGGTGATGGTGTACAGTCCCTGGTGATGGTGTACAGTCCCTGGTGGTTGTGTACAATCCCTGGTGGTGGTGTACAGTCCCTGGTGGTGATGTACAGTCCCTGGTGGTGGTGTACACAGTTCCTGGTGGTAGTGTATAGTCCCTGGTGATGGTGTACACAGTCCCTGGTTATGGTGTACAATCCCTGGTGATGGTGTACAGTCCCTGGTGGTGGTGTACACAGTCCCTGGTGATGGTGTACAGTCACTAGTGATGGTGTACAGTCCCTGGTGATGGTGTACAGTCCCTGGAGATGGTGTACACAGTCCCTGGTGGTGGTGTACACAGTCCCTGGTGGTGGTGTACACAGTCCCTGGTGATGGTGTACAGTCCCTGGTGATGGTGTACAGTCCCTGGAGATGGTGTACACAGTCCCTGGTCGTGGTGTACACAGTCCCTGGTGATGGTGTACACAGTCCCTGGTGGTGGTGTACACAGTCCCTGGTGATGGTGTACAGTCCCTGGTGATGGTGTACAGTCCCTGGTGGTGGTGGTGTACACAGTCCCTGGTGATGGTGTACACAGTCCCTGGTGGTTGTGTACAGTCCCTGGTGATGGTGTACAGTCCCTGGTGGTGGTGTACATAGTCCCTGGTGATGGTGTACAGTCCCTGGTGGTGGTGTACAGTCCCTGGTGGTGGTGTACAGTCCCTGGTGATGGTGTACACAGTCCCTGGTGGTGGTGTACAGTCCCTGGTGATGGTGTACAGTCCCTGGTGGTGGTGTACACAGTCCCTGGTGGTGGTGTACAGTCCCTGGTGATGGTGTACACAGTCCCTGGTGGTGGTGTACAGTCCCTGGTGATGGTGTACAGTCCCTGGTGATGGTGTACAGTCCCTGGAGATGGTGTACACAGTCCCTGGTGGTGGTGTACACAGTCCCTGGTGATGGTGTACAGTCCCTGGTGATGGTGTACAGTCCCTGGTGGTGGTGTACACAGTCCCTGGAGATGGTGTACACAGTCCCTGGTGGTGGTGTACACAGTCCATGGTGATGGTGTACACAGTCCCTGGTGATGGTGTACAGTCCCTGGAGATGGTGTACACAGTCCCTGGAGATGGAGTACACAGTCCCTGGTGATGGTGTACACAGTCCCTGGTGACGATGTACAGTCTTTGGTGATGGTGTACACAGTCCCTGGTGGTGGTGTACAGTCCCTGGTGGTGGTGTACACAGTCCCTGGTGATGGTGTACAGTCCCTGGAGATGGTGTACAAAGTCCCTGGTGATGGTGTACACAGTCCCTGGTGATGGTGTACAGTCCCTGGAGATGGTGTACACAGTCCCTGGTGGTGGTGTACAGTCCCTGGAGATGGTGTACACAGTCCCTTGTGATGGTGTACAGTCCCTGGTGATGGTGTACAGTCCCTGGAGATGGTGTACACAGTCCCTGGTGGTGGTGTACAGTCCCTGGAGATGGTGTACACAGTCCCTGGTGGTGGTGTACACAGTCCCTGGTGATGGTGTACACAGTCCCTGGTGGTGGTGTACAGTCCCTGGAGATGGTGTACACAGTCCCTGGTGATGGTGTGCAGTCCCTGGAGATACTGTACACAGTCCCTGGTGATGGTGTGCAGTCCCTGGTGGTGGTGTACACAGTCCCTGGTGATGGTGTACAGAATTCCTGGTGGTGGTGTACAGTCCCTGGAGATGGTGTACACAGTCCCTGGTGGTGGTGTACAGTCCCTGGAGATGGTGTACACAGTCCCTGGTTATGGTGTGCAGTCCCTGGTGGTGGTGTACAGTCCATGGTGATTGTGTACACAGTCCCTGGTGGTGGTGTACACAGTCCCTGGTGGTGGTGTACAGTCCCTGGTGATGGTGTACACAGTCCCTGGTGGTGGTGTACAGTCCCTGGTGATGGTGTACACAGTCCCTGGTGATGGTGTACACAGTCCCTGGTGATGGTGTACAGTCCCTGGTGGTGGTGTACAGTCCCTGGTGATGGTGTACACAGTTCCTGGTGGTGGTGTACACAGTCCCTGGTGATGGTGTACAGTCCCTGGTGGTGGTGTACAGTCCCTGGTGATGGTGTACACAGTCCTTGGTGATGGTGTACATAGTCCCTGGTGGTGGTGTACAGTCCCTGGTGGTGGTGTACAGTCCCTGGTGATGGTGTACAGTCCCTGGTGATGGTGTACAGTCCCTGGAGATGGTGTACACAGTCCCTGGTGGTGGTGTACAGTCCCTGGTGGTGGTGTACACAGTCCCTGGTGGTGGTGTACAGTCCCTGGTGGTGGTGTACAGTCCCTGGTGGTGGTGTACAGTCCCTGGTGATGGTGTACAGTCCCTGGTGATGGTGTACAGTCCCTGGAGATGGTGTACACAGTCCCTGGTGGTGGTGTACAGTCCCTGGTGGTGGTGTACACAGTCCCTGGTGGTGGTGTACAGTCCCTGGTGGTGGTGTACAGTCCCTGGTGGTGGTGTACAGTCCCTGGTGATGGTGTACACAGTTCCTGGTGGTGGTGTACACAGTCCCTGGTGATGGTGTATAGTCCCTGGTGGTGGTGTACAGTCCCTGGTGATGGTGTACACAGTCCCTGGTGATGGTGTACAGTCCCCCGGTGGTGGTGTACACAGTCCCTGGTGATGGTGTACAGTCCCTGGTGATGGTGTACAGTCCCTGGTGGTGGTGTACACAGTCCCTGGTGATGGTGTACACAGTCTCTGGTGGTGGTGTACAGTCCCTGGTGATGGTGTACAGTCCCTGGTGATGGTGTACAGTCCCTGGAGATGGTGTACACAGTCCCTGGTGGTGGTGTACACAGTCCCTGGTGATGGTGTACACAGTCCCTGGTGATGGTGTACAGTCCCTGGAGATGGTGTACACAGTCCCTGGTGATGGTGTACACAGTCCCTGGTAATGGTGTACAGTCCCTGGTGATGGTGTACACAGTCCCTGGTGGTGGTGTACAGTCCCTGGTGGTGGTGTACACAGTCCCTGGTGATGGTGTACAGTCCCTGGTGGTGGTGTACAGTCCCTGGTGGTGGTGTACACAGTCCCTGGTGATGGTGTACAGTCCCTGGTGATGGTGTACAGTCCATGGTGATGGTGTACAGTCCCTGGAGATGGTGTACACAGTCCCTGGTGGTGGTGTACAGTCCCTGGAGATGGTGTACACAGTCCCTGGTGGTGGTGTACACAGTCCCTGGTGATGGTGTGCAGTCCCTGGTGGTGGTGTACAGTCCCTGGCGATGGTGTACACAGTCTGTGGTGGTGGTGTACACAGTCCCTGGTGGTGGTGTACAGTCCCTGGTAATGGTGTACACAGTCCCTGGTGGTGGTGTACAGTCCCTGGTAATGGTGTACACAGTCCCTGGTGATGGTGTACAGTCCCCGGTGATGGTGTACAGTCCCTGGTGGTGGTGTACAGTCCCTGGTGATGGTGTACACAGTCCCTGGTGGTGGTGTACACAGTCCCTGGTGATGGTGTACAGTCCCTGGTGGTGGTGTACAGTCCCTGGTGATGGTGTACACAGTCCCTGGTGATGGTGTACACAGTCCCTGGTGGTGGTGTACAGTCCCTGGTGGTGGTGTTCAGTCCCTGGTGATGGTGTACAGTCCTTGGTGATGGTGTACAGTCCCTGGTGGTGATGTACACAGTCCCTGGTGATGGTGTACAGTCCCTGGTGATGGTGTACAGTCCCTGGTGGTTGTGTACAATCCCTGGTGGTGGTGTACAGTCCCTGGTGGTGGTGTACAGTCCCTGGTGGTGGTGTACACAGTCCCTGGTGGTGGTGTACAGTCCCTGGTGATGGTGTACACAGTCCCTGGTGATGGTGTACAGTCTTTGGTGGTGGTGTACAGTCCCTGGTAGTGGTGTACAGTCCCTGGTGATGGTGTACAGTCCTTGGTGGTGGTGTACACAGTCCCTGGTGGTGGTGTACAGTCCCTGGTGATGGTGTACACAGTCCCTGGTGGTGGTGTACAGTCCCTGGTGATGGTGTACAGTTCCTGGTGGTGTACAGTCTCTGGTGGTGGTGTACAGTCCCTAGAGGTGGTGTACAGTCCCTGATGATGGTGTACACAGTCCCTGGTGGTGGTGTACAGTCCCTGGTGATGGTGTACAGTCCCTGGTGGTGGTGTACAGTCCCTGGTGATGGTGTACAGTCCCTGGTGATGGGGTACAGTCCCTGGATATGGTGTACACAGTCCCTGGTGGTGGTGTACACAGTCCCTGGTGATGGTGTACAGTCCCTGGAGATGGTGTACAGTCCCTGGTGGTGGTGTACAGTCCCTGGTGATGGTGTACAGTCCCTGGTGATGGTGTACAGTCCCTGGAGATGGTGTACACAGTCCCTGGTGGTGGTGTACACAGTCCCTGGTGATGGTGTACAGTCCCTGGTGATGGTGTACACAGTCCCTGGTGGTGGTGTACAGTCAGTGGTGATGGTGTACAGTCCCTGGTGGTGGTGTACAGTCCCTGGTGGTGGTGTACAGTCCCTGGTGGTGGTGTACAGTCCCTGGTGATGGTGTACACAGTCCCTGGTGGTGGTGAGCAGTCCCTGGTGGTGGTGTACAGTCCCTGGTGGTGGTGTACAGTCCCTGGTGGTGGTGTACAGTCCCTGGTGATGGTGTACAGTCCCTGGTGGTGGTGTACACAGTCCCTGGTGGTGGTGTACAGTCCCTGGTGATGGTGTACACAGTCCCTGGTGGTTGTGTACACAGTCCCTGGTGGTGGTGTACAATCCCTGGTGGTGGTGTACAGTCCCTGGTGATGGTGTACAGTCCCTGGTGATGGTGTACAGTCCCTGGTGATGGTGTACACAGTCCCTGGTGGTGGTGTACACAGTCCCTGGTGATGGTGTACAGTCCCTGGTGATGGTGTACAGTCCCTGGAGATGGTGTACACAGTCCCTGGTGGTGGTGTACACAGTCCCTGGTGATTGTGTACACAGTCCCTGGTGATGGTGTACAGTCCCTGGTGGTGGTGTACACAGTCCCTGGTGATGGTGTACACAGTCCCTGGTCATGGTGTACAGTCCCTGGAGATGGTGTACACAGTCCCTGGTGGTGGTGTACACAGTCCCTGGTGATGGTGTACACAGTCCCTGGTGATGGTGTACAGTCCCTGGTGGTGGTGTACACAGTCCCTGGTGATGGTGTATAGTCCCTGGTGATGGTGGACAGTCCCTGGTGATGGTGTACAGTCCCTGGTGATGGTGTACACAGTCCCTGGTGGTGGTGTACAGTCCCTGGTGATGGTGGACAGTCCCTGGTGATGGTGTACAGTCCCTGGAGATGGTGTACACAGTCCCTAGTGGTGGTGTACACAGTCCCTGGTGATGGTGTACACAGTCCCTGGTGATGGTGTACACAGTCCCTTGTGGTGGTGTACAGTCCCTGGTGGTGGTGTACACAGTCCCTGGTGATGGTGTACAGTCCCTGGTGATGGTGTACACAGTCCCTGGTGGTGGTGTACACAGTCCCTGGTGATGGTGTACAGTCCCTGGTGGTGGTGTACAGTCCCTGGTGGTGGTGTACACAGTCCCTGATGATGGTGTACAGTCCCTGGTGATGGTGTACAGTCCCTGGTGATGGTGTACAGTCCCTGGAGATGGTGTACGCAGTCCCTGGTGGTGGTGTACAGTTCCTGGAGATGGTGTACACAGTCCCTGGTGGTGGTGTACACAGTCCCTGGTGATGGTGTGCAGTCCCTGGTGGTGGTGTACAGTCCCTGGTGATGGTGTACACAGTCCCTATTGGTGGTGTACACAGTTCCTGGTGGTGGTGTATAGTCCCTGGTGATGGTGTACACAGTCCCTTGGTGGTGGTGTACAGTCCCTGGTGATGGTGTACACAGTCCCTGGTGAAGATGTACAGTCCCTGGTGATGGTGTACAGTCCCTGGTGGTGGTGTACAGTCCCTGGTGATGGTGTACAGAGTCCCTGGTGGTGGTGTACACAGTCCCTGGTGATGGTGTACAGTCCCTGGTGATGGTGTACAGTCCCTGGTGGTGGTGTACACAGTCCCTGGTGATGGTGTACACAGTCCCTGGTGGTGGTGTACTGTCCCTGGTGGTGGTGTACAGTCCCTGGTGATGGTGTACACAGTCCCTGGTGGTGGTGTTCAGTTCCTGGTGGTGGTGTACAGTCCCTGGTGATGGTGTACAGTCCCTGGTGGTGGTGTACAGTCCCTGGTGATGGTGTACACAGTCCCTGGTGGTGTTGTACAGTTCCTGGTGGTGGTGTACAGTCCCTGGTGATGGTGTGCAGTCCCTGGTGATGGTGTACAGTCCCTGGAGATGGTGTACACAGTCCCTGGTGGTGGTGTACACAGTCCCTGGTGATAGTGTGCAGTCCCTGGTGATAGTGTACAGTCCCTGGAGATGGTGTACACAGTCCCTGGTGGTATTGTACAGTCCCTGGTGGTGGTGTACAGTCCCTGGTGGTGGTGTACAGTCCCTGATGGTGGTGTACAGCCCCTGGTGATGGTGTACACAGTCCCTGGTGGTGGTGTACAGTCCCTGGTGGTGGTGTACACAGTCCCTGGTGGTGATGTACACAGTCCCTGGTGGTGGTGTACACAGTCCATGGTGGTGGTGTACAGTCTCTGGTGGTGGTGTACAGTCCCTGGTGGTGGTGTACAGTCCCTGGTGATGGTGTACAGTGCCTGGTGATGGTGTACAGTCCCTGGTGATGGTGTACAGTCCCTGGTGGTTGTGTACAATCCCTGGTGGTGGTGTACAGTCCCTGGTGGTGATGTACAGTCCCTGGTGGTGGTGTACACAGTTCCTGGTGGTGGTGTACAGTCCCTGGTGATAGTGTACACAGTCCCTGGTTATGGTGTACAATCCCTGGTGATGGTGTACAGTCCCTGGTGGTGGTGTACACAGTCCCTGGTGATGGTGTACAGTCACTGATGATGGTGTACAGTCCCTGGTGATGGTGTACAGTCCCTGGAGATGGTGTACACAGTCCCTGGTGGTGGTGTACACAGTCCCTGGTGGTGGTGTACACAGTCCCTGGTGATGGTGTACAGTCCCTGGTGATGGTGTACAGTCCCTGGAGATGGTGTACACCGTCCCTGGTCGTGGTGTACACAGTCCCTGGAGATGGTGTACACAGTCCCTAGTGGTGGTGTACACAGTCCCTGGTGATGGTGTACACAGTCCCTGGTGATGGTGTACACAGTCCCTTGTGGTGGTGTACAGTCCCTGGTGGTGGTGTACACAGTCCCTGGTGATGGTGTACAGTCCCTGGTGATGGTGTACACAGTCCCTGGTGGTGGTGTACACAGTCCCTGGTGATGGTGTACAGTCCCTGGTGGTGGTGTACAGTCCCTGGTGGTGGTGTACACAGTCCCTGATGATGGTGTACAGTCCCTGGTGATGGTGTACAGTCCCTGGTGATGGTGTACAGTCCCTGGAGATGGTGTACGCAGTCCCTGGTGGTGGTGTACAGTTCCTGGAGATGGTGTACACAGTCCCTGGTGGTGGTGTACACAGTCCCTGGTGATGGTGTGCAGTCCCTGGTGGTGGTGTACAGTCCCTGGTGATGGTGTACACAGTCCCTATTGGTGGTGTACACAGTTCCTGGTGGTGGTGTATAGTCCCTGGTGATGGTGTACACAGTCCTTGGTGGTGGTGTACAGTCCCTGGTGATGGTGTACACAGTCCCTGGTGAAGATGTACAGTCCCTGGTGATGGTGTACAGTCCCTGGTGGTGGTGTACAGTCCCTGGTGATGGTGTACAGAGTCCCTGGTGGTGGTGTACACAGTCCCTGGTGATGGTGTACAGTCCCTGGTGATGGTGTACAGTCCCTGGTGGTGGTGTACACAGTCCCTGGTGATGGTGTACACAGTCCCTGGTGGTGGTGTACTGTCCCTGGTGGTGGTGTACAGTCCCTGGTGATGGTGTACACAGTCCCTGGTGGTGGTGTTCAGTTCCTGGTGGTGGTGTACAGTCCCTGGTGATGGTGTACAGTCCCTGGTGGTGGTGTACAGTCCCTGGTGATGGTGTACACAGTCCCTGGTGGTGGTGTACAGTTCCTGGTGGTGGTGTACAGTCCCTGGTGATGGTGTGCAGTCCCTGGTGATGGTGTACAGTCCCTGGAGATGGTGTACACAGTCCCTGGTGGTGGTGTACACAGTCCCTGGTGATAGTGTGCAGTCCCTGGTGATAGTGTACAGTCCCTGGAGATGGTGTACACAGTCCCTGGTGGTATTGTACAGTCCCTGGTGGTGGTGTACAGTCCCTGGTGGTGGTGTACAGTCCCTGATGGTGGTGTACAGCCCCTGGTGATGGTGTACACAGTCCCTGGTGGTGGTGTACAGTCCCTGGTGGTGGTGTACACAGTCCCTGGTGGTGATGTACACAGTCCCTGGTGGTGGTGTACACAGTCCATGGTGGTGGTGTACAGTCTCTGGTGGTGGTGTACAGTCCCTGGTGGTGGTGTACAGTCCCTGGTGATGGTGTACAGTGCCTGGTGATGGTGTACAGTCCCTGGTGATGGTGTACAGTCCCTGGTGGTTGTGTACAATCCCTGGTGGTGGTGTACAGTCCCTGGTGGTGATGTACAGTCCCTGGTGGTGGTGTACACAGTTCCTGGTGGTGGTGTACAGTCCCTGGTGATAGTGTACACAGTCCCTGGTTATGGTGTACAATCCCTGGTGATGGTGTACAGTCCCTGGTGGTGGTGTACACAGTCCCTGGTGATGGTGTACAGTCACTGATGATGGTGTACAGTCCCTGGTGATGGTGTACAGTCCCTGGAGATGGTGTACACAGTCCCTGGTGGTGGTGTACACAGTCCCTGGTGGTGGTGTACACAGTCCCTGGTGATGGTGTACAGTCCCTGGTGATGGTGTACAGTCCCTGGAGATGGTGTACACCGTCCCTGGTCGTGGTGTACACAGTCCCTGGTGATGGTGTACACAGTCCCTGGTGGTGGTGTACACAGTCCCTGGTGATGGTGTACAGTCCCTGGTGATGGTGTACAGTCCCTGGTGGTGGTGGTGTACACAGTCCCTGGTGATGGTGTACACAGTCCCTGGTGGTGGTGTACAGTCCCTGGTGATGGTGTACAGTCCCTGGTGGGGTGTACACAGTCCCTGGTGATGGTGTACAGTCCCTGGTGGTGGTGTACAGTCCCTGGTGGTGGTGTACAGTCCCTGGTGATGGTGTACACAGTCCCTGGTGGTGGTGTACAGTCCCTGGTGATGGTGTACAGTCCCCGGTGGTGGTGTACACAGTCCCTGGTGGTGGTGTACAGTCCCTGGTGATGGTGTACACAGTCCCTGGTGGTGGTGTACACAGTCCCTGGTGGTGGTGTACAGTCCCTGGTGGTGGTGTACAGTCCCTGGTGATGGTGTACAGTCCCTGGTGATGGTGTACAGTCCCTGGAGATGGTGTACACAGTCCCTGGTGGTGGTGTACACAGTCCCTGGTGATGGTGTACAGTCCCTGGTGATGGTGTACAGTCCCTGGTGGTGGTGTACACAGTCCCTGGAGATGGTGTACACAGTCCCTGGTGGTGGTGTACACAGTCCATGGTGATGGTGTACACAGTCCCTGGTGATGGTGTACAGTCCCTGGAGATGGTGTACACAGTCCCTGGAGATGGTGTACACAGTCCCTGGTGATGGTGTACACAGTCCCTGGTGACGGTGTACAGTCCCTGGTGATGGTGTACACAGTCCCTGGTGGTGGTATACAGTCCCTGGTGGTGGTGTACACAGTCCCTGGTGATGGTGTACAGTCCCTGGAGATGGTGTACAAAGTCCTTGGTGATGGTGTACACAGTCCCTGGTGATGGTGTACAGTCCCTGGAGATGGTGTACACAGTCCCTGGTGGTGGTGTACAGTCTCTGGAGATGGTGTACACAGTCCCTGGTGATGGTGTACAGTCCCTGGTGATGGTGTACAGTCCCTGGAGATGGTGTACACAGTCCCTGGTGGTGGTGTACAGTCCCTGGAGATGGTGTACACAGTCCCTGGTGGTGGTGTACACAGTCCCTGGTGATGGTGTACACAGTCCCTGGTGGTGGTGTACAGTCCCTGGAGATGGTGTACACAGTCCCTGGTGATGGTGTGCAGTCCCTGGAGATGGTGTACACAGTCCCTGGTGATGGTGTGCAGTCCCTGGTGGTGGTGTACACAGTCCCTGGTGATGGTGTACACAGTCCCTGGTGGTGGTGTACAGTCCCTGGAGATGGTGTACACAGTCCCTGGTGGTGGTGTACAGTCCCTGGAGATGGTGTACACAGTCCCTGGTTATGGTGTGCAGTCCCTGGTGGTGGTGTACAGTCCATGGTGATGGTGTACACAGTCCCTGGTGGTGGTGTACACAGTCCCTGGTGGTGGTGTACAGTCCCTGGTGATGGTGTACACAGTCACTGGTGGTGGTGTACAGTCCCTGGTGATGGTGTACAGTCCCTGGTGATGGTGTACAGTCCCTGGTGATGGTGTACAGTCCCTGGTGGTGGTGTACAGTCCCTGGTGATGGTGTACACAGTTCCTGGTGGTGGTGTACACAGTCCCTGGTGATGGCGTACAGTCCCTGGTGGTGGTGTACAGTCCCTGGTGATGGTGTACACAGTCCCTGGTGATGGTGTACATAGTCCCTGGTGGTGGTGTACAGTCCCTGGTGGTGGTGTACAGTCCCTGGTGATGGTGTACAGTCCCTGGTGATGGTGTACAGTCCCTGGAGATGGTGTACACAGTCCCTGGTGGTGGTGTACAGTCCCTGGTGGTGGTGTACACAGTCCCTGGTGGTGGTGTACAGTCCCTGGTGGTGGTGTACAGTCCCTGGTGGTGGTGAACAGTCCCTGGTGATGGTGTACACAGTTCCTGGTGGTGGTGTACACAGTCCCTGGTGATGGTGTATAGTCCCTGGTGGTGGTGTACAGTCCCTGGTGATGGTGTACACAGTCCCTGGTGATGGTGTACATAGTCCCTGGTGGTGGTGTACAGTCCCTGGTGGTGGTGTACAGTCCCTGGTGATGGTGTACAGTCCCTGGTGATGGTGTACAGTCCCTGGTGATGGTGTACAGTCCCTGGAGATGGTGTACACAGTCCCTGGTGGTGGTGTACAGTCCCTGGTGGTGGTGTACACAGTCCCTGGTGGTGGTGTACAGTCCCTGGTGATGGTGTACACGGTCCCTGGTGGTGGTGTTCAGTCCCTGGTGGTGGTGTACAGTCCCTGGTGATGGTGTACAGTCCCTGGTGATGGTGTACACAGTCCCTGGTGATGGTGTACACAGTCCCTGGTGGTGGTGTACTGTCCCTGGTTGTGGTGTACAGTCCTTGCTGATGGTGTACACAGTCCCTGGTGGTGGTGTACAGTCCCTGGTGGTGGTGTACAGTCCCTGGTGATGGTGTATAGTCCCTGGTGATGGTGTACAGTCCCTGGCGATGGTGTACACAGTCCCTGGTGGTGGTGTACACAGTCCCTGGTGATGGTGTGCAGTCCCTGGTGATGGTGTACAGTCCTTGGTGGTGGTGTACAGTCCCTGGTGGTGGTGTACACAGTCCCATGGTGGTGGTGTACACAGTCCCTGGTGGTGGTGTACAGACCCTGGTGGTGGTGTACAGTCCCTGGTGATGGTGTACACAGTCCCTGGTGGTGGTGTACAGTCCCTGGTGGTGGTGTACTGTCCCTGGTGGTAGTGTACAGTCCCTGGTGGTGGTGTACAGTCCCTGGTGATGGTGTACACAGTCCCTGGTGGTGTTGTACACAGTCCCTGGTGGTGGTGTACAGTCCCTGTTGGTGGTGTACACAGTCCCTGGTGGTGGTGTACACAGTCCCTGGTGATGGTGTACAGTCCCTGGTGATGGTGTACACAGTCCCTGGTGGTGGTGTACACAGTCCCTGGTGGTGGTGTACAGTCCCTGGTGGTGGTGTACACAGTCCCAGGTGGTGGTGTACAGTCCCTGGTGGTGGTGTACAGTCCCTGGTGGTGGTGTACAGTCCCTGGTGGTGGTGTACAGTCCCTGGTGGTGGTGTACATTCCCTGGTGATGGTGTACAGTCCCTGGTGATGGTGTACACAGTCCCTGGTGGTGGTGTACAGTCCCTGGTAGTGGTGTACAGTCCCTGGTGGTGGTGTACAGTCCCTGGTGGTGGTGTACAGTCCATGGTGATGGTGTACAGTCCCTGGTGATGGTGTACACAGTCCCTTGTGGTGGTGTACAGTCCCTGGTGGTGGTGTACAGTCCCTGGTGGTGGTGTACAGTCCCTGGTGATGGTGTACAGTCCCTGGTGATGGTGTACAGAGTCCCTGGTGGTGGTGTACAGTCCCTGGTGATGGTGTACAGTCCCTGGTGATGGTGTACAGTCCCTGGAGATGGTGTACACAGTCCCTGGTGGTGGTGTACACAGTCCCTGGTGATGGTGTACAGTCCCTGGTGATGGTGTACAGTCCCTGGTGGTGGTGTACACAGTCCCTGGAGATGGTGTACACAGTCCCTGGTGGTGGTGTACACAGTCCATGGTGATGGTGTACACAGTCCCTGGTGATGGTGTACAGTCCCTGGAGATGGTGTACACAGTCCCTGGAGATGGTGTACACAGTCCCTGGTGATGGTGTACACAGTCCCTGGTGACGGTGTACAGTCCCTGGTGATGGTGTACACAGTCCCTGGTGGTGGTATACAGTCCCTGGTGGTGGTGTACACAGTCCCTGGTGATGGTGTACAGTCCCTGGAGATGGTGTACAAAGTCCCTGGTGATGGTGTACACAGTCCCTGGTGATGGTGTACAGTCCCTGGAGATGGTGTACACAGTCCCTGGTGGTGGTGTACAGTCTCTGGAGATGGTGTACACAGTCCCTGGTGATGGTGTACAGTCCCTGGTGATGGTGTACAGTCCCTGGAGATGGTGTACACAGTCCCTGGTGGTGGTGTACAGTCCCTGGAGATGGTGTACACAGTCCCTGGTGGTGGTGTACACAGTCCCTGGTGATGGTGTACACAGTCCCTGGTGGTGGTGTACAGTCCCTGGAGATGGTGTACACAGTCCCTGGTGATGGTGTGCAGTCCCTGGAGATGGTGTACACAGTCCCTGGTGATGGTGTGCAGTCCCTGGTGGTGGTGTACACAGTCCCTGGTGATGGTGTACACTGTCCCTGGTGGTGGTGTACAGTCCCTGGAGATGGTGTACACAGTCCCTGGTGGTGGTGTACAGTCCCTGGAGATGGTGTACACAGTCCCTGGTTATGGTGTGCAGTCCCTGGTGGTGGTGTACAGTCCATGGTGATGGTGTACACAGTCCCTGGTGGTGGTGTACACAGTCCCTGGTGGTGGTGTACAGTCCCTGGTGATGGTGTACACAGTCACTGGTGGTGGTGTACAGTCCCTGGTGATGGTGTACAGTCCCTGGTGATGGTGTACAGTCCCTGGTGATGGTGTACAGTCCCTGGTGGTGGTGTACAGTCCCTGGTGATGGTGTACACAGTTCCTGGTGGTGGTGTACACAGTCCCTGGTGATGGTGTACAGTCCCTGGTGGTGGTGTACAGTCCCTGGTGATGGTGTACACAGTCCCTGGTGATGGTGTACATAGTCCCTGGTGGTGGTGTACAGTCCCTGGTGGTGGTGTACAGTCCCTGGTGATGGTGTACAGTCCCTGGTGATGGTGTACAGTCCCTGGAGATGGTGTACACAGTCCCTGGTGGTGGTGTACAGTCCCTGGTGGTGGTGTACACAGTCCCTGGTGGTGGTGTACAGTCCCTGGTGGTGGTGTACAGTCCCTGGTGGTGGTGAACAGTCCCTGGTGATGGTGTACACAGTTCCTGGTGGTGGTGTACACAGTCCCTGGTGATGGTGTATAGTCCCTGGTGGTGGTGTACAGTCCCTGGTGATGGTGTTACACAGTCCCTGGTGATGGTGTACATAGTCCCTGGTGGTGGTGTACAGTCCCTGGTGGTGGTGTACAGTCCCTGGTGATGGTGTACAGTCCCTGGTGATGGTGTACAGTCCCTGGTGATGGTGTACAGTCCCTGGAGATGGTGTACACAGTCCCTGGTGGTGGTGTACAGTCCCTGGTGGTGGTGTACACAGTCCCTGGTGGTGGTGTACAGTCCCTGGTGATGGTGTACACGGTCCCTGGTGGTGGTGTTCAGTCCCTGGTGGTGGTGTACAGTCCCTGGTGATGGTGTACAGTCCCTGGTGATGGTGTACACAGTCCCTGGTGATGGTGTACACAGTCCCTGGTGGTGGTGTACTGTCCCTGGTTGTGGTGTACAGTCCTTGCTGATGGTGTACACAGTCCCTGGTGGTGGTGTACAGTCCCTGGTGGTGGTGTACAGTCCCTGGTGATGGTGTATAGTCCCTGGTGATGGTGTACAGTCCCTGGCGATGGTGTACACAGTCCCTGGTGGTGGTGTACACAGTCCCTGGTGATGGTGTGCAGTCCCTGGTGATGGTGTACAGTCCTTGGTGGTGGTGTACAGTCCCTGGTGGTGGTGTACACAGTCCCATGGTGGTGGTGTACACAGTCCCTGGTGGTGGTGTACAGACCCTGGTGGTGGTGTACAGTCCCTGGTGATGGTGTACACAGTCCCTGGTGGTGGTGTACAGTCCCTGGTGGTGGTGTACTGTCCCTGGTGGTAGTGTACAGTCCCTGGTGGTGGTGTACAGTCCCTGGTGATGGTGTACACAGTCCCTGGTGGTGTTGTACACAGTCCCTGGTGGTGGTGTACAGTCCCTGTTGGTGGTGTACACAGTCCCTGGTGGTGGTGTACACAGTCCCTGGTGATGGTGTACAGTCCCTGGTGATGGTGTACACAGTCCCTGGTGGTGGTGTACACAGTCCCTGGTGGTGGTGTACAGTCCCTGGTGGTGGTGTACACAGTCCCTGGTGGTGGTGTACAGTCCCTGGTGGTGGTGTACAGTCCCTGGTGGTGGTGTACAGTCCCTGGTGGTGGTGTACAGTCCCTGGTGGTGGTGTACATTCCCTGGTGATGGTGTACAGTCCCTGGTGATGGTGTACACAGTCCCTGGTGGTGGTGTACAGTCCCTGGTAGTGGTGTACAGTCCCTGGTGGTGGTGTACAGTCCCTGGTGGTGGTGTACAGTCCCTGGTGATGGTGTACAGTCCCTGGTGATGGTGTACACAGTCCCTTGTGGTGGTGTACAGTCCCTGGTGGTGGTGTACAGTCCCTGGTGGTGGTGTACAGTCCCTGGTGATGGTGTACAGTCCCTGGTGATGGTGTACAGAGTCCCTGGTGGTGGTGTACAGTCCCTGGTGGTGAGAGGGTGGCCAGGGTCGCCCCCAGCAGGCTTGGGGGTCGGGGCGCGTCCTTTCTCCTCGCCGCTGGAGTCCAGGAAGTGATTCGCAGAATTATTGATATAATCCTTCCATGTTTGTGGCCATGTTCTCTGCCTGAGCCCCTCTCCTTGCCTGCTTGTGACGCCTCTCTTGCCCCCTTGTGTTACAGGTCTAGGGGCCCGCTTGTGACGCCTCTCTTGTCCCCTTGTGTTACAGGTCTTGGGGCCCGCTTGTGACGCTTGTGTTACTGGTCTTGGGGCCCGCTTGTGACGCTTGTGTTACTGGTCTTGGGGCCCGCTTGTGACCGCTGTGTTACTGGTCTTGGGGCCCGCTTGTGACTGCTGTGTTACTGGTCTTGGGGCCCGCTTGTGACCGCTGTGTTACTGGTCTTGGGGCCCGCTTGTGACCGCTGTGTTACTGGTCTTGGGGCCCGCTTGTGACGAGTGTGTTACTGGTCTTGGGGCCCGCTTGTGACGGCTGTGTTACCCTTGTGTTACAGGTCTTGGAGCCTATACACAAGCAACAGGTGTAAAAGGGGTCAGCATCATTCATCACTGTGCAAGTATATGCGACTAAGGTATTCAAACCCCCCAGAGGTGAGAGATGGGAGTTCCACCCAAGTACAGTGCTGCAAGGTGCGAGAAACCTTCAATGTGCGACAACGTCTAAAGTTAATGCAACATTGCTCACTGCACAACGTCTCATCGAGGACAAATGGATCGCCTTTCGTGGCCTATTTGATGAAGGGCTCCAGAAAACCTTTGTCACACAGGAAGCGGCAGATAAGCTAAAACTAAAGCCTATAACACAGCTAAAATTCAATCATTCAGGGTTCATGATAAACAGAAGACCCTCCAAGACTACACAGTAGTCCAGCCACTAGTACCCCGAGGCGGTTTTGCCCGGCCTGGACAGCCCGTATATGATCAAATCCCGTTTGACCTAACTGTTAAGGTTCTAGGGGAAAACAGGCAGATTCCTACAGGAAAAGGGAGTCAAATTGGCTGATAATAAAATAACGTGTGACCGCCTCACCGACGTGGGACTACTCGTAGGGGCAGACTGTTACTACCAGTTTATTACCGGACAAACAAAACAATGGGTTATGAACCTGTTAAGGCCCGCAAGAGGCAATTTACTCACAGGTACAGTCTTAAACCTGAAGGAGCCTATGTCTGCTGACCATCAGTATTACTAGAAAATCAAATTTGTCAGCTGAATATATGTCTCCAGCAACTAAGCCCAAAGGAGAATACGGCTGACCATATAAATCGAAGACGATTTACGATTCTTCGCGGCGGGGATCGTATTCCAGGGACGTGCCCGAAACGCTACGCGTACTAGTGGCTCTACAAGAATGTAACAACTCTTGTATATATCTAAAAAAAATAAATAAAAAAAAAATAAATAAAAGACTGAATTTGGTACAATTATTATTAGCCGATATGGTCTCTGTGAGCCTCAGTGTATGGTCGGTGACCAGCAGCCTCAACACCTACACGGCACACTGACCAATGTCACTGATCCCACTGCAGTTCCGAAAGCGTACTGGACTGTAGTAATTAATTACATTCAGTCTTCTAAGCAAATACAACGTACTAAAGCTAGAAAGCCTAGCATCACAGGAGTTAGCAGGAAGGTGAAATCGCCTAGAGACTTCCGACACCTGCAACTTCTATAGGAACATCAATCCTGTACAAACTGACACCCCAAAGGTGTCAGTGAATAATAATACTAAAAATCCTTACGTGAATAACCCATTAAGGAAATACGAGAGTTATCAGCAGGGTACAAACTGAGATATGTTCCCACCAGGGAGAATCCAGCTGACTATCTCCCCCGAGGTCTGACTTTACGGCAATTAACCAGAGCAGAGATGTGGGTCAGTGGACCTCAGTGGCTAGTCAGCGACCAGTAGCCTGAACAAAAGCCACAAGTCATTGTGACCAATGTCACTGTTCCCACTGAGAACCCAGAACTACCTCGGACTTTGGTAATTGATCTTAATCAATGCTCTAAACTGAATAAACTAATAGGTGTCACCCAAGTGGTGTTTGATTTTCTAAAGAAAATAGGATTCAAATATTTCCCTAGTGCCCTAAAGTACTGGGTCAAAAGAGCCCAAACAGAAACATTCGGGATGAATTTTGAAAAGTCTTAAGAAACTTGAAAATTATCTGGGTCTCTGGTTTGACTCTGACAGTTATAACCTAATAAAGTGCGGAGGCCGCTACAGCATGCGGACATAAATCTGGAAGTCAAAAATCCAATGTTGTTCTCTCATCTCCACACAGTAAGCAAGCTGATTGTGTTACACATATACAAGCATGGCACTTCACATGGTGGGGTACCAGATGCCCTCACCGACCTAAGGCAACAGTTCTGGCTTCCTCAAGGTCGCCAGACTGTAAAGTTCATAATCAAATCCTGTGTAGTCTGCCGGAGGTACGACGCTCGGGTGTGTCCTTATATAGGACCTCCGCCACTCCCAAAACAACGAGTTGTCCACCTTCGACTTTTTGAGGCCACTGGTGTAGACTACACAGGAACTCTAACACTAACAGGCACCAAGGACAAAGTCTCGGTGAAGGAGTACATCTGCCTATTCACCTGTGACACAACAAGGGCAGTACATCTGGAAGTGACGCCCAACATGAGTGCCGAGGCATTCCTACAGGCTTTCCACAGGTTTGCTGCCCGTCGATCCTGCCCCAAGTTGATGATCTCAGACAATGAATCCAACTTGGTGGCAGGGAAAGCATATCTGAGGGACGTCTGGAATCACCCAGCAATGGAATCACTCACACTGCTCTGAATCAACAGCAGTACCACTGGAAGTTTATACTCCCCAGAGCACCGTGGCACAAAGGTTTCTACGAGAGGATGGTGGGTACAGTCAAAGGCTGTCTTAGGGGAAACCCTACACCACCAAAAATTTGATTTCCAGGAGCTCCAAACCGTTGTCACGGAAATTGAGTCTCGGGTCAATAACCGACCACTGACCAACCTCTCAGACGATAACTTGGAACGTGAGCCATTAGGTCCATCTCATTTGATGTATGGGGAACTTTTTACCCCTCTAATGTCTCTCACGGACGAGGAACCAGAAGAGCCTTGATATGTGAAAGAAAGCGACTTGGTGCTGCGCTCTAAACATCTGTCATGAGTAATAGGTTGGTGGAATGACGTACAGATTCCAGAATACCCAACTGCTCTGAAGGAGTATCATTACTAGGCAAAGAACCCCAACAACAAAATTAATTTAAACCCTGGTGACATTGTTCTGGTGGACAGCGATGGATCACGCTCAGAGTGGCCTATAGGCACAATAGTCTCATCCAGACAACCAGGGTACCTTGAGAATAATGAAAGTAAGGTGCTGAGGCACCACTGCTCTCAGAATCTTAGAGAAACTAGTTCCGTTAGAGCTATAGGGAAAAGAAGTCGCTCAAAGACTTCCAACACCTGCAGCTCCAGTACGGGACATCCGTCCAGGAAGGACTGTCGCACAACAGAGCAAGTTAAAATTAAAATAGTACTATAATTCTAGGGGAGAGGAATGAAGTGTTCGGTAATCCTAATTATTGGACTTCGACCTGTGTTTCCCCCCCCCCCATCCTTCTGGAATATGTCGGAAATTCCAACACTAGATTACTAACCACTAACTTCATTAGAAAAAAATAAATTTTGTGACCGTTTATTCGGGAAAACGAGAAATTCATGACGTCATCAAAAACATTTAAGCATTAGATATCTTTAAACCACCAGTCTAGGCATTAGAATTAATAAAAAAAGCATTCTCTATGACTAGATCTAATATGATTATCAATAAAACTAAAGTCTACCTCCCTTAGTCAATAAAACAGAAAAATAGAAGCGTTTTTCCGAGACGCCGCTACGCGAGGCTGGCCAGACGCTGAGTGTAAACAAAGGCTTCCTGGGAGGTTTTACTGACACGCAGCACTACAAAGATCTCACATACTGATCAGCCAACAGTGATCCTGCCACCGCGACCTTATCATCAATAACGGAAAGTGCTAATTATCCGACTAAACCCCTTGTCAATGAGTAGTTTGGCCAATTTATTCTTAGATAGGTAAGCCGATTATATAGCCTGACCACCCCAAAACAAGGGTGAGCCTGATTTAGTAACTACACAATCCTAAGTCGTGTATGTCACATTTATTGACAATAATAGTTGTACAATTGTTACGGTGTAAATGTGGCAGGTAACCTGTGAAAAACTAAAGATAATCCCAGAGAGCTGTTAACACCTTCATGAACCTGTACAGCCGCCTACTTGCTCTAACAAGGACCAACAGCCGTCGTTAATACAAGTCCAGGACGGACCACATGTGGCAAACCAAAGTCTGATGTCTGTTCCATGAAGGACTTTATCTCCCATTCGGTATCCAGTGACTGGCCTCCTAGTTCCTCCGCCTAGTTTCATTAACTTACATTTACTTGGGTTGAACTTTAATAGCCACTTGTTGGACCATTCCTTCAGTTTATCTCGGTCATCTTGTAGCCTCAAACTATCCTCCTCCTGTCTTGATCCTCCTCATAATATTTGCATTCTCAGCAAACATCGAGAGGAACGAGTCTATTCCCTCTGGGAGATCATTTACATATATCAGGAACAGTATAGGTCTAAGGACTGACCTCTGATGGACTCCACTGGTGACGTCTCGCAACTCCGAGACCTCACCCCTCACAGTGACTCGCTGTGTCCTGTTGCTCAGGTACTCCAGACTGCATATTAAAAATATGCAGTCTGTCCAGCCCTCTCTATCTTGCCTGATTTATGTTGCCTGGTCATAGAATTCAATTAAGCCTGTGAGGCATGATCTGTCATCCCTAAATCTATGTTGATGCTGCGTTACAAAGTTCTTCCGCTCTAGATGTTCCACTAGTTTGTTTGCACAATCTTCTCCATCATCTTGCATGGTATGCAGGTTAAGGACACTGGCCTGTAGTTCAGCGCCTCCTGTCTATCCCCCTTCTTGTATATTGGGACTACATTGGCAGTCTTTTTTTGGGGGGACTGTTCACTTGTTACGAGTGATTTGTTGTACATTCACTGGTAATGGCAAACTCCTCTAGTGGTGTCTGGTTAGATATACCCTCTCTTATCTCTGGGACTTCTCCTAGCTCTACTGTGAAGACCTCCTGATATTTCTTATTGAGTTCTTCACACACTTCCTTATTGTTTGTAGTAAATCTGTCTGCCCCTATCCTCAGTTTCATTACCTGCTTCTTCACTGTTGCTTTTCTCCTGATGTGGCTGTGCAGCAATTTAGGTTGAGTCTTTACCTTGCTCGCTATGTTATTTTCATATTGTCTTTCTGCCTCTCTTCTCACCCTGACGTATTCATTCCTGGCACTCTGGTACCTTTTCTGCTCTCAAGTGTCCAGTTATTTCTATAGTTTCTCCATGCCTTTGTACTTTGTTGCTTTGCTAGCTTACATCTCTGGTTAAACCATGGGTTTCTTGTCTGTATTTCATTTTGGACTGGTGACAAACTTGTCTGCTGCCTCCATATACTTCTGCGTGATGTAGTCCATCATGTCTTGGGCCGTCTTTCCTCTGAGCTCTGTTTCCCATGATCTGTTAGGAATTTCCTTATCTCCTCATAGTTTACCTTCCCGAATGCCAGCCTTTTGTTTTATGGTCCCTTCCTTGTGTACCTTAACTCCTACTTCGACCAGGTGCTCAAACACCAGTACACTGTGGTCGCTCATTACCACGGGGGCTTCAAAACTGATTTCCCTTATCTTGGAGTCGTTCAGAGTGAAGACTAGGTCGAGTCTCACTGGTTCATCACTGCCTCTTATTCTCGTGGGAAATGATGGTGGTGTGTGGTGATGGTAGTGATTGATGGGGCCGTAAGTGGTGGTGGTGGTGGTGGTAGTGGTTGATGGGGCCGTAAGTGGTGGTGGTGGTGGTGGTAGTGGTTGATGGGGCCGTAAGTGGTGGTGGTGGTGGTGGTAGTGGTTGATGGGGCCGTAAGTGGTGGTGGTGGTGGTGGTAGTGGTTGATGGGGCCGTAAGTGGTGGTGGTGGTGGTGGTGGTAGTGGTTGATGGGGCCGTAAGTGGTGGTGGTGGTGGTGGTAGTGGTTGATGGGGCCGTAAGTGGTGGTGGTGGTGGTGGTAGTGGTTGATGGAGCCGTAAGAGGTGGTGGTGGTGGTGATTGATGGGGCCGTGAGTGGTGGTGGTGGTGGTGGTGGTGGTAGTGGTTGATGGAGCCGTAAGTGGTGGTGGTGGTGGTGGTGGTGGTGGTATGAAGGTTCAGGACGGGGGCCTCCAGGCTTAGCTTTACCAAAAGTTGTGTTCCTGGCTCACGGAACACCACAGTAACACAAGTGTTCCTGGCTCACGGAACACTACAGTAACACAGGTGTTCCTGGCTCACGGAACACCACAGTAACACAGGTGTTCCTGGCTCACGGAACACCACAGTAACACAAGTGTTCCTGGCTCACGGAACACCACAGTAACACAGGTGTTCCTGGCTCACGGAACACCACAGTAACACAAGTGTTCCTGGCTCACGGAACACCACAGTAACACAAGTGTTCCTGGCTCACGGAACACCACAGTAACACAAGTGTTCCTGGCTCACGGAACACCACAGTAACACAGGTGTTCCTGGCTCACGGAACACCACAGTAACACAGGTGTTCCTGGCTCACGGAACACCACAGTAACACAGGTGTTCCTGGCTCACGGAACACCACAGTAACACAAGTGTTCCTGGCTCACGGAACACCACAGTAACACAGGTGTTCCTGGCTCACGGAACACCACAGTAACACAGGTGTTCCTGGCTCACGGAACACCACAGTAACACAAGTGTTCCTGGCTCACGGAACACCACAGTAACACAGGTGTTCCTGGCTCACGGAACACCACAGTAACACAAGTGTTCCTGGCTCACGGAACACCACAGTAACACAAGTGTTCCTGGCTCACGGAACACCACAGTAACACAAGTGTTCCTGGCTCACGGAACACCACAGTAACACAGGTGTTCCTGGCTCACGGAACACCACAGTAACACAGGTGTTCCTGGCTCACGGAACACCACAGTAACACAAGTGTTCCTGGCTCACGGAACACCACAGTAACACAGGTGTTCCTGGCTCACGGAACACCACAGTAACACAGGTGTTCCTGGCTCACGGAACACCACAGTAACACAAGTGTTCCTGGTTCACGGAACACCACAGTAACACAGGTGTTCCTGGCTCACGGAACACCACAGTAACACAGGTGTTCCTGGCTCACGGAACACCACAGTAACACAAGTGTTCCTGGCTCACGGAACACCACAGTAACACAGGTGTTCCTGGCTCACGGAACACCACAGTAACACAAGTGTTCCTGGCTCACGGAACACCACAGTAACACAAGTGTTCCTGGCTCACGGAACACCACAGTAACACAAGTGTTCCTGGCTCACGGAACACCACAGTAACACAGGTGTTCCTGGCTCACGGAACACCACAGTAACACAGGTGTTCCTGGCTCACGGAACACCACAGTAACACAGGTGTTCCTGGCTCACGGAACACCACAGTAACAGGTGTTCCTGGCTCACGGAACACCACAGTAACACAAGTGTTCCTGGCTCACGGAACACCACAGTAACACAGGTGTTCCTGGCTCACAGAACACCACAGTAACACAAGTGTTCCTGGCTCACGGAACACCACAGTAACACAGGTGTTCCTGGCTCACGGAACACCACAGTAACACAGGTGTTCCTGGCTCACGGAACACCACAGTAACACAGGTGTTCCTGGCTCACGGAACACCACAGTAACACAGGTGTTCCTGGCTCACGGAACACCACAGTAACACAAGTGTTCCTGGCTCACGGAACACCACAGTAACACAGGTGTTCCTGGCTCACGGAACACCACAGTAACACAGGTGTTCCTGGCTCACGGAACACCACAGTAACACAAGTGTTCCTGGCTCACGGAACACCACAGTAACACAGGTGTTCCTGGCTCACGGAACACCACAGTAACACAGGTGTTCCTGGCTCACGGAACACCACAGTAACACAAGTGTTCCTGGATCACGGAACACTTCTCACGTTCACAATCAAATTAAACCCACGAGGCAGGAGCGTGTGTTCCTTACTTGACCAGGTAGCATCTGCCCGGCGGCCCGCAGGGTGGGCAGCGCTGCCCCACCACTCTCACACACCACCTGCTGCCCCACCACTCTCACACACACGCACACCACCTGCTGCCCCACCACTCTCACAAACCACCTGCTGCCCCACCACTCTCACACACACACACACCACCTGCTGCCCCACCACTCTCACACACCACCTGCTGCCCCACCACTCTCACACACACACACACAACCTGCTGTCCCACCACTCTCACACACCACCTGCTGCCCCACCACTCTCACACACACACACACAACCTGCTGCCCCACCACTCTCACACACCACCTGCTGCCCCACCACTCACACACACACACACACACCACCTGCTGCCCCACCACTCTCACACACACGCACACACACAACCTCCTGCCCCACCACTCTCACACACCACCTGCTGCCCCACCACTCTCACACACCACCTGCTGCCCCACCACTCTCACACACACACACACACACAACCTGCTGCCCCACCACTCTCACACACACCACCTGCTGCCCCACCACTCTCACACACACCACCTGCTGCCCCACCACTCTCACACACAATAGCCCTTGAAATATAATAATAGCCCTTGAAATAGCCCTTGAGACATAATAGCCCTCACAGAAACAAAGATCACGAAAACGATAACAAATGCAGTGTTCCCACAGGACTATTATGTTATGAGGAAAGAGAGGGAAGGAAGAGGTGGGGGTGGTGTAGCTCTGCTGGTAAGACAAGGCTGGGATTTTGAGGAGATGGATATTCAGGGCTGCGAAGGTTTCAGTGACTACATAGCAGGTACTGTAACAAATGGAGGGAAAAAAATTATAGTCGCAGTCATATATAATCCACCACCAAATTACAGAAGACCTAGACAGGAATATGATAGAAACAACATGGCCACCATTAACATAATAAAAGAGCAGCTTCTGTTGCTAGCAGGAATGGATCTGGACTACTAATTATGGGAGACTTCAACCATGGGAAGATAGATTGGAAGAACAGAGACCCGCATGGAGGACCAGAAACATGGAGAGCTAAGCTGCTGGACGTGGCAACAAGAAACTTTCTAAGCCAGCATACCAAAGAGCCAACAAGAATGAGAGGAGAAGATGAACCAGCAATGCTTGATTTGATATTTACCCTAAATGAATGGGATATAAGGGAAGTTAAGATGGAAGCGCCCTTGGGAATGAGTGATCACAGTGTATTGAACTTTGAGTACCTGGTAGAGCTAGGACTTATCTCCCCCCAAAAAGAACTAGGAATCAAAAGGCTGGCATACCGAAAGGGGAATTATGAACAGATGAGAAGTTTCCTAAGTGAAATACCTTGGGACACAGACCTCAGAGATAAGTCTGTACAGGGTATGATGGACTATGTTACCCAAAAGTGTCAGGAGGCAGTAAACAGGTTCATCCCGGCCCAAAGGGAAAAATCCGAGAAGCAACAGAAGAATCCATGGTATAATAGGGCATGTATGGAAGCGAAGAAACTGAACAAAAAGGCGTGGAGGAACTTCCGGAATAACAGAACACCAGAAAGCAGAGAGAGATACCAGAGAACCAGGAATGAGTACGTCAGGGTGAGAAGAGAAGCAGAGAAAAATTTTGAAAATGATATAGCAAACAAAGCCAAGACCGAACCAAAGCTACTCCACAGTCACATCAGAAGGAAAACAACAGTGAAAGAACAGGTATTGAAACTTAGAACAGGCGAGGACAGGTATACAGAGAATGACAGAGAGGTGTGTGAGGAACTTAACAAGAGGTTCCAGGAAGTCTTCACAATAGAACAGGGTGAGGTCACTGTGCTAGGAGAAAGGGAGGTAAACCAGGCGGCCTTGGAGGAGTTCAAAATTACGAGAGAGGAGGTCAAGAGACACCTGCTGGATCTGGATGTTAGAAAGGCTGTTGGTCCAGATGGGATCTCACCATGGGTACTGAAAGAGTGTGCAGAGGCACTTTGCCTGCCACTCTCCATAGTGTATAGTAAGTCACTAGAGACGGGAGACCTACCAGAAATATGGAAGACGGCGAATGTGGTCCCAATATACAAAAAGGGCGACAGACAAGAGGCACTGAACTACAGGCCAGTGTCCTTGACTTGTATACCATGCAAGGTGATGGAGAAGATCGTGAGAAAAAACCTGGTAACACATCTGGAGAGAAGGGACTTCGTGACAAATCGCCAACATGGATTCAGGGAGGGTAAATCTTGCCTTACAGGCTTGATAGAATTCTACGATCAGGTGACACAGATTAAGCAAGAAAGAGAGGGCTGGGCGGACTGCATTTTCTTGGATTGTCGGAAAGCCTTTGACACAGTACCGCATAAGAGGCTGGTACATAAGCTGGAGAGACAGGCAGGTGTAGCTGGTAAGGTGCTCCAGTGGATAAGGGAGTATCTAAGCAATAGGAAGCAGAGAGTTACGGTGAGGGGTGAGACCTCCGATTGGCGTGAAGTCACCAGTGGAGTCCCACAGGGCTCTGTACTCGGTCCTATCTTGTTTCTGATATATGTAAATGATCTCCCGGAGGGTATCGATTCATTTCTCTCAATGTTTGCGGACGATGCTAAAATTATGAGAAGGATTAAAACAGAAGAGGACTGTTTGAGGCTTCAAGAAGACCTAGACAAGCTGAAGGAATGGTCGAACAAATGGTTGTTAGAGTTTAACCCAACCAAATGTAATGTAATGAAGATAGGTGTAGGGAGCAGGAGGCCAGATACAAGGTATCATCTGGGAGAGGAAATTCTTCAGGAGTCAGAGAAGGAAAAAGACTTGGGGGTTGATATCACGCCAGACCTGTCTCCTGCAGCACATCAAGCGGATAACATCAGCGGCATATGCCAGGCTGGCCAACATACGAACGGCATTCAGAAACTTGTGTAAAGAATCATTCAGAACTTTGTATACCACATATGTCAGGCCAATCCTGGAGTATGCAGCCCCAGCATGGAGTCCATATCTAGTCAAGGATAAGACTAAACTGGAAAAGGTTCAAAGGTTTGCCACCAGACTAGTACCCGAGCTGAGAGGTATGAGCTACGAGGAGAGACTACGGGAATTAAACCTCACTTCGCTGGAAGACAGAAGAGTTAGGGGGGACATGATCACCACATTCAAGATTCTGAAGGGGGTTGATAGGGTAGATAAAGACAGTCTATTTAACACAAGGGAAACACGCACAAGGGGACACAGGTGGAAACTGAGTGCCCAAATGAGCCACAGAGATATTAGAAAGAACTTTTTTAGTGTCAGAGTGGTTGACAAATTGAATGCATTAGGAAGTGATGTGGTGGAGGCTGACTCCATACACAGTTTCAAGTGTAGATTTGACAGAGCCCGATAGGCTCATGAATCTGTACACCTGTTGATTGACGGTTGAGAGGCGGGACCAAAGAGCCAGAGCTCAACCCCCGCAAACACAACTAGGTGAGTACACACACACACAACCTGCTGCCCCACCACTCTCACACACACCACCTGCTGCCCCACCACTCTCACACACACCACCTGCTGCCCCACCACTCTCACACACACCACCTGCTGCCCCACCACTCTCACACACACCACCTGCTGCCCCACCACTCTCACACACACACACACCACCTGCTGCCCCACCACTCTCACACACCACCTGCTGCCCCACCACTCTCACACACACACACACCACCTGCTGCCCCACCACTCTCACACACACACACACCACCTCCTGCCCCACCACTCTCACACACACACACCACCTGCTGCCCCACCACTCTCACACACACACCACCTGCTGCCCCATCACTCTCACACACACACCACCTGCTGCCCCACACTCTCACACACACACCACCTGCTGCCCCACCACTCTCACACACACACCACCTGCTGCCCCACCACTCTCACACACACACCACCTGCTGCCCCACCACTCACACACACACCACCTGCTGCCCCACCACTCTCACACACACACCACCTGCTGCCCCACCACTCTCACACACACACCACCTACTGCCCCACCACTCTCACACACACACCACCTGCTGCCCCACCACTCTCACACACACACATAACTTTCTAAGCCAGCACACCAAAGAACCAACAAGAATGAGAGGAGAAGATGAACCAGCAATGCTTGATTTGATATTTACCCTAAATGAATGGAATATAAGGGAAGTTAAGATGGAAGCGCCCTTGGGAATGAGTGACCACAGTGTATTGAACTTTGAGTACCTGGTTGAGCTAGGACTTATCTCCCCCCAAAAAGAACTAGGAATCAAAAGGCTGGCATACCGAAAGGGGAATTATGAACAGATGAGAAGTTTCCTAAGTGAAATACCTTGGGACACAGACCTCAGAGACAAGTCTGTACAGGGTATGATGGACTATGTTACCCAAAAGTGTCAGGAGGCAGTAAACAGGTTCATCCCGGCCCAAAGGGAAAAATCCGAGAAGCAACAGAAGAATCCATGGTATAATAGGGCATGTATGGAAGCGAAGAAACTGAACAAAAAGGCGTGGAGGAACTTCCGGAATAACAGAACACCAGAAAGCAGAGAGAGATACCAGAGAACTAGGAATGAGTACGTCAGGGTGAGAAGAGAAGCAGAGAAAAATTTTGAAAATGATATAGCAAACAAAGCCAAGACCGAACCAAAGCTACTCCACAGTCACATCAGAAGGAAAACAACAGTGAAAGAACAGGTATTGAAACTTAGAACAGGCGAGGACAGGTATACAGAGAATGACAGAGAGGTGTGTGAGGAACTCAACAAGAGGTTCCAGGAGGTCTTCACAATAGAACAGGGTGAGGTCACTGTGCTAGGAGAAAGGGAGGTAAACCAGGCGGCCTTGGAGGAGTTCGAAATTACGAGAGAGGAGGTCAAGAGACACCTGTTGGATCTGGATGTTAGAAAGGCTGTTGGTCCAGATGGGATCTCACCATGGGTACTGAAAGAGTGTGCAGAGGCACTTTGCCAGCCACTCTCCATAGTGTATAGTAAGTCACTAGAGACGGGAGACCTACCAGAAATATGGAAGACGGCGAATGTGGTCCCAATATACAAAAAGGGCGACAGACAAGAGGCACTGAACTACAGGCCAGTGTCCTTGACTTGTATACCATGCAAGGTGATGGAGAAGATCGTGAGAAAAAACCTGGTAACACATCTGGAGAGAAGGGACTTCGTGACAAATCGCCAACATGGATTCTGGGAGGGTAAATCTTGCCTTACAGGCTTGATAGAATTCTACGATCAGGTGACACAGATTAAGCAAGAAAGAGAGGGCTGGGCGGACTGCATTTTCTTGGATTGTCGGAAAGCCTTTGACACAGTACCGCATAAGAGGCTGGTACATAAGCTGGAGAGACAGGCAGGTGTAGCTGGTAAGGTGCTCCAGTGGATAAGGGAGTATCTAAGCAATAGGAAGCAGAGAGTTACGGTGAGGGGTGAGACCTCCGATTGGCGTGAAGTCACTAGTGGAGTCCCACAGGGCTCTGTACTCGGTCCTATCTTGTTTCTGATATATGTAAATGATCTCCCGGAGGGTATCGATTCATTTCTCTCAATGTTTGCGGACGATGCTAAAATTATGAGAAGGATTAAAACAGAAGAGGACTGTTTGAGGCTTCAAGAAGACCTAGACAAGCTGAAGGAATGGTCGAACAAATGGTTGTTAGAGTTTAACCCAACCAAATGTAATGTAATGAAGATAGGTGTAGGGAGCAGGAGGCCAGATACAAGGTATCATCTGGGAGAGGAAATTCTTCAGGAGTCAGAGAAGGAAAAAGACTTGGGGGTTGATATCACGCCAGACCTGTCTCCTGCAGCACATATCAAGCGGATAACATCAGCGGCATATGCCAGGCTGGCCAACATACGAACGGCATTCAGAAACTTGTGTAAAGAATCATTCAGAACTTTGTATACCACATATGTCAGGCCAATCCTGGAGTATGCAGCCCCAGCATGGAGTCCATATCTAGTCAAGGATAAGACTAAACTGGAAAAGGTTCAAAGGTTTGCCACCAGACTAGTACCCGAGCTGAGAGGTATGAGCTACGAGGAGAGACTACGGGAATTAAACCTCACTTCGCTAGAAGACAGAAGAGTTAGGGGGGACATGATCACCACATTCAAGATTCTGAAGGGGATTGATAGGGTAGATAAAGACAGTCTATTTAACACAAGGGGAACACGCACAAGGGGACACAGGTGGAAACCTGAGTGCCCAAATGAGCCACAGAGATATTAGAAAGAACTTTTTTAGTGTCAGAGTGGTTGACAAATGGAATGCATTAGGAAGTGATGTGGTGGAGGCTGACTCCATACACAGTTTCAAGTGTAGATATGACAGAGCCCGATAGGCTCATGAATCTGTACACCTGTTGATTGACGGTTGAGAGGCGGGACCAAAGAGCCAGAGCTCAACCCCCGCAAACACAACTAGGTGAGTACAACTAGGTGAGTACCACCTGCTGCCCCACCACTCTCACACACATACCACCTGCTGCCACACCACTCTCACACAAACACCACCTACTGCCCCACCACTCTCATGCACACACACACACACACCACCTGCTGCCCCACCACTCTCACACACAACCTGCTGCCCCACCACTCTCACACACACACACACACACACCACCTGCTGCCCCACCACTCTCACACACAACCTGCTGCCCCACCACTCTCACACACACACACACACACACCACCTGCTGCCCCACCACTCTCACACACCACCTGCTGCCCCACCACTCTCACACACCACCTGCTGCCCCACCACTCTCACACACACACACACACACCACCTGCTGCCCCACCACTCTCACACACCACCTGCTGCCCCACCACTCACACACACACCACCTGCTGCCCCACCACTCTCACACACACCACCTGCTGCCCCACCACTCTCACACACACCACCTGCTGCCCCACCACTCACACACACACACCACCTGCTGCACCACCACTCTCACACACACCACCTGCTGCCCCACCACTCTCACACACACCACCTGCTGCCCCACCACTCTCACACACCACCTGCTGCCCCACCACTCTCACACACCACCTGCTGCCCCACCACTCTCACACACACACACCACCTGCTGCCCCACCACTCTCACACACCACCTGCTGCCCCACCACTCACACACACACACACACCACCTGCTGCCCCACCACTCTCACACACACACACACCACCTGCTGCCCCACTACTCTCACACACACACACCACCTGCTGCCCCACCACTCTCACACACCACCTGCTGCCCCACCACTCTCACACCACCTGCTGCCCCACCACTCACACACACACACACCACCTGCTGCCCCACCACTCTCACACACACCACCTGCTGCCCCACCACTCTCACACACCACCTGCTGCCCCACCACTCTCACACACCACTTGCTGCCCCACCACTCTCACACACACACACCACCTGCTGCCCCACCACTCACACACACACACACCACGTGCTGCCCCACCACTCTCACACACCACCTGCTGCCCCACTACTCTCACACACACACACCACCTGCTGCCCCACCACTCTCACACACCACCTGCTGCCCCCACCACTCTCACACACCACCTGCTGCCCCACCACTCACACACATTCACACCACCTGCTGCCCCACCACTCACACACACCACCTGCTGCCCCACCACTCTCTCACACACACACACCACCTGCTGCCCCACCACTCTCACACACCACCTGCTGCCCCACCACTCTCACACACACACACACCACCTGCTGCCCCACCACTCTCACACACCACCTGCTGCCCCACCACTCTCACACACACACCAACTGCTGCCCTACCACTCTCACACACACACACACCACCTGCTGCCCCACCACTCTCACACACCACCTGCTGCCCCACCACTCACACACATTCACACCACCTGCTGCCCCACCACTCACACACACCACCTGCTGCCCCCCACTCTCTCACACACACACACCACCTGCTGCCCCACCACTCTCACACACCACCTGCTGCCACACCACTCTCACACACACACACACACCACCTGCTGCCCCACCACTCTCACACACCACCTGCTGCCCCACCACTCTCACACACACACCAACTGCTGCCCTACCACTCTCACACACACACACACCACCTGCTGCCCCACCACTCTCACACACACACCACCTGTTGCCCCACCACTCACACACACCACCTGCTGCCCCACCACTCTCACACACCACCTGCTGCCCCACCACTCTCACACACACACACCACCTGTTGCCCCACCACTCTCACACACACACACCACCTGCTGCCCCACCACTCTCACACACCACCTGCTGCCCCACCACTCTCACACACCACCTGCTGCCCCACCACTCTCACACACACCACCTGCTGCCCCACCACTCTCACACACACACCACCTGCTGCCCCACCACTCACACACACACACACACCACCTGCTGCCCCACCACTCACACACACACCACCTGCTGCCCCACCACTCACACACATACACACACCACCTGCTGCCCCACCACTCTCACACACCACCTGCTGCCCCACCACTCTCACACACACACCACCTGCTGCCCCACCACTCTCTCTCACACACACACACACACACACACCACCTGTTGCCCCACCACACAAACACACACACACCACCTGCTGCCCCACCACTCACACACACCACCTGCTGCCCCACCACACACACACACACACACAACCTGCTGCCCCACCACTCACACACACACCACCTGCTGCCCCACCACTCTCACACACACCACCTGCTGCCCCACCACACACACACACACCACCTGCTGCTCCACCACACACACACACACACCACCTGCTGCCCCACCACTCTCACACACCACCTGCTGCCCCACCACTCTCACACACACACACACCACCTGCTTCCCCACCACTCACACACACACACACACACACCACCTGCTGCCCCACCACTCTCACACACACCACTTGCTGCCCCACCACTCACACACACACACCACCTGCTGCCCCACCACTCTCACACACCACCTGCTGCCCCACCACTCTCACACACCACCTGCTGCCCCACCACTCTCACACACCACCTGCTGCCCCACCACTCACACACTGTTACGGACCCGAATCCAGCGTCCGAGCACGGAGCAGTGACGACCGCGCCATCTGTGGGTCAGCTCCCAAAACCCCCTCCAAATGGACGACGACACCTGGTGAGGAAGAGGTGTACTGGCCACGAGGGCCAGTTTCCGGTCCTGTTCAGCTCACAACACAGCCGCTGCTGACCTCTGGTGAGGTGGTGCTCAGACAACAACGCCATCTATGGAGTGGATAGGTGGGCGTTTGGGTCTGAGCCTGTAAGTGAGGTGCTTTAGTGTGTCCCTGTTATTGATGACGTGTCTGCTTACAGAGTCGACCTGGGACTGCTGTAAGGGAAGTTGAGTCAGTCTACCCAAGGCAGCCGTCTCGACCCCAAGTGTTTTGCTGCAGCAGCTGTGAGTCGCCCCCCGGATGAACACTGTGGTGTTACCCTGCCTGTGAAGTGGCAGATGAAGAATTGTCATACCCAGGACTGACTGGTGGAGACGCTTAACCACTGGGGTATTGTGGAAAGGAGAGTGATCTGTGGTATCACACGAGGCTCCTGACAAGGGCGCGACCCTAGTATCGCTCGTGGAGTGGCCTAACCAGCGTGGCTGATATGGAACCTGCCAGCTATCTGCTGGACTTGTGGTTGACGGCCTCCACGACGGTGCCCCCAGTGGAACTGTGTTTTGGCTGGCCAGTGGCCGGGGTAGACTCAAGATTCGCGAAGGATTCGTCGTGAGGCTACGAGAGCACCAAGAGCTTGGCACCGTGAACGTCCAGGGTCTTCAGAGGAAGACTACATAGTGTATATAATAGTGTTTATACCCCCCCCGTGTATTCTTATATATATTTATTGGTGATGGGAATAATTATAGAATTAAGTTCTTGACTTTATTTCCCTTCCCCTTTAAGTTACTTGCGTTACGGATCACATCCCTTGAAAGCCACTACTGGCTTGGGGCCGGATACCCTTCCTCTAACAACATCAGAGTAAGAACCCAGTTGCGACCCGAGAGGGCCGTAACACACACACACACACACACACACCACCTGCTGCCCCACCACTCTCACACACACACACACCACCTGCTGCCCCACCACACACACACACACACACACACACCACCTGCTGCCCCACCACTCTCACACACACACACCACCTGCTGCCCCACCACTCTCACACACACACACCACCTGCTACCCCACCACTCTCACACACACACACCACCTGCTGCCCCACCACTCACACACACCACCTGCTGCCCCAACACTCTCACACACACACACCACCTGCTGCCCCACCACTCACACACACACACACACACCACCTGCTGCCCCACCACTCTCACACACACACACACCACCTGCTGCCCCACCACTCTCACACACCACCTGCTGCCCCACCACTCTCACACACCACCTGCTGCCCCACCACTCTCACACACACACACCACCTGCTGCCCCACCACTCTCACACACACACACACACACACACACCACCTGCTGCCCCACCACTCTCATACACACCACCTGCTGCCCCAACACTCTCACACACACACACCACCTGCTGCCCCACCACTCACACACACACACACACCACCTGCTGCCCCACCACTCTCACACACACACACACACATCACCTGCTGCCCCAACACTCTCATACACACCACCTGCTGCCCCACCACTCTCACACACACCACCTGCTGCCCCACCACTCTCACACACCACCTGCTGCCCCACCACTCTCTCTCACACACACACACACCACCTGCTGCCACACCACTCTCACTCACACACCACCTGCTGCCCCACCACTCACACACACACACCACCTGCTGCCCCACCACTCACACACACACACACACCACCTGCTGCCCCACCAACTCTCACACACGCACCACCTGCTGCCCCACCACTCTCACACACACACCACCTGCTGCCCCACCACTCTCACTCACACACACACCACCTGCTGCCCCACCACTCACACACACACACACACCACTTGCTGCCCCACCACTCTCACTCACACACACACCACTTGCTGCCCCACCACTCTCACACACACCACCTGCTGCCCCACCACTCACACACACACACACACACCACCTGCTGCCCCACCACTCTCACACACACACCACCTGCTGCCCCACCACTCTCTCACACACACCACCTGCTGCCCCACCACTCTCTCACACACACCACCTGCTGCCCCACCACTCTCTCACACACACACACACCACCTGCTGCCCCACCACTCTCACACACACACACACCACCTGCTGTCCCACCACACACACACACCACCTGCTGCCCCACCACTCTCACACACACACACCACCTGCTGCCCCACCACTCACACTCTCACACACCACCTGCTGCCCCACCACACTCACACACACATCACCTGCTGCCCCACCACTCACACACACACCACCTGCTGCCCCACCACTCTCACACACACACCACCTGCTGCCCCACCACTCACACACACACCACCTGCTGCTCCACCACACTCACACACACACCACCTGCTGCCCCACCACTCTCACACGCACACACCACCTGCTGCCCCACCACCCTCTCACACACACCACCTGCTGCCCCACCACTCTCACACACCACCTGCTGCCCCACCACACTCACACACACACACCACCTGCTGCCCCACCACTCTCACACACACCACCTGCTGCCCCACCACACTCACACACACACCACCTGCTGCCCCACCACTCTCACACACCACCTGCTGCCCCACCACTCTCACACACCGCCTGCTGCCCCTACACTCTCATACACCACCTGCTGCCCCACCACACTCTCACACACACCACCTGCTGCCCCACCACTCTCACACACACACACACCACCTGCTGCCCCACCACTCTCACACACACACACACACCACCTCCTGCCCCACCACTCACACACACACACACACACACCACCTGCTGCCCCACCACTCACACACACACACACCACCTGCTGCCCCACCACTCTCACACACACCACCTACTGCCCCACCACTCTCACACACACACCACCTGCTGCCCCACCACTCTCACACACACACCACCTGCTGCCCCACCACTCTCACACACACCACCTACTGCCCCACCACTCTCACACACACACCACCTGCTGCCCCACCACTCTCACACACACACACACCACCTGCTGCCCCACCACTCACACACACACACACACCACCTGCTGCCCCACCACTCACACACACACACACACCACCTGCTGCCCCACCACTCTCACACACCACCTGCTGCCCACCACTCTCACACACACCACCTGCTGCCCCACCACTCTCACACACCACCTGCTGCCCCACCACTCTCACACACACACCACCTGCTGCCCCACCACTCTCACACACACATACCACCTGCTGCCCCACCACTCTCACACACACACCACCTGCTGCCCCACCACTCTCACACCACCTGCTGCCCAACCACTCACACACACACACCACCTGCTGCCCCACCACTCTCACACACACACCACCTGCTGCCCCACCACTCACACCACCTGCTGCCCCACCACTCTCACACACCACTTGCTGCCCCACCACTCTCACACACACACACCACCTGCTGCCCCACCACTCTCACAAACCACCTGCTGCCCCACCACTCTCACACACACCACCTGCTGCCCCACCACTCTCACACACCACCTGCTTCCCCACCACTCTCACACACCACCTGCTGCCCCACCACTCTCACACACACACCACCTGCTGCCCCACCACTCTCACACACCACCTGCTGCCCCACCACTCACACACACACACACACACACACACACACCACGTGCTGCCCCACCACTCTCACACACCACCTGCTGCCCCACCACTCTCACACGCACACACACACACCACCTGCTGCCCCACCACTCTCACACACCACCTGCTGCCCCACCACTCACACACACACACACACCACCGTGCTGCCCCACCACTCTCACACACCACCTGCTGCCCCACCACTCTCACACACACACACCACCTGCTGCCCCACCACTCTCACACACACACACACACACCACCCTTATACCCCACCACTCTCACACACCACCTGCTGCCCCACCACTCACACACGCACACACCACCTGCTGCCCCACCACTCTCACACACCACCTGCTGCCCCACCACTCTCACACACACACACACCACCTGCTGCCCCACCACTCTCACACACCACCTGCTGCCCCACCACTCTCACACACCACCTGCTGCCCCTCCACTCACACACACACACTTACCACGTGCTGCCCCACCACTCTCACACACCACCTGCTGCCCCACCACTCTCACAAACCACCTGCTGCCCCAATACTCTCACACACACCACCTGCTGCCCCACCACTCTCACACACCACCTGCTGCCCCACCACTCTCACACACCACCTGCTGCCCCACCACTCTCACACAGACACACACCACATGCTGCCCCACCACTCTCACACACACACACACCACCTGCTGCCCCACCACTCTCACACACCACCTGCTGCCCCACCACTCACACACACACACACCACCTGCTGCCCCACCACTCTCACACACCACCTGCTGCCCCACCACTCACACACACACACACACCACCTGCTGCCCCACCACTCTCACACACACACCACCTGCTGTCCCACCACTCACACACACCACCTGCTGCCCCACCACTCTCACACACCACCTGCTGCCCCACCACTCACACACACCACCTGTTGCCCCACCACTCTCACACACACGCACCACCTGCTGCCCCACCACTCTCACACACCACCTGCTGTCCCACCACTCACACACACCACCTGTTGCCCCACCACTCTCACACACACACACCACCTGCTGCCCCACCACTCTCACACACACACACCACCTGCTGCCCCACCACTCTCACACACACACACCACCTGCAGCCCCAACACTCTCACACACCACCTGCTGCCCCACCACTCACACCACCTGCTGCCCCACCACTCTCACACACCACCTGCTGCCCCACCACTCTCACACACACACCACCTGCTGCCCTACCACTCTCACACACACACCACCTGCTGCCCCACCACTCACACACACCACCTGCTGCCCCACCACTCTCACACACACACCACCTGCTGCCCCACCACTCTCTCACACACACACACACACCACCTGTTGCCCCACCACACAAACACACACACACCAGCATACCAAAGAGCCAACAAGAATGAGAGGAGAAGATGAACCAGCAATGCTTGATTTGATATTTACCCTAAATGAATGGGATATAAGGGAAGTTAAGATGGAAGCGCCCTTGGGAATGAGTGACCACAGTGTATTGAACTTTGAGTACCTGGTAGAGCTAGGACTTATCTCCCCCCAAACAGAACTAGGAATCAAAAGGCTGGCATACCGAAAGGGGAATTATGAACAGATGAGAAGTTTCCTCAGTGAAATACCTTGGGACACAGACCTCAGAGACAAGTCTGTACAGGGTATGATGGACTATGTTACCCAAAAGTGTCAGGAGGCAGTAAACAGGTTCATCCCGGCCCAAAGGGAAAAATCCGAGAAGCAACAGAAGAATCCATGGTATAATAGGGCATGTATGGAAGCGAAGAAACTGAACAAGAAGGCGTGGAGGAACTTCCGGAATAACAGAACACCAGAAAGCAGGGAGAGATACCAGAGAACCAGGAATGAGTACGTCAGGGTGAGAAGAGAAGCAGAGAAAATTTTTGAAAATCATATAGCAAACAAAGCCAAGACCGAACCAAAGCTACTCCACAGTCACATCAGAAGGAAAACAACAGTGAAAGAACAGGTATTGAAACTTAGAACAGACGAGGACAGGTATACAGAGAATGACAGAGAGGTGTGTGAGGAACTCAACAAGAGGTTCCAGGAGGTCTTCACAATAGAACAGGGTGAGGTCACTGTGCTAGGAGAAAGGGAGGTAAACCAGGCGGCCTTGGAGGAGTTCGAAATTACGAGAGAGGAGGTCAAGAGACACCTGCTGGATCTGGATGTTAGAAAGGCGGTTGGTCCAGATGGGATCTCACCATGGGTACTGAAAGAGTGTGCAGAGGCACTTTGCTTGCCACTCTCCATAGTGTATAGTAAATCACTAGAGACGGGAGACCTACCAGAAATATGGAAGACGGCGAATGTGGTCCCAATATACAAAAAGGGCGACAGACAAGAGGCACTGAACTACAGGCCAGTGTCCTTGACTTGTATACCATGCAAGGTGATGGAGAAGATCGTGAGAAAAAACCTGGTAACACATCTGGAGAGAAGGGACTTCGTGACAAATCGCCAACATGGATTCAGGGAGGGTAAATCTTGCCTTACAGGCTTGATAGAATTCTACGATCAGGTGACACAGATTAAGCAAGAAAGAGAGGGCTGGGCGGACTGCATTTTCTTGGATTGTCGGAAAGCCTTTGACACAGTACCGCATAAGAGGCTGGTACATAAGCTGGAGAGACAGGCAGGTGTAGCTGGTAAGGTGCTCCAGTGGATAAGGGAGTATCTAAGCAATAGGAAGCAGAGAGTTACGGTGAGGGGTGAGACCTCCGATTGGCGTGAAGTCACCAGTGGAGTCCCACAGGGCTCTGTACTCGGTCCTATCTTGTTTCTGATATATGTAAATGATCTCCCGGAGGGTATCGATTCATTTCTCTCAATGTTTGCGGACGATGCTAAAATTATGAGAAGGATTAAAACAGAAGAGGACTGTTTGAGGCTTCAAGAAGACCTAGACAAGCTGAAGGAATGGTCGAACAAATGGTTGTTAGAGTTTAACCCAACCAAATGTAATGTAATGAAGATAGGTGTAGGGAGCAGGAGGCCAGATACAAGGTATCATCTGGGAGAGGAAATTCTTCAGGAGTCAGAGAAGGAAAAAGACTTGGGGGTTGATATCACGCCAGACCTGTCTCCTACAGCACATATCAAGCGGATAACATCAGCGGCATATGCCAGGCTGGCCAACATACGAACGGCATTCAGAAACTTGTGTAAAGAATCATTCAGAACTTTGTATACCACATATGTCAGGCCAATCCTGGAGTATGCAGCCCCAGCATGGAGTCCATATCTAGTCAAGGATAAGACTAAACTGGAAAAGGTTCAAAGGTTTGCCACCAGACTAGTACCCGAGCTGAGAGGTATGAGCTACGAGGAGAGACTACGGGAATTAAACCTCACTTCGCTGGAAGACAGAAGAGTTAGGGGGGACATGATCACCACATTCAAGATTCTGAAGGGGATTGATAGGGTAGATAAAGACAGTCTATTTAACACAAGGGGAACACGCACAAGGGGACACAGGTGGAAACTGAGTGCCCAAATGAGCCACAGAGATATTAGAAAGAACTTTTTTAGTGTCAGAGTGGTTGACAAATGGAATGCATTAGGGGGTGATGTGGTGGAGGCTCACTCCATACACAGTTTCAAGTGTAGATATGACAGAGCCCGATAGGCTCAGGAATCTGTACACCTGTTGATTGACGGTTGAGAGGCGGGACCAATGAGCCAGAGCTCAACCCCCGCAAACACAACTAGGTGAGTACAACTAGGTGAGTACACCACCTGCTGCCCCACCACTCACACATACACACACACACCACCTGCTGCCTCACCACACACACACACACACACACACACACGCACAACCTGCTGCCCCACCACTCACACACACACACCACCTGCTGCCCCACCACTCTCACACACACCACCTGCTGCCCCACCACACACACACACACCACCTGCTGCTCCACCACACACACACACCACCTGCTGCCCCATCACTCACACACACACACCACCTGCTGCCCCACCACTCTCACACACACCACCTGCAGCCCCACCACTCACACACACCACCTGCTGCCCCACCACTCTCACACACCACCTGTTGCCCCACCACTCACACACACACACACACCACCTGCTGCCCCACCACTCTCACATACACACACACCACCTGCTGCCCCACCACACACACACACACACCACCTGCTGCCCCACCACTCTCACACACACACCACCTGCTGCCCCACCACTCTCACACACCACCTGCTGCCCCACCACTCACACACACACACACCACCTGCTGCCCCACCACTCACACACACACCACCTGCTGCCCCACTACTCACACACACACCACCTGCTGCCCCACCACTCACACACACACATCACCTGCTGCCCCACCACTCTCACACACACACCACCTGCTGCCCCACCACACACACACACACCACCTGCTGCCCCACCACTCACACACACACCACCTGCTGCCCCACCACTCACACACACACACACCACCTGCTGCCCCACCACTCTCACACACACACACACCACCTGCTGCCCCACCACTCTCACACACACACACCACCTGCTGCCCCACCACTCACACACACATACACACCACCTGCTGCCCCACCACTCACACACACACACACACCACCTGCTGTCCCACCACTCTCACACACACCACCTGCTGCCCCACCACTCTCACACACACAGACCACCTGCTGCCCCACCACTCTCACACACACACACACCACCTGCTGCCCCACCACTCTCACACACACCACCTGCTGCCCCACCACTCTCACACACCACCTGCTGCCCCACCACTCTCACACACACACACCACCTGCTGCCCCACCACTCTCACACACACACACACCACCTGCTGCCCCACCACTCTCACACACACACACACCACCTGCTGCCCCACCACTCTCACACACCACCTGCTGCCCCACCACTCTCACACACACCACCTGCTGCCCCACCACTTTCACACACCACCTGCTGCCCCACCACTCTCACACACCACCTGCTGCCCCACCACTCTCACACACACCACCTGCTGCCCCACTACTCACACACACACCACCTGCTGCCCCACCACTCTTACACACACACCACCTGCTGCCAAACCACTCTCACACACACCACCTGCTGCCCCACCACTCTCGCACACACACCACCTGCTGCCCCACCACACACACACACAGCACCTGCTGCCCCACCACTCACACCACCTGCTGCCCCACCACTCACACACACACACACCACCTGCTGCCCCACCACTCACACACACACCACCTGCTGCCCCACCACTCACACACACACCACCTGCTGCCCCATCACTCACACACACACCACGCACCAATTTTTAAGAAAGGAGATAGATCACTTGTGTCAAAGTATCGGCCAGTTAGCCTAACGTCTACTGTGGGAAAGTTATTTGAATCGATAATTGCAAATACCATTCGTTTTCATCTTGAAAAACATAAATTAGTAAACGAGTCACAACATGGTTTTACACATGGCCGTTCATGTGTAACAAGTTACACATGAACGCAGATAGTCTCAGTAAGAGGGTGTGTTAGCCGGAGCTCCTGAGTGTAGTTATATTATCGTAGCAATATGGAAGGTATAGTGAAGGAACTGATGACTCTAGTTGGAGCCCTGAGGACAGAGTTGGACTCTCTACGGGAGGAGGTGCGGCAGCTGAAACAACATCGAGAAGGAACGAAGGAGGAGACCAGTAGTAAAAAGACCTCGTCTTGCTAAGTTGTATAGGACAGGGGCCCTAAGAAGACTGATAAAGCCGCCTACAGACGCCGTAAGAAATTTTAATTCATTTGCCGTATTGGAGGACGAGTGCTGTGGTGAGACTGCGGATCACGCGAATTGGAAAACAACGAAGAGCAACGAAGCACAGGCCCCCCAGAGAGTAAAGGAAGTACCTAAGCGAACTTTAGTTCTGGGAGATTCCCAGATAAGATATTTGGATGGAACGTTTTGTGCTAGAGATAGGGGGGAACAGGTTAAGGGTTTGCTATCCTGGAGCAGGTATTGGTGATATTATAAACAACATGAATGATATTATGGCTGGAAATGGGAACAATCCCACTATTTTCATTAGCGCGGGAGGAAATGATGTTGGTCGAGTTAGGAGTGAGGAACTGATTCAGAGGTATAAAACAGCCATAGAATTAGTTAGGAGCAAGGGAGGAATCCCGATCATATGTGGCATTCTTCCAAGAAAGAGCGTTGGCAATGAATGGATGTCGAGGGCACTTGGTGTCAATTGCCGGCTGGAAAGATATTGCAAATCAAATGCAATATCTTTCATAGATAACTGGGAACACTTCTATGGAAGAAATGAAATGTATGCTCGTGATGGGGGTGCATCTATCGAGGGCTGGGGTTGTTGCTGTTGCGAACTCGTTGGAACCAGTGGTTAGAGGCGTTTGGTTGGGTTTAAACTGATGATCAGGGAAAGAGAAGGGTCTCAAAATAACAATTCACTTAGGGTATATTACACTAACAGTAGAAGTCTAAGAAACAAAATAAACGAGTTAAATGCTCTTGTCTGCACAGAAAAAATAGATATTATTGCACTTACCGAAACGTGGATGAATGTAGAAAATAGAGAACTATTAGCTGAATATCAAATAAATGGATTTAAACTATTTCACACAAATAGATATATTAGACGAGGAGGGGGAATAGCCATATATGTTAGGGAAAATTTTAAATGTAGTCTCAAAGAGGGAATCAAAACTGAACCACATACAGAAACTATTTGGATAGAATTAAACGAAAGAGCAAATAATCTCATAATAGGAGTTATATATAGGCCACCAAGCTTAAACAGGATGGAAGCAAAGCATCTGTGGGATGAAATATTTAGAGCATATAGGTCTTACAGTATTTGTGTCATGTGTGACTTTAATTTCAGTGGAATAAACTGATTGAACAAAACAGGGAATAATGAAGCAGAAGATTTTCTAGAATTAATTGACGATTACTTTCTTACGCAACACATTAAGGAACCAACGCGGGAAAATAATATTTTAAATTTAGTGTTAACTAACAGGGAAACACAAATTAATGACATCGAAATTGGGAGTGAGCTAGGGAACAGTGATCATAAAGAAATCAGATTTAGAATAGAATGGAATAGACCTGTAAGAGAAAATTTTGTTAAAGTGCCTGATTTTCGAAAAGCTGATTTCAATAGCCTAAGAAATTTTTTGGGTCAAATAGATTGGAAAGTCTTGGGTATGTGGAGTGGGCCGGTCTTGGAGCAAGACGTGAATCCAGCGATAGGTAGCAACATTTGCAAATTTGCTGATGATACAAAAATCGGTAGGGAAATTAACACGGAAGAAGACTCACTATCACTTCAAGTTGAACTAAATAGGGTTTTGAAATGGTCAAAAGATTGGCAGATGCAGTTTAATGCTGATAAATGTAAAGTTCTGAGGCTAGGTAATGATGATAGAGTTACAAGATACGAGCTAGATGGTGTTGTGATTGCGAAGTCGGATTGCGAAAGGGATCTGGGAGTTATGATTAGTAAGAATTTAAAACCAAAAAATCAATGCATGAATGTTCGTAATAAGGCAAATAGGATACTGGGATTTATTAATCGAAGCGTTAGTAACAAGACACCTGGTGTGGTTCTTCAGCTATATCTTGCTCTGGTTAGGCCCCATTTAGATTATGCAGTTCTGTTTTGGTCGCCTTACTATAGAATGGATATGAATTCACTTGAACGTGTCCAGCGTAGGATGACTAAGTTAATTCCCCAAATTAGAAATCTTTCTTATGAGGAAATGTTGTTGTTGTTTTTTTCAGATTCAGCGTACTCAGCCCGTATGGCTGAGCCACACGGGCTATGGTGAGCCCGTATGGCTGAGCCACACGGGCTATGGTGAGCCCGTGTGGCTGAGCCACACGGGCTATGGTGAGCCCGTATGGCTGAGCCACACGGGCTATGGTGAGCCCGTATGGCTGAGCCACACGGGCTATGGTGAGCCCGTATGGCTGAGCCACACGGGCTATGGTGAGCCCGTATGGCTGAGCCACACGGGCTATGGTGAGCCCGTATGGCTGAGCCACACGGGCTGTGGTGAGCCCGTATGGCTGAGCCACACGGGCTGTGGTGAGCCCATATGGCTGAGCCACACGGGCTATGGTGAGCCCGTATGGCTGAGCCACACGGGCTATGGTGAGCCCGTATGGCTGAGCCACACGGGCTGTGGTGAGCCCGTATGGCTGAGCCACACGGGCTGTGGTGAGCCCATATGGCTGAGCCACACGGGCTATGGTGAGCCCGTATGGCTGAGCCACACGGGCTGTGGTGAGCCCGTATGGCTGAGCCATACGGGCTATGGTGAGCCCGTATGGCTGAGCCACACGGGCTATGGTGAGCCCGTAATTGAGTTTGGTTATACGTGATAATCTTGTTTCTGTGATATTTGGGTCTAAGTTTAAAATGGAGGAGGGGATTTTGCTTATTTATCGCTTCTGTTTTAGTGCACTGGTTTTAATCTTGTTTTATTAACATTATCTTGGTGACGGATGTAGATGCAGAATGCTCACTAATGAGTCCCGTTCCTCAACGGCTTTTCTGATCATTGTAGTCGCGGTGGAATGTGCATCTAATGCAGCTGCTGTCGTTGGATTAATGTTGAGTTTGATGCGCAGGGGTTCAGTAGCTTCACATTCCAGTAAGTAATCATCCATCCCCAAATTTGCCCATCCCCAAAAATACTCATGGGCCCGCTACGCCTTCAGCCCTACTACTTTGTACCAGGTAGTTCTCCTGGTGGATCAGGCTATATAGCCTCGTCACGTGTTGTATCAGGTAGTTCTCCTAGTGGATCAGGCTATATAGCCTCGTCACGTGTTGTATCAGGTAGTTCTCCTAGTGGATCAGGCTATATAGCCTCGTCACGTGTTGTAGCAGGTAGTTCTCCTAGTGGATCAGGCTATATAGCCTCGTCACGTGTTGTAGCAGGCAGTTCTCCTAGTGGATCAGGCTATATAGCCTCGTCACGTGTTGTAGCAGGTAGTTCTCCTAGTGGATCAGGCTATATAGCCTCGTCACGTGTTGTAGCAGGCAGTTCTCCTAGTGGATCAGGCTATATAGCCTCGTCACGTGTTGTAGCAGGTAGTTCTCCTAGTGGATCAGGCTATATAGCCTCGTCACGTGTTGTAGCAGGCAGTTCTCCTAGTGGATCAGGCTATATAGCCTCGTCACGTGTTGTAGCAGGTAGTTCTCCTGATGTGTCAGGCTATATAGCCTCGTCACGTGTTGTAGCAGGCAGTTCTCCTGATGTGTCAGGCTATATAGCCTCGTCACGTGTTGTAGCAGGCAGTTCTCCTAGTGGATCAGGCTATATAGCCTCGTCACGTGTTGTATCAGGTAGTTCTCCTGGTGGATCAGGCTATATAGCCTCGTCACGTGTTGTAGCAGGTAGTTCTCCTGGTGGATCAGGCTATATAGCCTCGTCACGTGTTGTAGCAGGCAGTTCTCCTGATGTGTCAGGCTATATAGCCTCGTCACGTGTTGTAGCAGGCAGTTCTCCTAGTGGATCAGGCTATATAGCCTCGTCACGTGTTGTAGCAGGCAGTTCTCCTAGTGGATCAGGCTATATAGCCTCGTAACGTGTTGTAGCAGGTAGTTGCTGCTAATGTCTCCTTCCCCTTCAATTTCACCTGCCAAATAGTCACATAGTAATAAACTACAACCAATATAAGACAGCTATATCAAGATATAGCTGTCATATATTGAGGCAAGATATTATGGAGAATTCAATTAGATAATTTAAGCTTACCCGTTCCAGGTGGCCTGCCATGTTTTCTAACCACTTGACATAATGTACTAAATAGGGTCATAAATGTACATTAATAATAGTCAAATAGAGAACACGTCCTTATCTGCCAGTAACAAACAGATATAGAACACGTCCCTATCTGCCAGTAACAAACAGATATAGAACACGTCCTTATCTGCCAGTAACAAACAGATATAGAACACGTCCCTATCTGCCAGTAACAAACAGATATAGAACACGTCCTTATCTGCCAGTAACAAACAGATATAGAACACGTCCTTATCTGCCAGTAACAAACAGATATAGAACACGTCCCTATCTGCCAGTAACAAACAGATATAGAACACGTCCTTATCTGCCAGTAACAAACAGATATAGAACACGTCCCTATCTGCCAGTAACAAACAGATATAGAACACGTCCCTATCTGCCAGTAACAAACAGATATAGAACACGTCCTTATCTGCCAGTAACAAACAGATATAGAACACGTCCCTATCTACCAGTAACAAACAGATATAGAACACGTCCTTATCTGCCAGTAAAGGCGTGCTGGTGATAGGACAACTGGCGCCCTGCACCACTGCGACCAGCGGGAAGCTGTCGTGTAGCGTATGCTCTCGCAGGCAAGACTTGGTGGTGATAATTAATGGCGTCTCGCCCTCCCTTCCCGCTCAAGCGACGCGTCGAAAGTTCGGCTCGATTTTCTGCCTTTTATCGACAATGGGAGACTTTGGTTTTATTTGTGATTTGATTACATCCAGTCATGAAGAATAGTTTTTTTTATCTATTTTTGTTCTCCAGACTCGTGTTTTAAGATGAATTTACAATATTATTAGTTGGTGAATTTAATTTGGGTGATGTGGCAATTATATCCTCATTTTCTAAGGGGAAAATTCGATAATTCTAGTTTTTTTTGAATGAGTAACTAAAATAATTTGTTTAATTTATGTTACTACAAAATGAGAAGCACTATTATCTGCATATTGTACTGGAAGTTAGTAAATAGCGTCGGTAGTTCCAACAGTCTTCAACCTATTACTCCCTTAGCCTAATTTCATTACTTTACACTTGCCTGAGTTAAACCTTAGTAGCCATTTGCTAGACCATTCCTCTAATCTGTCTAGGTCGTCCTGAAGTCTCTGTCTACCTTCATCTCTCTTGATTCCTCTCATAACAGCGCTTGAAAGTTACAGTAGGACGACGAACTGGGATTTGATTGGGAAATAAGAGACTACACAGTGCTTTACCTAAGCTGAGGCTCAAGACTCTCCCACAACACAAGCCTACCAACAAGATCAGAGCTCAAGATAATTTTGATAGTCGGAGGCTGGTGGTGGTAGAGGCTGGTGGTTAGAGGCTGGTGGTTAGAGGCTGGTGGTTAGAGGTGCGACAACTGGACCTGGTGTTGGCGTCCCTCTTCAGCCACCACACAGGTTACTGGGTAACAACATGGTAACCTTCCGGACAAGTTATTGAGAGCTGTCTAGGAGGGTCTAGGTGCCTGGTGGAGGGTCTAGGTGCCCGCCGGAGGGTCTAGGTGCCTGGTGGAGGGTCTAGGTGCCTACTGGAGGGTCTAGGTGCCTGGTGGAGGGTCTAGGTGCCTGGTGGTGGGTCTAGGTGCCTGATGGAGGGTCTAGGTGCCTGATGGAGGGTCTAGGTGCCTGGTGGAGGGTCTAGGTGCCCGCCGGAGGGTCTAGGTGCCTGGTGGAGGGTCTAGGTGCCTGGTGGAGGGTCTAGGTGCCCGCCGGAGGGTCTAGGTGCCTGGTGGAGGGTCTAGGTGCCTGCTGGAGGGTCTAGGTGCCTGGTGGAGGGTCTAGGTGCCTGGTGGTGGGTCTAGGTGCCTGATGGAGGGTCTAGGTGCCTGATGGAGGGTCTAGGTGCCTGGTGGAGGGTCTAGGTGCCCGCCGGAGGGTCTAGGTGCCTGGTGGAGGGTCTAGGTGCCTGGTGGAGGGTCTAGGTGCCTGGTGGTGGGTCTAGGTGCCTGATGGAGGGTCTAGGTGCCTGATGGAGGGTCTAGGTGCCTGGTGGAGGGTCTAGGTGCCTGGTGGAGGGTCTAGGTGCCTGATGGAGGGTCTAGGTGCCTGGTGGTGGGTCTAGGTGCCTGGTGGAGGGTCTAGGTGCCTGGTGGAGGGTCTAGGTGCCTGGTGGAGGGTCTAGGTGCCTGGTGGTGGGTCTAGGTGCCTGATGGAGGGTCTAGGTGCCTGGTGGAGGGTCTAGGTGCCCACCGGAGGGTCTAGGTGCCTGATGGAGGGTCTAGGTGCCTGGTGGTGGGTCTAGGTGCCTGGTGGTGGGTCTAGGTGCCTGATGGAGGGTCTAGGTGCCTGGTGGAGGGTCTAGGTGCCTGGTGGTGGGTCTAGGTGCCTGATGGAGGGTCTAGGTGCCTGATGGAGGGTCTAGGTGCCTGGTGGAGGGTCTAGGTGCCCGCCGGAGGGTCTAGGTGCCTGGTGGAGGGTCTAGGTGCCTGGTGGAGGGTCTAGGTGCCCGCCGGAGGGTCTAGGTGCCTGGTGGAGGGTCTAGGTGCCTGCTGGAGGGTCTAGGTGCCTGGTGGAGGGTCTAGGTGCCTGGTGGTGGGTCTAGGTGCCTGATGGAGGGTCTAGGTGCCTGATGGAGGGTCTAGGTGCCTGGTGGAGGGTCTAGGTGCCTGCCGGAGGGTCTAGGTGCCTGGTGGAGGGTCTAGGTGCCTGGTGGAGGGTCTAGGTGCCTGGTGGTGGGTCTAGGTGCCTGATGGAGGGTCTAGGTGCCTGATGGAGGGTCTAGGTGCCTGGTGGAGGGTCTAGGTGCCTGGTGGAGGGTCTAGGTGCCTGATGGAGGGTCTAGGTGCCTGGTGGTGGGTCTAGGTGCCTGGTGGAGGGTCTAGGTGCCTGGTGGAGGGTCTAGGTGCCTGGTGGAGGGTCTAGGTGCCTGGTGGAGGGTCTAGGTGCCTGATGGAGGGTCTAGGTGCCTGGTGGAGGGTCTAGGTGCCCACCGGAGGGTCTAGGTGCCTGATGGAGGGTCTAGGTGCCTGGTGGTGGGTCTAGGTGCCTGGTGGTGGGTCTAGGTGCCTGATGGAGGGTCTAGGTGCCTGGTGGAGGGTCTAGGTGCCTGGTGGAGGGTCTAGGTGCCTGATGGAGGGTCTAGGTGCCTGATGGAGGGTCTAGGTGCCTGGTGGAGGGTCTAGGTGTCTGGTGGAGGGTCTAGGTGCCTGATGGAGGGTCTAGGTGCCTGGTGGAGGGTCTAGGTGACTGGTGGAGGGTCTAGGTGCCTGGTGGTGGGTCTAGGTGCCTGGTGGAGGGTCTAGGTGCCTGGTGGAGGGTCTAGGTGCCTGATGGAGGGTCTAGGTGCCTGGTGGAGGGTCTAGGTGCCTGGTGATGGGTCTAGGTGCCTGATGGAGGGTCTAGGTGCCTGGTGGAGGGTCTAGGTGCCTGGTGGAGGGTCTAGGTGCCCGCTGGAGGGTCTAGGTGCCTGATGGAGGGTCTAGGTGATTGGTGGAGGGTCTAGGTGCCTGGTGGAGGGCCTAGGTGCCTGGTGGAGGGCCTAGGTGCCAGGTGGAGGGCCTAGGTGCCTGGTGGAGGGTCTAGGTGCCTGGTGGAGGGTCTAGGTGCCTGATGGAGGGTCTAGGTGCCTGATGGAGGGTCTAGGTGCCTGGTGGAGGGTCTAGGTGCCTGGTGGAGGGTCTAGGTGCCTGGTGGAGGGTCTAGGTGCCTGGTGGAGGGTCTAGGTGCCTGGTGGAGGGTCTAGGTGCCTGGTGGAGGGTCTAGGTGCCTGATGGAGGGTCTAGGTGCCTGGTGGAGGGTCTAGGTGCCTGGTGGAGGGTCTAGGTGCCTGATGGAGGGTCTAGGTGCCTGATGGAGGGTCTAGGTGCCTGGTGGAGGGTCTAGGTGCCTGGTGGAGGGTCTAGGTGCCTGATGGAGGGTCTAGGTGCCTGGTGGAGGGTCTAGGTGCCTGGTGGAGGGTCTAGGTGCCTGATGGAGGGTCTAGGTGCCTGGTGGAGGGTCTAGGTGCCTGGTGGAGGGTCTAGGTGCCTGGTGGAGGGTCTAGGTGCCTGATGGAGGGTCTAGGTGCCTTGGTGGAGGGTCTAGGTGCCTGGTGGAGGGTCCTAGGTGCCTGGTGGAGGGTCCTAGGTGCCAGGTGGAGGGCCTAGGTGCCTGGTGGAGGGTCTAGGTGCCTAGGTGGAGGGTCTAGGTGCCTGATGGAGGGTCTAGGTGCCTGATGGAGGGTCTAGGTGCCTGGTGGAGGGTCTAGGTGCCTGGTGGAGGGTCTAGGTGCCTGGTGGAGGGTCTAGGTGCCTGGTGGAGGGTCTAGGTGCCTGGTGGAGGGTCTAGGTGCCTGGTGGAGGGTCTAGGTGCCTGATGGAGGGTCTAGGTGCCTGGTGGAGGGTCTAGGTGCCTGGTGGAGGGTCTAGGTGCCCGCCGGAGGGTCTAGGTGCCTGATGGAGGGTCTAGGTGCCTGGTGGTGGGTCTAGGTGCCTGGTGGTGGGTCTAGGTGCCTGATGGAGGGTCTAGGTGCCCTGCTGGAGGGTCTAGGTGCCTGGTGGTAGGGTCTAGGTGCCTGATGGAGGGTCTAGGTGCCTGGTGGAGGGTCTAGGTGCCTGATGGAGGGTCTAGGTGCCTGGTGGAGGGTCTAGGTGCCTGGTGGAGGGTCTAGGTGCCTGATGGAGGGTCTAGGTGCCTGGTGGAGGGTCTAGGTGACTGGTGGAGGGTCTAGGTGCCTGGTGGAGGGTCTAGGTGCCTGGTGGAGGGTCTAGGTGCCTGGTGGAGGGTCTAGGTGCCTGATGGAGGGTCTAGGTGCCTGGTGGAGGGTCTAGGTGCCTGGTGGAGGGTCTAGGTGCCTGGTGGAGGGTCTAGGTGACTGGTGGAGGGTCTAGGTGCCTGGTGGAGGGTCTAGGTGCCTGGTGGAGGGTCTAGGTGCCTGGTGGAGGGTCTAGGTGCCTGGTGGAGGGTCTAGGTGCCTGGTGGAGGGTCTAGGTGCCTGGTGGAGGGTCTAGGTGCCTGGTGGATGGGTCTAGGTGCCTGGTGGAGGGTCTAGGTGACTGGTGGAGGGTCTAGGTGCCTGGTGGAGGGTCTAGGTGCCTGGTGGAGGGTCTAGGTGCCTGGTGGAGGGTCTAGGTGCCTGGTGGAGGGTCTAGGTGCCTGATGGAGGGTCTAGGTGCCTGGTGGAGGGTCTAGGTGCCTGGTGGAGGGTCTAGGTGCCTGGTGGAGGGTCTAGGTGCCTGGTGGAGGGTCTAGGTGCCTGGTGGAGGGTCTAGGTGCCTGGTGGAGGGTCTAGGTGCCTGGTGGAGGGTCTAGGTGCCTGGTGGAGGGTCTAGGTGCCTAGTGGAGGGTCTAGGTGCCTGGTGGAGGGTCTAGGTGCCTGGTGGAGGGTCTAGGTGCCTGATGGAGGGTCTAGGTGCCTAGGGGAAGGGTCTAGGTGCCTGGTGGAGGGTCTAGGTGCCTGGTGGAGGGTCTAGGTGCCTGGTGGAGGGTCTAGGTGCCTGGTGGAGGGTCTAGGTGCCTGAGTGGAGGGTCTAGGTGCCTGGTGGAGGGTCTAGGTGCCTGGTGGAGGGTCTAGGTGCCTGATGGAGGGTCTAGGTGCCTGGTGGAGGGTCTAGGTGCCTGGTGGAGGGTCTAGGTGCCTGATGGAGGGTCTAGGTGCCTGATGGAGGGTCTAGGTGCCTGGTGGAGGGTCTAGGTGCCTGGTGGAGGGTCTAGGTGCCTGGTGGAGGGTCTAGGTGCCTGGTGGAGGGTCTAGGTGCCTGGTGGAGGGTCTAGGTGCCTGATGGAGGGTCTAGGTGCCTGGTGGAGGGTCTAGGTGCCTGGTGGAGGGTCTAGGTGCCTGGTGGAGGGTCTAGGTGCCTGGTGGAGGGTCTAGGTGCCTGATGGAGGGTCTAGGTGCCTGGTGGAGGGTCTAGGTGCCTGGTGGAGGGTCTAGGTGCCTGGTGGAGGGTCTAGGTGCCTGGTGGAGGGTCTAGGTGCCTGGTGGAGGGTCTAGGTGCCTGGTGGAGGGTCTAGGTGCCTGACTGGAGGGTCTAGGTGCCTAGGGGAAGGGTCTAGGTGCCTGGTGGAGGGTCTAGGTGCCTGGTGGAGGGTCTAGGTGCCTGGTGGAGGGTCTAGGTGCCTGATGGAGGGTCTAGGTGCCTGGTGGAGGGTCTAGGTGCCTGGTGGAGGGTCTAGGTGCCTGGTGGTGGGTCTAGGTGCCTGATGGAGGGTCTAGGTGCCTAGGGGAAGGGTCTAGGTGCCTGGTGAAGGGTCTAGGTGCCTGGTGGAGGGTCTAGGTGCCTGGTGGAGGGTCTAGGTGCCTGGTGGAGGGTCTAGGTGCCTGGTGGAGGGTCTAGGTGCCTGGTGGAGGGTCTAGGTGACTGGTGGAGGGTCTAGGTGCCTGGTGGAGGGTCTAGGTGCCTGATGGAGGGTCTAGGTGCCTGGTGGAGGGTCTAGGTGCCTGGTGGAGGGTCTAGGTGACTGGTGGAGGGTCTAGGTGCCTGGTGGAGGGTCTACGGTGCCTGGTGGAGGGTCTAGGTGCCTGATGGAGGGTCTAGGTGCCTGGTGGAGGGTCTAGGTGCCTGGTGGTGGGTCTAGGTGCCTGGTGGAGGGTCTAGGTGCCTGGTGGAGGGTCTAGGTGACTGGTGGAGGGTCTAGGTGCCTGGTGGAGGGTCTAGGTGCCTGGTGGAGGGTCTAGGTGCCTGGTGGAGGGTCTAGGTGCCTGATGGAGGGTCTAGGTGCCTAGGGGAAGGGTCTAGGTGACTGGTGAAGGGTCTAGGTGCCTGGTGGAGGGTCTAGGTGCCTGGTGGAGGGTCTAGGTGACTGGTGGAGGGTCTAGGTGATTGGTGGAGGGTCTAGGTGCCTGGTGGAGGGCCTAGGTGCCTGGTGGAGGGCCTAGGTGCCAGGTGGAGGGCCTAGGTGCCTGGTGGAGGGTCTAGGTGCCAGGTGGAGGGTCTAGGTGCCTGATGGAGGGTCTAGGTGCCTGATGGAGGGTCTAGGTGCCTGATGGAGGGTCTAGGTGCCTGGTGGAGGGTCTAGGTGCCTGGTGGAGGGTCTAGGTGCCTGGTGGAGGGTCTAGGTGCCTGGTGGAGGGTCTAGGTGCCTGGTGGAGGGTCTAGGTGCCTGGTGGAGGGTCTAGGTGCCTGGTGGAGGGTCTAGGTGCCTGATGGAGAGTCTAGGTGCCTGGTGGAGGGTCTAGGTGCCTGGTGGAGGGTCTAGGTGCCTGGTGGAGGGTCTAGGTACCTGGTGGAGGGTCTAGGTGCCTGGTGGAGGGTCTAGGTGCCTGGTGGAGGGTCTAGGTGCCTGGTGGAGGGTCTAGGTGCCTGATGGAGGGTCTAGGTGCCTGGTGGAGGGTCTAGGTGCCTGGTGGAGGGTCTAGGTGCCAGGTGGAGGGTCTAGGTGCCTGGTGGAGGGTCCAGGGACCCGGTGGAGGGCCGAGGCGGGTCGGGGACGCGGTGGAGGGCCGCGGCGGGTCTAGGGACGTGGTGGAGGGCCGAGGCGGGTCGGGGACGCGGTGGAGGGTTGAGGCGGGTTGGGGACGTGGTGGAGGGCCGAGGCGGGTCGGGGACGCGGTGGAGGGCCGAGGCGGGTCGGGGACGCGGTGGAGGGCCGAGGCGGGTCAGGGACGCGGTGAAGGGGCCGAGGCGGGTCGGGGACGCGGTGGAGGGCCGAGGCGGGTCGGGGACGCGGTGGAGGGCCGAGGCGGGTCGGGGACGCGGTGGAGGGCCGAGGCGGGTCGGGGACGCGGTGGAGTGCCGAGGCGGGTCGGGGACGCGGTGGAGGGCCGAGGCGGGTCGGGGACGTGGTGGAGGGACCGAGGCAGGTCGGGGACGCGGTGGAGGGCCGAGGCGGGTCGGGGACGCGGTGGAGGGCCGAGGCGGGTCGGGGACGCGGTGGAGGGCCGAGGCGGGTCGGGGACACGGTGGAGGGCCGAGGCGGGTCGGGGACGCGGTGGAGGGCCGAGGCGGGTCGGGGACGTGGTGGAGGGCCGACGCGGGTCGGGGACGCGGTGGAGGGCCGAGGTGAGTCGGGGACGCGGTGGAGGGCCGAGGCGGGTCGGGGACGCGGTGGAGGGCCGAGGCGGGTCGGGGACGCGGTGGAGGGCCGAGGCGGGTCGGGGACGCGGTGGAGGGCCGAGGCGGGTCGGGGACGTGGTGGAGGGGCCGAGGCGGGTCGGGGACTTGGTGGAGGGCCGAGGCGGGTCAGGGACGCGGTGGAGGGCCGAGGCGGGTCGGGGGACGTGGTGGAGGGCCGAGGCGGGTCGGGGGACGTGGTGGAGGGCCGAGGCGGGTCGGGGACGTGGTGGAGGGCCGAGGCGGGTCGGGGACGTGGTGGAGGGGCCGAGGTGGGTCGGGGGCGTGGTGGAGGGCCGAGGCGGGTCGGGGACGTGGTGGAGGGCCGAGGCGGGTCGGGGACGCGGTGGAGGGCCGAGGCGGGTCGGGGATGTGGTGGAGGGCCGAGGCGGGTCGGGGACGTGGTGGAGGGCCGAGGCGGGTCGGGGGACGCGGTGGAGGGGCCGAGGCGGGTCGGGGGACGCGGTGGAGGGGCCGAGGCGGGTCGGGGACGTGGTGGAGGGCCGAGGCGGGTCGGGGACGCGGTGGAGGGCCGAGGCGGGTCGGGGACGTGGTGGAGGGCCGAGGCGGGTCGGGGACGCGGTGGAGGGCCGAGGCGGGTCGGGGACGCGGTGGAGGGCCGAGGCGGGTCGGGGACGCGGGTAATCACGGTCTCCACCTCAGGTTTATGGCGCCAAATGACACGTCTCTCCGGCGCTGATTAAACCTTTCCTGAGGTAACCTCAGCACCGTGTTGTGTTGGTCCTGGCGAGACCGTACACGGAGCATGATGCTCCTGGCTACTGCTGGAAGCATGCTGACGATGGTCGCTCCTGGGTACTGCTGGAGCATGCTGACGATGGATCGCTCCTGGGTACTGCTGGAGCATGCTGACGATGGTCGCTCCTGGGTACTGCTGGAGCATGCTGACGATGGTCGCTCCTGGGTACTGCTGGAGCATGACTGACGATGGACGCTCCTGGGTACTGCTGGAGCATGCTGACGATGGTCGCTCCTGGCTACTGCTGGAGCATGCTGACGATGGACGCTCCTGGGTACTGCTGGAGCATGCTGACAATGGATGCTCCTGGGTACTGCTGGAGCATGCTGACGATGGACGCTCCTGGGTACTGCTGGAGCATGCTGACGATGGTCGCTCCTGGGTACTGCTGGAGCATGCTGACGATGGATGCTCCTGGGTACTGCTGGAGCATGCTGACGATGGATGCTCCTGGGTACTGCTGGAGCATGCTGACGATGGATGCTCCTAGGTACTGCTGGAGCATGCTGACGATGGATGCTCCTGGGTACTGCTGGAGCATGCTGACAATGGATGCTCCTGGGTACTGCTGGAGCATGCTGACGATGGATGCTCCTGGGTACTGCTGGAGCATGCTGACGATGGATGCTCCTGGGTACTGCTGGAGCATGCTGACGATGGATGCTCCTGGGTACTGCATGGAGCATGCTGACGATGGCTGGATATGGATAGATGTATGGCAATAAAAGGGTAGACTGGGAGATAATAAACAGGGAACTTACAAACATTCCATGGGAAACTGTTCTAAGTAATACAAGTCCTACAGAAGGAATAGAAAAACTTACTTCAGCAGCGTATCAAGTCTGTCTGAAACATGTTCCTTTGAGGAAAGCCAGAAAGAGATCTAACGTAGAAAGAGAACGCAGACGACACTATAAACGCAGGAAAAAAATAACGGAACTGCTTATGCAGACACGAATTTCCCGTCAAAGAAGGAATAATTTAAATAGGGAGATTGAAGAAATCGAGCGGAAAGTCTTTCTTCAGTTATCAAACTGAAGAAAGGCAGTTAGAACAGAAAGCAATTCAGGAAATAAAGAAAAATCCAAAATATTTCTTCTCATATGCGAAATCAAAAGCAAAAACCACTGCCAGTATTGGGCCTATTCGTACAAGTGAAGGTTCATACACGGAGGATGACAAAGAAATTAGTGAAATCCTAAAAAAGCAGTATGAGGACATGTTTAGCACTCCAATAAACAACATGAAGGTGGAAGATCCAGACAATTTCTTTATGCGGGATATTCAAACCCCTGTAAATATAACTGATATCAACACGAGCGCACTAAATTTTGAAAGAGAAATTGAAAACATGCCCATGCACTCGGCCCCAGGTCCAGACTCATGGAATTCAATATTTATAAAGAAATGCAAAGTGCCGGTAGCACAGGCACTCAGTATAGTGTGGAGGAAGAGCTTGGACATGGGGGAGATACCAGATGCGCTTAAAGCAGCAGACATAGCCCCTCTACACAAGGGTGGGAGCAAAGCATTGGCAAAGAATTATAGATCAGTTGCACTAACATCGCACATCATAAAAGTATTTGAGAGAGTGATTAGGAGTCAGGTCACCAATTTCATGGAGACCAATGACTTTCATAACCCAGGCCAACATGGATTTCGAGCGGGAAGATCGTGCCTCTCACAGCTACTTGAGCACTACGACAAAGTCACTGAGGCATTAGAAGAAAAACAGAATGCTGATGTGATATACACGGACTTCGCAAAGGCTTTCGATAAATGTGACCATGGCGTGATAGCACACAAAATGAAGTCAGTGGGAATAACCGGTAAAGTAGCACGCTGGATACTCAGTTTTCTGTCAAACAGGACTCAGCGAGTAACGGTCAACCATATAAAATCTAGTCCAAGTGCAGTTAAAAGCTCTGTACCTCAGGGTACAGTCCTTGCACCGCTGCTTTTCCTTATTCTCATATCAGATATAGACAAAAATACAAGTCACAGCTTCGTATCATCCTTTGCAGATGACACAAAAATCAGTATGAAAATTATCTCGGCTGAAGACATTGAAAAACTTCAAGCTGATATTAATAAAGTTTTCGACTGGGCATCAGAAAATAACATGATGTTTAACAGTGATAAATTCCAGGTACGGTAAAAATGAGGACCTTAAACATAATACAGAGTACAAAACACAATCAAATGTACCCATAGTAGGAAAACAGCGTGTAAAGGATTTGGGAATAATAATGTCTGACGACCTAACGTTTAGGGAGCATAACCAAGCAAATATTGCGACAGCCAGAAAAATGATAGGATGGATTACGAGAACTTTCAAATCCAGGGATCCCATCACAATGGTTGTACTCTTCAAGTCACTTGTGTTGTCCCGTCTTGAGTACTGCTCAGTACTCACTTCCACCTTCAGAGCAGGAGAGATTGCTGAAATAGAAGGAATACAGAGAACATATATGGCACGCATAGACGCAATAAAGCTAATAAATAAATAAAAAAAAAATAAATAAATAAATAAAAAATAAATAAATAAATAAAAAATAATAAATAAATAAATAAATAAAACTCCTACAAAAAAAATATAAAACCAAAAAACCATTTGTGGTGGCGTCAGAAGTGTAACTACCCTGATGTTGCTAAGATTAGCCTCCTTCAGCCAACTCCATCGGCTCTAGTGCTTTAGGACACCAACAAGGTCACAAACACTAGCCCGCCCAGCCAATGTACTGACACCCCAACATAACACATACGCAAACAAACAACACATACAAAAATGTCAACCCATGGTGGACAGGCCACCGAACTTTCAAACCTCCTCTCTCTCTCTATACCCGCATCCTCTTCCTGAATTTCATCTCCCCATCCCTCTACCTCCCCCATCCTTTCCAATCCCTATGGACATCAAAGCTAAAAGCACCTAAATTATTGGGATCGTCTCAAAGCTCTCCAAATGTACTCACTAGAAAGAAGACGAGAGAGATAACAAATAATATACACGTGGAAGATACTGGAGGGCCAAGTACCAAATCTACACAGTAAAATAACAACGTACTGGAGTGAACGATATGGAAGAAAATGCAGAATAGAACCAGTGAAGAGCAGAGGTGCCATAGGCACAATCAGAGAACACTGTATAAACATCAGAGGTCCGCGGTTGTTCAACGTCCTCCCAGCGAGCATAAGAAATATTGCCGGAACAACCGTGGACATCTTCAAGAGGAAACTAGATTTATTCCTCCAAGGAGTGCCGGACCAACCGGGCTGTGGTGGGTATGTGGGCCTGCGGGCCGCTCCAAGCAACAGCCTGGTGGACCAAACTCTCACAAGTCAAGCCTGGCCTCGGGCCGGGCTTGGGGAGTAGAAGAACTCCCAGAACCCCATCAACCAGATGGATGCTCCTGGGTACTACTGGAGCATGGTGACGATGGTCGCACCTGGGTACTGCTGGAGCATGGTGACGATGGTCGCTCCTAGGTACTGCTGGAGCATGCTGACGATGGATGCTCCTGGGTACTGCTGGAGCATGGTGACGATGGTCGCTCCTAGGTACTGCTGGAGCATGCTGACGATGGTCGCTCCTAGGTACTGCTGGAGCATGGTGACGATGGTCGCTCCTAGGTACTGCTGGAGCATGGTGACGATGGTCGCTCCTGGGTACTGCTGGAGCATGGTGACGATGGACCCTCCTAGGTACTGCTGGAGCATGGTGACGATGGTCGCTCCTGGGTACTGCTGGAGCATGCTGACGATGGACCCTCCTAGGTACTGCTGGAGCATGGTGACGATGGTCGCTCCTAGGTACTGCTGGAGCATGCTGACGATGGACCCTCCTAGGTACTGCTGGAGCATGGTGACGATGGTCGCTCCTGGGTACTGCTGGAGCATGCTGACGATGGACCCTCCTAGGTACTGCTGGAGCATGCTGACGATGGTGACAGTGTCCAGGTGGTGTGGTGACAGTGTCCAGGTGGTGTGGGGGTAGTGTCCAGGTGGTGTGGGGGCAGACACAATAACTTTCACCCACTGCCCACACACACACGTGACGCGTCAGGAAGAAACACAGGTGTAATTATGGGAAAGGTCTTGTGTGTACTCACCTAGTTGTGCTTGCGGGGGTTGAGCTTTGGCTCTTTGGTCCCGCCTCTCAACTGTCAATCAACTGGTGTACTGATTCCTAAGCCTACTGGGCTGTCATATCTACACTGTAAACTGTGTATGGAGTCAGCCTCCACCACATCACTGCCTTATGCATTCCATCTGGTAACTACTTTCATTCTAGATGATGTACTAGATTTTTTTTCTCACAATCTTCTCCGTCACCTGACACTGTAGGCAAGTTACGACCACGGACTTGTAGTTCTCTGCCCTTTGTCTGTCATCCTTCTTGTATATCATTACTTTATTAGCCAGTTTACAATTTATTGGCAGTTTACCTGTTGCCAGTGACTTGTTATACACTATGGAGAGCGGGAGGCACAATGCTTCTGCTCCTTCCTTTAGTATCCATGATGAGATTCCACCTGGGTCTATAGCCTTTGTCACGTCCAACTCTAGAAGATGCTTCCCAACCTTCCCACTGGTAATCACAAACTCCTCTAGTGGTGTCTGGGGTTGATGTTCCCTCTCTTATCTCTGGGATTTCTCCTTGCTCTAAGGTGAAGACCTCCTGGAATTTCTTATTCAGTTCCTCACACACTTCCTTGTCGTTTGTAGTGAATCCTTCTGCCCCTATCCTTAATTTCATAACCTGTTCCTTTACTGTTGTTTTCCTCCTGATGTGGCTATGCAGCAATTTAGGCTGAGTCTTTGCCTTGCTTGCGATGTCATTTTCGTATTGTCTTTCTGCCTCTCTTCTCATCCTGATATATTCATTCCTGGCATTCTGGTATCTTTCTCTGCTCTCCAGTGTCCTGTTATTCCTATAGTTTCTCCATGCCCTTTTACTTTGCTGCTTAGCTAGCCTACATCTCTGATTAAACCATGGGTTTCTCATCTTCATTTCACTGTTTTCCTTTTGGGCTGGGACAAACTTGTTCGCTGCGTCCTTGCACTTCTGCGTGATGTCTTGGGCCGTCTTTCCCCCATGCCCTGTTACTCCATGGCATGGAGTAAGAGGGCATAGGGTGGGGATGTAGGGAGGGCATAGGGTGGGGGGAACATGGGACGCACAGGGTGGGGAAACCAGGGTGGACATTGTCTAGAGAGGAGTATGTAATGGTTGGAGAGACATAGGGGGTGACTGAGGGGAAAGAGCTGTGTGGTGTGACAGCAGTCGGGGGGGGGGGGGGGGGAGGGGGAGGTTCTGTTACACCCATCTCTGGGGAGGTTGGCCTGCTGCTGGAGGGCTCCCCACTCCCCTCTGAAGCTACTGAAGATACTGCGCGGAGGCCTGTGGCTTCCTCCATTCTCTTCCCACACCTTGTGTCTCTGTCCTGCTTCTGCTGCGTGCCTGCTCTCTTCTCTTGTCACGGCCCTCTGCAGAAAAACGTCCTTCTCTTCTTTGACCTGCGGAAGATTGCTCTTCCTGGATATGATTGCCAGTTCTGTTACCTCGTTTACGAACACTATCTTTATCAGTCGCTTCCTTTCCTTTTTGTAGCTACCTAGCCTGAAAACCTTCCCTACACTGCTATCAGCCTCTACCATATGCAAACCCTCCACGATCGATGAAGGTAGTGTCACCTTGAGAAGAACGGTAATTGTGCCCTTCTGGTCTCTTGACACCTGTTCCCATCTTCATCACCTTACACTTGCTGGTGTTGAAATCCAGCAGCCATTTCTTGAACCATCAGTGCAAGTTGTCTAAGTCATCTTAGCAGTTTAATATCCTCATCTGTCTAGACTCATCTCATTAATTTAAATCATGTGTAAACCTGGACACGAAGCGGTCTAACCGCGTAGTTTGGTCATTAATAGTTGGTATATTATTGGTGACACATCCCCCCCTTCCCCCCCCCCTTCCTGCGGCTCATCAACACACCTGAATCATCAAGCAATCATTAAAGTTCAGAGCTAAGCTTTACTGACCCCATGTGCAGCTTATTTTAGCACCTGTGGTTCTCTGGTGTGTCATCCAGCACCCGTGGTTCTCCAGTGTGTCATCCAGCACCTGTGGTTCTCCAGTGTGTCATCCAACACCTGTGGTTCTCTGGTGTGTCATCCAGCACCTGTGGTTCTCCAGTGTGTCATCCAGCACCTGTGGTTCTCCAGTGTGTCATCCAGCACCTGTGGTTCTCTGGTGTGTCATCCAGCACCTGTGGTTCTCCAGTGTGTCATCCAGTACCTGTGGTTCTCTGGTGTGTCATCCAGCACCTGTGGTTCTCTGGTGTGTCATCCAGCACCTGTGGTTCTCTGGTGTGTCATCCAGCACCTGTGGTTCTCTGGTGTGTCATCCAGCACCTGTGGTTCTCTGGTGTGTCATCCAGCACCTGTGGTTCTCTGGTGTGTCATCCAGCACCTGTGGTTCTCTTGTGTGTCATCCAGCACCTGTGGTTCTCTGGTGTGTCATCCAGCACCTGTGGTTCTCTGGTGTGTCATCCAGCACCTGTGGTTCTCTGGTGTGTCATCCAGCACCTGTGGTTCTCTTGTGTGTCATCCAGCACCTGTGGTTCTCTGGTGTGTCATCCAGCACCTGTGGTTCTCTGGTGTGTCATCCAGCACCTGTGGTTCTCTGGTGTGTCATCCAGCACCTGTGGTTCTCTGGTGTGTCATCCAGCACCTGTGGTTCTCTTGTGTGTCATCCAGCACCTGTGGTTCTCTGGTGTGTCATCCAGCACCTGTGGTTCTCTGGTGTGTCATCCAGCACCTGTGGTTCTCTGGTGTGTCATCCAGCACCTGTGGTTCTCTGGTGTGTCATCCAGCACCTGTGGTTCTCCAGTGTGTCATCCAGCACCTGTGGTTCTCTGGTGTGTCATCCAGCACCTGTGGTTCTCCAGTGTGTCATCCAGCACCTGTGGTTCTCTGGTGTGTCATCCAGAACCTGTGGTTCTCTGGTGTGTCATCCAGCACCCGTGGTTCTCCAGTGTGTCATCCAGCACCCTTGGTTCTCAACTGTGTCATCCAACACCCGTGGTTCTCCAGTGTGTCATCCAGCACCTGTGATTCTCCAGTGTGTCATCCAGCACCTGTGGTTCTCTGGTGTGTCATCCAGCACCCGTGGTTCTCCAGTGTGTCATCCAGCACCTGTGGTTCTCTGGTGTGTCATCCAGCACCCGTGGTTCTCCAGTGTGTCATCCAGCACCTGTGGTTCTCTGGTGTGTCATCCAGCACCTGTGGTTCTCCAGTGTGTCATCCAGCACCTGTGGTTCTCTTGTGTGTCATCCAGCACCCGTGGTTCTCCAGTGTGTCATCCAGCACCTGTGGTTCTCTGGTGTGTCATCCAGCACCTGTGGTTCTCTGGTGTGTCATCCAGCACCCGTGGTTCTCCAGTGTGTCATCCAGCACCCGTGGTTCTCTGGTGTGTCATCCAGCACCCGTGGTTCTCCAGTGTGTCATCCAGCACCCTTGGTTCTCAACTGTGTCATCCAACACCCGTGGTTCTCCAGTGTGTCATCCAGCACCTGTGATTCTCCAGTGTGTCATCCAGCACCTGTGGTTCTCAACTGTGTCATCCAGTACCCGTGGTTCTCAACTGTGTCATCCAGCACCCGTAGTTCTCCAGTGTGTCATCCAGCACCTGTGGTTCTCCAGTGTGTCATCCAGCACCCGTGGTTCTCCAGTGTCATCCAGCACCTGTGGTTCTCAACTGTGTCATCCAGCACCCGTGGTTCTCTGGTGTGTCATCCAGCACCCATGGTTCTCCAGTGTGTCATCCAGCACCCATGGTTCTCAACTGTGTCATCCAGCACCCATGGTTCTCAACTGTGTCATCCAGCACCTGTGGTTCTCGACTGTGTCATCCAGTACCCGTGGTTCTCAACTGTGTCATCCAGCACCTGTGGTTCTCAACTGTGTCATCCAGCACCCATGGTTCTCCAGTGTGTCATCCAGCACCCGTGGTTCTCAACTGTGTCATCCAGCACCCGTGGTTCTCAACTGTGTCATCCAGCACCTGTGGTTCTCAACTGTGTCATCCAGCACCCGTGGTTCTCAACTGTGTCATCCAGCACCCGTGGTTCTCCAGTGTGTCATCCAGCACCTGTGGTTCTCAACTGTGTCATCCAGCACCCGTGGTTCTCAACTGTGTCATCCAGCACCTGTGGTTCTCCAGTGTGTCATCCAGCACCCGTGGTTCTCCAGTGTGTCATCCAGCACCCATGGTTCTCCAGTGTGTCATCCAGCACCCGTGGTTCTCAACTGTGTCATCCAGCACCCGTGGTTCTCCAGTGTCATCCAGCACCTGTGGTTCTCCAGTGTGTCATCCAGCACCCGTGGTTCTCCAGTGTGTCATCCAGCACCTGTGGTTCTCCAGTGTGTCATCCAGCACCCGTGGTTCTCAACTGTGTCATCCAGCACCTGTGGTTCTCCAGTGTCATCCAGCACCTGTGGTTCTCCAGTGTGTCATCCAGCACCCGTGGTTCTCAACTGTGTCATCTAGCACCCGTGGTTCTCCAGTGTCATCCAGCACCTGTGGTTCTCCAGTGTGTCATCCAGCACCCGTGGTTCTCAACAGTGTCATCCAGCACCCGTGGTTCTCCAGTGTCATCCAACACCTGTGGTTCTCCAGTGTGTCATCCAACACCCGTGGTTCTCCAGTGTCATCCAGCACCTGTGGTTCTCCAGTGTGTCATCCAGCACCCGTGGTTCTCAACTGTGTCATCCAGCACCCGTGGTTCTCCAGTGTCATCCAGCACCTGTGGTTCTCCAGTGTGTCATCCAGCACCTGTGGTTCTCCAGTGTGTCATAACACCTGTCACAGCTGGTGTCATAACACCTGTCACAGCTGGTGTCATAAAACACCTGTCACAGCTGGTGTCATAACACCTGTCACAGCTGGTGTCATAAAACACCTGTCACAGCTGGTGTCATAACACCTGTCACAGCTGGTGTCATAAAACACCTGCCACAGCTGGTGTCATAACACCTGTCACAGCTGGTGTCATAAAACACCTGTCACAGCTGGTGTCATAAAACACCTGTCACAGCTGGTGTCATAAAACACCTGTCACAGCTGGTGTCATAAAACACCTGTCACAGCTGGTGTCATAACACCTGTCACAGCTGGTGTCATAAAACACCTGTCACAGCTGGTGTCATAAAACACCTGTCACAGCTGGTGTCATAAAACACCTGTCACAGCTGGTGTCATAAAACACCTGCTACCGGTCGTGTGAGAAGACGAGGAACATGTTGCAGACATTGAGAGGCAAGACTGAGGCAGGAGCCATGATAGGTAAGCAGCAGCAGCAGGGGAGACTGAGGGAAGGAGGAGCGTGAGGGGCATATATGAGGGGCCGGCCTCACATCCTGCCCACCTGCTGCCCACGTATGTACGTGGGCAGGGCGCGTGCCCAGGTGGTGGAGGGTGTGCCCAGCTTTCATCCGCACACACAACACCTCCGCCAGGCTGTGTGTATCTCCCACTCTCGCCTTGTTGTTTTGCTCGCATTTTCTGCCACTATCTTAACCAATTTTCTTTCATTTGTAACGGTAAACTTAATCATTTTTTACTCGCTAAGAATATGAGAATGATACATAGAGAGAAGTCAGACTAACGTGGAATACCAATGAGAGAATCTGTAGGAGTCGTGAGAAGGATTCGCACCTGGGATTTTGCTTGGGAATGTCCAGCGCGTTGGTTCGCATCCTCATGACGGCTCTTACCAGTTTTCTCATAACAATTATAGACATTGAAGAAGGCTTATTGGCCCATAAGCAGGCGACTCCTATTGATATCCTACCTAAGCTATTTATATACAAATGTCTAGCCATCGCTTGAAACAACCCAGCGAGCCTACTGCTGTTTTGTTGCCCGGTAATTGTTTCATAAATCATCAACCAACTTCAGTCAGGTGTACACAGCCTGTATGTCATATATGATGAACTTCAGGCAGGTGTCACCAGCCTGTGCATCATATATGATGAACTTCAGGCAGGTGTCCCCAGCCTGTGTATCATGTATGATGAACTTCAGGCAGGTGTCCCCAGCCTGTATATCATATATGATGAACTTCAGGCAGGTGTACACAGCCTGTGTATCATGTATGATGAACTTCAGGCAGGTGTCACCAGCCTGTGCATCATGTATGATGAACTTCAGGCAGGTGTCACCAGCCTGTGCATCATGTATGATGAACTTCAGGCAGGTGTCACCAGCCTGTGCATCATGTATGATGAACTTCAGGCAGGTGTCACCAGCCTGTGCATCATGTATGATGAACTTCAGGCAGGTGTCACCAGCCTGTGCATCATATATGATGAACTTCAGGCAGGTGTCCACAGCTTGTATATCATGTATGATGAACTTCAGGCAGGTGTCCACAGCTTGTATATCATGTATGATGAACTTCAGGCAGGTGTCCCCAGCCTGTGTATCATGTATGCAGATAGAGCAGCGTGAGACAAAAAAGCTTGTGGTCCCCAAGCAGAGAGGGACCACACCACCAGCATAGCTTCAGGGACGGTAAGTCGTGCCTTGGACGCTTAATAGGCCATAATAATTAAGCAAGAACCAAAAGGATGGGCAGATTTCGCCCTCCTGGGCTGAGGTATGTTGAACTCTGTAACTACTATATGAGTACTGGAACACTTGATGATATATTGGACTTGTGCCCAAGATTGACCATGTAATGTATCAATTATACAATGTATGTATGTGATGTAACTATATAACCTGAGCTTGTAACAGCACCTTAATCACCTCCAGTGGTTAAGTGCTTAATAACACACTAGTTTCTCTATCAGCTATCTCACCCTATCAGAGTAGGAGAGACATAAATGTATGTGTATGTATGTGTGTGTGTATAAATATGTATATATATGTGTGTGTATGAATATGTATGTATGTGTATACAGTATATGTGGAAGCTTATCAGAATTACATTTCACCTTTGTAAATGTACATTAATGACACTATGTAAAAGACACATCGAACACTTTATGTAGGGCATACGTAAATCTGTGTATCTATGTATTTACGTATGTAGGTTAGCTTAGCATTTTAAAAGCACCGAAGCACCTTCTGTGGTTGAGTGTTCAAAAACCCTTGAACTATATGTTTAACACATCTCTAACACTGTCCATGGAGGACAGAAGAAAATGTATATATGCTGGTTAGCATTGTTAATGTCTGGCCACGTCTGTGGTAGGATAAATAACTGCATTTTCTCGGACTGTCTGAGAGCCTTTGACATAATACCCCACCAGTGGTGGGTGTCTCCACCACTGGTGGGTGTCTCCACCACTGGTGGGTGTCTCCACCACTGGTGGGTGTCACCATGTACCCGCAGGTCACTAACCATGTACCCGCAGGTCACCATGTACCCGCAGGTCACTAACCATGTACCCGCAGGTCACCATGTACCCGCAGGTCACTAACCATGTACCCGCAGGTCACTAACCATGTACCCGCAGGTCACCATGTACCCGCAGGTCACTAACCATATACCCGCAGGTCACCATGTACCCGCAGGTCACCATGTACCCGCAGGACACCATATACCCGCAGGTCACCATGTACCCGCAGGTCACTAACCATATACCCGCAGGTCACCATGTACCCGCAGGTCACCATGTACCCGCAGGACACTAACCATATACCCGCAGGTCACCATGTACCCGCAGGTCACTAACCATGTACCCGCAAGTCACCATATACCCGCAGGTCACCATTTACCCGCAGGTCACCATGTACCCGCAGGTCACTAACCATGTACCCGCAGGACACTAACCATATACCCGCAGGTCACCATGTACCCGCAGGTCACCATGTACCCGCAGGTCACTAACCATGTACCCGCAGGTCACCATGTACCCGCAGGTCACTAACCATGTACCCGCAGGTCACCATGTACCCGCAGGTCACCATGTACCCGCAGGTCACTAACCATGTACCCGCAGGTCACTAACAATGTACCCGCAGGTCACCATGTACCCGCAGGTCACTAACCATGTACCCGCAGGTCACTAACCATATACCCGCAGGTCACTAACCATGTACCCGCAGGTCACTAACCATGTACCCGCAGGTCACCATGTACCCGCAGGTCACTAACCATGTACCCGCAGGTCACCATGTACCCGCAGGTCACCATGTACCCGCAGGTCACCATGTACCCGCAAGTCACTAACCATGTACCCGCAGGTCACCATGTACCCGCAGGTCACTAACCATGTACCCGCAGGTCACTAACCATGTACCCGCAGGTCACTAACCATGTACCCGCAGGTCACTAACCATGTACCCGCAGGTCACTAACCATGTACCCACAGGTCACTAACCATGTACCCGCAGGTCACCATGTACCCGCAGGTCACTAACCATGTACCCGCAGGTCACCATGTACCCGCAGGTCACTAACCATGTACCCGCAGGTCACCATGTACCCGCAGGTCACCATGTACCCGCAGGACACTAACCATGTACCCGCAGGTCACTAACCATGTACCCGCAGGTCACTAATTATGTACCCGCAGGTCACTAACCATGTACCCGCAGGACACTAACCATGTACCCGCAGGTCACCATGTACCCGCAGGACACTAACCATGTACCCGCAGGACACTAACCATGTACCCGCAGGTCACCATGTACCCGCAGGTCACTAACCATGTACCCGCAGGTCACCATGTACCCGCAGGACACTAACCATGTACCCGCAGGTCACCATGTACCCGCAGGACACTAACCATGTACCCGCAGGTCACCATGTACCCGCAGGTCACCATGTACCCGCAGGACACTAACCATGTACCCGCAGGACACTAACCATGTACCCGCAGGTCACCATGTACCCGCAGGACACTAACCATGTACCCGCAGGACACTAACCATGTACCCGCAGGACACTAACCATGTACCCGCAGGTCACTAACCATGTACCCGCAGGTCACTAACCATGTACCCGCAGGTCACCATGTACCCGCAGGTCACTAACCATGTACCCGCAGGTCACCATGTACCCGCAGGTCACTAACCATATACCCGCAGGTCACTAACCATGTACCCGCAGGTCACCATGTACCCGCAGGTCACCATGTACCCGCAGGTCACTAACCATATACCCGCAGGTCACTAACCATGTACCCGCAGGTCACAATGTACCCGCAGGTCACTAACCATATACCCGCAGGTCACCATGTACCCGCAGGTCACCATGTACCCGCAGGTCACCATATACCCGCAGGTCACCATGTACCCACAGGACACTAACCATGTACCCGCAGGTCACCATGTACCCGCAGGTCACTAACCATGTACCCGCAGGTCACTAACCATGTACCCGCAGGTCACCATATACCCGCAGGTCACCATATACCCGCAGATCACCATGTACCCGCAGGTCACTAACCATGTACCCGCAGGACACTAACCATATACCCGCAGGTCACGATGTACCCGCAGGTCACCATGTACCCGCAGGCCACTAACCATGTACCCGCAGGTCACCATGTACCCGCAGGTCACTAACCATGTACCCGCAGGTCACTAACCATGTACCCGCAGGTCACTAACCATGTACCCGCAGGTCACCATGTACCCGCAGGTCACCATGTACCCGCAGGTCACTAACCATGTACCCGCAGGTCACTAACCATGTACCCGCAGGTCACCATGTACCCGCAGGTCACCATGTACCCGCAGGTCACCATGTACCCGCAGGTCACTAACCATGTACCCGCAGGTCACCATGTACCCGCAGGTCACCATGTACCCGCAGGTCACTAACCATGTACCCGCAGGTCACCATGTACCCGCAGGTCACTAACCATGTACCCGCAGGTCACCATGTACCCGCAGGACACTAACGATGTACCCGCAGGTCACCATGTACCCGCAGGTCACTAACCATGTACCCGCAGGTCACCATGTACCCGCAGGTCACCATGTACCCGCAGGACACTAACCATGTACCCGCAGGTCACCATGTACCCGCAGGTCACTAACCATGTACCCGCAGGTCACCATGTACCTGCAGGTCACAGGTCACTAACCATGTACCCGCAGGTCACCATGTACCCGCAGGTCACTAACCATGTACCCGCAGGTCACCATGTACCCGCAGGTCACCATGTACCCGCAGGTCACTAACCATGTACCCGCAGGTTACTAACCATGTACCCGCAGGTCACCATGTACCCGCAGGTCACTAACCATGTACCCGCAGCTAGGTCACTTACCATGTACCCGCAGGTCACTAACCATGTACCCGCAGGTCACTAACCATGTACCCGCCTCCAACACCTTCAGGAATGCAGGAAAGCTCCAAGTCCGGCTCATCTCTCAGTCACGTCCAACCAGTCCAACACATCCTGCATGTGATGAGGTCCCAGCCCCCAGGACACATCCCTGGCCGCTCCCAGCCCCCAGGACACATCCCTGGCCGCTCCCAGCCCCCAGGACACATCCCTGGCCGCTCCCAGCCCCCAGGACACATCCCTGGCCGCTCCCAGCCCCCAGGACACATCCCTGGCCGCTCCCAGCCCTCAGGACACATCCCTGGCAGGTCCCAGCCCCCAGGACACATCTCTGGCCGCTCCCAGCCCCCAGGACACATCTCTGGCCGCTCCCAGCCCCCAGGACACATCCTTAGCAGTTCTCAGCCCCCAGGACACATCCCTGGCCGCTCCCAGCCCCCAGGACACATCCCTAACCGCTCCCAGCCCCCAGGACACATCCCTGGCCGCTCCCAGCCCCCAGGACACATCCCTGGCCGCTCCCAGCCCCCAGGACACATCCTTAGCAGGTCCCAGCCCCCAGGACACATCCCTGGCCGCTCCCAGCCCCCAGAACACATCCCTAACCGCTCCCAGCCCCCAGGACACATCCCTGGCCGCTCCCAGCCCCCAGGACACATCCCTGGCCGCTCCCAGCCCCCAGGACACATCCCTAGTAGGTCCCAGCCCCCAGGACACATCCCTGGCCGCTCCCAGCCCCCAGGACACATCCTTAGCAGGTCCCAGCCCCCAGGACACATCCCTAGCAGGTCCCAGCCCTCAGGACACATCCCTAGCCGCTCCCAGCCCCCAGGACACATTCCTAGCAGGACCCAGCCTCCAGGACACATCCCTAGCAGGTCCCAGCCCTCAGGACACATCCCTAGCCGCTCCCAGACCCCAGGACACATCCCAAGCCGCTCCCAGCCCCCAGGACACATCCCTAGCAGGTCCCAGCCCCCAGGACACATCCCTAGCAGGTCCCAGCCCCCAGGACACATCCCTAGCCGCTCCCAGCCCCCAGGACACATCCCTAGCCGCTCCCAGCCCCCAGGACACATCACTAGCCGCTCCCAGCCCCAATGTGGCTGGGAGCCACATTGGGGCTGGGGGCCACATTGGAGCTGTGGGCCACATTGGGGCTGTGGGCCACATTGGGGCTGGGAGCCAAATTGAGGCTGGGGGCTACATTGGGGCTGGGAGCCACATTGGGGCTGAGAGCTACATTGGGGCTGGGGGCCTCATTGGGGCTGGGGGCCACATTGGGGCTGGGAGCCACATTGGGGCTGGGAGCAACATTGGGGCTGAGAGCCACAGTGGCACTGAGAGCCACATTGGGGCTGAGAGCCACATTGGGGCTGGGAGCCACATTGGGGCTGGGGGCCACATTGGGGCTGGGAGCAACATTGGGACTGGGGGCCACATTGGGGCTAGGGACCACATTGGGGCTGGGAGCCACATTGGGGCTGGGAGCAACATTGGGGCTGCAGGTCACATTTGGGCTGAGAGCCACATTGGGGCTGGGGGCCACATTGGGGCTGGGGGCCACATTGGGGCTGGGAGCCACATTGGGGCTGGGAGCAACATTGGGGCTGAGAGCCACATTGGGGCTGGGAGCCACATTGGGGCTGGGAGCAACATTAGGGCTGCAGGTCACATTTGGGCTGAGAGCCACATTGGGGCTGGGAGCCACATTGGGGCTGGGGGCCACATTGGGGCTGGGAGCCACATTGGGGCTGGGAGCAACATTGGGGCTGGGAGCCACATTGGGGCTGGGAGCAACATTGGGACTGGGGGCCACATTGGGGCTGGGGACCACATTGGGGCTGGGAGCCACATTGGGGCTTGGAGCAACATTGGGGCTGCAGGTCACATTTGGGCTGAGAGCCACATTGGGGCTGGGGGCCACATTGGGGCTGGGGGCCACATTGGGGCTAAGGGGCACATTGGGGCTGGGGGCACATTGGGGCTGGGAGCCACATTGTGGCTGGGAGTCACATTGGGGCTGGGGGCCTCATTGGGGCTGGGAGCCACATTGGGGCTGAGAGCCATATTAGGGCTTGGGGCCACATTGGGGCTGGGGACCACATTGGGGCTGGGGGCCACATTGGGGCTGGGGACCACATTAGGGCTGGTGGTAACATTGGGGCTGAGAGCCTCATTGGGGCTGGGAGCCACATTGTGGCTGGGGGCCACATTGTGGCTGGGAGCCACATTGGGGCTGGGGGCCATATTGGGGCTGGGGGCCACATTGGGGCTGGGGGCCACATTGCTGATAGCCACATTGGGACTGAGAGCCACATTGGGGCTGGGAGCAACATTGGGGCTGGGAGCCACATTGGGGCTGGGAGCAACATTGGGACTGGGGGCCACATTGGGGCTGGGGACCACATTGGGGCTGGGAGCCACATTGGGGCTTGGAGCAACATTGGGGCTGCAGGTCACATTTGGGCTGAGAGCCACATTGGGGCTGGGGGCCACATTGGGGCTGGGGGCCACATTGGGGCTAAGGGGCACATTGGGGCTGGGGGCACATTGGGGCTGGGAGCCACATTGTGGCTGGGAGTCACATTGGGGCTGGGGGCCTCATTGGGGCTGGGAGCCACATTGGGGCTGAGAGCCATATTAGGGCTTGGGGCCACATTGGGGCTGGGGACCACATTGGGGCTGGGGGCCACATTGGGGCTGGGGACCACATTAGGGCTGGTGGTAACATTGGGGCTGAGAGCCTCATTGGGGCTGGGAGCCACATTGTGGCTGGGGGCCACATTGTGGCTGGGAGCCACATTGGGGCTGGGGGCCATATTGGGGCTGGGGGCCACATTGGGGCTGGGGGCCACATTGCTGATAGCCACATTGGGACTGAGAGCCACATTGGGGCTGTGGGCCACATTGGAGCTGGGAGCCATATTGTGGCTGGGAGTCGCATTGGAGCTGGGAGCCATATTGGTACTGGGGACCACATTGGGGCTGGGAGCCACATTGAGGCTGATAGCCACATTGGGACTGAGAGCCACATTGGGGCTGGGAGTCACATTGGGGCTGGGAGCCACATTGAGGCTGGTAGCCACATTGGGACTGAGAGCCACATTGGGGCTGGGGGCCACATTGTGGCTGGGAGTCACATTGGGGCTGGGGCCCTCATTGGGGCTGGGAGCCACATTGGGGCTGAGAGCCATATTGGGGCTGGGGGCCACATTGGAGTTGGAGGCCACATTGGGGCTGGGAGCCACATTGGGTCTGGGAGCCACATTGGGGCTGGGGGCCACATTGGGGCATGGAGCCACATTGGGGCTGAGAGCCACATTGGGGCTGGGGGCCACATTTGGGCTGGGGGCCATATTGGGACTAGGGGCCACATTGGTGCTGGGGGCCACGTTGGGGCTGAGAGCCACATTGGGGCTGGGGGCCACATTTGGGCTGGGGGCCACATTGGGACAGGGGCCACATTGGGGCTGAAAGTCACATTGGGGCTGGGAGCCACATTGGGGCTGGGAGCCACATTGGTGTTGGGGACCACATTGGAGCTGAGAGCCACATTCGGGCTGGGAGCCACATTGGGGTTGGGGGCCACATTTGGGCTGGGGACCACATTGAAGCTTGGGGCCACATTGGGGCTAAGAGCCATATTAGGGCTGGGGACCACATTGAAGCTTGGGGCCACATTGGGGCTGGGGCCACATTGGGGCTGAGAGCCTCATTGGGGCTGCGAGCCACATTGGGGCTGGGAGCCACATTGTGGCTGGGAGCCACATTGTGGCTGGGGGCCACATTGGGGTTGGGGGCCACATTGGGGCTGGGGGCCACATTGGGGTTGGGGGCCACATTTGAGCTGGGGCCACATTGTAGCTGGGGACCATATTGGGGCTGGGGGCCACATTGGGGCTGGGGGCCACATTGGGGCTGGGGGCTACATTGGGGCTGATAGCCACATTGGAGCTGGGAGCCATATTGGTGCTGGGGACCACATTGGGGCTGGGAGCCACATTGAGGCTGATAGCCACATTGGGACTGAGAGCCACATTGGGGCTGGGGGCCACATTGGTGTTGGGAGCGACATTGTGGCTGGGAGTCACATTGGGGCTGGGGGCCTCATTGGGGGCTGGGAGCCACATTGGGGCTGAGAGCCACATTGGGGCTAGGAGCCACATTGGAGTTGGAGGCCACAATGGGCTGGGAGCCACATTGGGTCTGGGAGCCACATTGGGGCTGGGAGCCACATTGGGACTAGGGGCCACATTGGGGCTGGGGGCCACGTTGGGGCTGAGAGCCACATTGGGGCTGGGGGCCACATTTGGGCTGGGGGCCACATTGGGACTGGGGGCCACATTGGGACTAGGGGCCACATTGGGGCTGGGAGTCACATTGGGGCTGGGGGCCACATTTGAGCTGGGAGCCACATTGAGGCTAAGTGCCACATTGGGGCTGGGGGCCACATTGGGGCTGGGAGCCACATTAGGGCTGGGAGCCACATTGGGGCTGGGAGCCACATTGGGGCTGGGAGCCACATTGGGGCTGGGGGCCACATTGGGGCTGGGGGCCACATTGGGCCTGGGAGCCACATTGGGGCTGGGAGTCACATTGGGGCTAAGATCCATATTAGGGCTGGGGGACACATTGGGGGTGGGGACCACATTGAAGCTGGGGGCCACATTGGGGCTGGGGACCATATTAGGGCTGGGGTAACATTGGGGCTGAGAGCCTCATTGGGGCTGGGAGCCACATTGTGGCTGGGGGCCGCATTGGGGCTGGGGGCCACATTGGGGTTGGGGGCCACATTTGAGCTGGGGGCCACATTGTAGCTGGGGGCCACATTGGGGCTGGGGGCCACATTGGGGCTGGGGGCCACATTGGGGCTGGGGACCACATTGGGGCTGATAGCCACATTGGAGCTGGGAGCCATATTGGTGCTGGGGACCACATTGGGGCTGGGAGCCACATTGAGGCTGATAGCCACATTGGGACTGAGAGCCACATTGGGGCTGGGGGCCACATTGGAGCTGGGAGCCACATTGTGGCTGGGAGTCACATTGGGGCTAGGAGCCACATTGGGGCTGGGGGCCTCATTGGGGCTGGGAGCCACATTGGGGCTGAGAGCCACATTGGGGCTGGGGGCCACATTTAGGCTGGGAGCCACATTGGGGCTGGGGGCCTCATTCTGGCTGGGAGCCACATTGGGGCTGAGAGCCACATTGGGGCTGGGAGCCACATTGGAGTTGGAGGCCACATTGGGGCTGGGAGCCACATTGGGTTTGGGAGCCACATTGGGGTTGGGGGCCACATTGGGGCTGGGAGCGACATTGGGGCTGAGAGCCACATTGGGGCTGGAGGCCACATTTGGGCTGGGGGCCACATTGGGACTGGGGCCACATTGGGGCTGAGAGCCATATTGGGGCTGGGGTCCACATTTGGGCTGGGGGCCACATTGGGACTGGGGGCCACATTGGGGCTGGGGCCACTTTGGGGCTGGGAGCAACATTCGGGCTGGGAGCCACATTTGGGCTGGGAGCCACATTGAGGTTGAGAGCCACATTGGGGCTGGGAGCCACATTGGGGCTGGGAACCACATTGGGATTGGGGGCCACATTGGGGCTGGGACCACATTGTAGCTGGGAGCCACATTGGGGCTGAGAGCCACATTGGTGCTGGGGGCCACATTGGGGCTGGGGGCCACATTTGGGCTGGGGGCCACATTCGGGCTGGGCGCCACATTGGGACTGGGGGCCACATTAAGGCTGGGAACCACATTGGGGCTGAGAGCCACATTGGGTTTGGGGGCCACATTGGGGCTGGGGGCCACATTGGGGCTGGGAGTCACATTGGGGCTGGGAGCCACATTGGGGCTGGGAGCCACATTGGAGCTGAGAGCCACATTGGGGCTGGGAGCCACATTGGGGCTGGGGCCCACATTGGGGCTTGGAGCCACATTGGGGCTGGGAGCCACATTGGTGTTGGGGGCCACATTGGGGCTAGGGGCCACATTGGGGCTGAAAGCCACATAGTGCTGGGAGCCACATAGTGCTAGGAGCCTTATAAAGCTGGGAGTTTCATAGTGCTAGGAGCCACATATGGCTGGGAGCCACATAGGGGATGGGAGCCACATAGTGCTGGGAGCCACATAGTGCTGGGAGTCACATAGTGCTGGGAGCCTCATAGTGCTGGGAGCCACATAGTGCTGGGAGCCTCATAGTGCTGGGAGCCTCAAAGTGCTGGGAGCCTCATAGTGCTGGGAGCCACATAGGGCTGGGAGCCACATAGTGCTGGGAGCCACATAGTGCTGGGAGCCACATAGGGGCTGGGAGCCACATAGTGCTGGGCGCCACATAGTGCTGGGAGCCACATAGTGCTGGGAGCCACATAGTGCTGGGAGCCACATAGTGCTGGGAGCCACATAGTGCTGGGAGCCACATAGGGGCTGGGAGCCACATAGTGCTGGGAGCCACGTAGTACTGGGAGCCACATAGTGCTGGGAGCCACATAGGGGCTGGGAGCCACATAGTGCTGGGAGCCACATAGTGCTGGGAGCCACATAGTGCTGGGAGCCTCATAGTGCTGGGAGCCTCATAGTGCTGGGAGCCACATAGTGCTGGGAGCCACATAGGGCTGGGAGCCACATAGTGCTGGGAGCCACATAGTGCTGGGAGCCACATAGTGCTGGGAGCCTCATAGTGCAGGGAGCCTCATTGTGCTGGGAGCCACATAGTGCTGGGAGCCACATAGGGCTGGGAGCCACATAGTGCTGGGAGCCACATAGTTTTTTTTTTTTTTTTTTTTTTTTTTATTATTTTCTACCACAGACGTGGCCACACATTTACAATGCTAACCAGCATATATACATTTTCTTCTGTCCTCCATGGACAGGGTTAGAGAAGTGTTAAACATACAGTTCAAGGGTTTATTGAACACTCAACCACAGAAGGTGATTCGGTGCTTTTAAAATGCTAAGCTAACCTACATACGTAAATACAAAGATACACAGATTTACGTACGCCCTACATAAAGTATTAGATGTGTCTTTTACATAGAGTCATTAATGTACATTCACAAAGGTGAAATGTAATTCTGATCAGCTTCCATATTTGCTTTATACCCATACATATACATACACACACACACATACACATACATATATACACACATACATGCATTCACATACATTTGTCTCATTTACCCTGACAGGGTGAGGTAGCTGATAAAGAAACTAGTGTGCAATTAAGCACTTAATCACTGAAGGTGATGAAGGTGCTTTTACAAGCTCAGGTTATATAGTTACATCACATACATACATTGTATGATTGATACATTACATGGTCAATCTTGGGTACAAGTCCAATATATCATCAAGTGTTCCAGTACTCATATAGTAACTACAGAGTTCAGCATACCTTAGCCCAGGAGGGCGAAAGTCAGTCAGTATGGGACATTCACATAGTGCTGGGAGCCACATAGGGGCTGGGAGCCACATAGTGCTGGGCGCCACATAGTGCTGGGAGCCACATAGTGCTGGGAGCCACATAGTGCTGGGAGCCACATAGTGCTGGGAGCCACATAGGGGCTGGGAGCCACATAGTGCTGGGAGCCACGTAGTGCTGGGAGCCACATAGTGCTGGGAGCCACAAAGGGGCTGGGAGCCACATAGTGCTGGGCGCCACATAGGGGCTGGGAGCCACATAATGCTGGGAGCCACGTAGTGCTGGGAGCCACATAGTGCTGGGAGCCACATAGTGCTGGGAGCCACATAGGGGCTGGGAGCCACATAGGGGCTGGGAGCCACATAGTGCTGGGAGCCTCATAGTGCTGGGAGCCACATAGTGCTGGGAGCCACATAGGGGCTGGGAGCCACATAGGGGCTGGGAGCCACATAGTGCTGGGAGCCACATAGTGTTGGGAGCCTCATAGTGCTGGGAGCCACATAGTGCTGGGAGCCACTTAGTGCTGGGAGCCTCATAGGGGCTGGGAACCACATAGTGCTGGGAGCCACTTAGTGCTGGGAGCCACATAGTTCTGGGAGCCACATAGGGGCTGGGAGCCACTTAGTGCTGGGAGCCACATAGTGCTGGGAGCCTCATAGTGCTGGAAGCCACATAGTGCTGGGAGCCTCATAGTGCTGGGGGTTACATAGTGCTGGGAGCCACATAGGGGCTGGGAGCCACATAGTGCTGGGAGCCTCATAGTGCTGGGAGCCACATAGTGCTGGGAGCCTCATAGTGCTGGGAGTCACGTAGTGCTGGAAGCCACATAGTGCTGGGAGCCACATAGTGCTGGGAGCCACATAGTGCTGGGAGCCACATAGGGGCTGGGAGCCACATAGTGCTGGGAGCCACATAGGGGCTGGGAGCCACATAGTGCTGGGAGCCACATAGTGCTGGGAGCCACATAGGGGCTGGGAGCCACATAGTGCTGGGAGCCACATAGGGGCTGGGAGCCACATAGTGCTGGGAGCCACATAGTGCTGGGAGCCTCATAGTGCTGGGGGTTACATAGTGCTGGGAGCCACATAGGGGCTGGGAGCCACATAGGGGCTGGGAGCCACATAGGGGCTGGGAGCCACATAGTGCTGGGAGTCACATAGTGCTGGAAGCCACATAGTGCTGGGAGCCACATTGTGCTGGGAGCCACATAGTGCTGGGAGCAACATAGTGCTGGGAGCCACATAGCGCTGGGAGCCACATAGTGCTGGGAGCCACATAGGGGCTGGGAGCCACATAGTGCTGGGAGCCACATAGTGCTGGGAGCCACATAGTGCTGGGAGCCACATAGTGCTGGGAGCAACATAGTGTTGGAGCCACATAGTGCTGGGAGCCACATAGTGCTGGGAGCCACATAGTGCTGGGAGCCACATAGGGGTTGGGAGCCACATAGTACTGGGAGCCACATAGTGCTGGGAGCCACATAGTGCTGGGAGCCACATAGTGCTGGGAGCAACATAGTGCTGGGAGCCTCATAGTGCTGGGAGCCACATAGTGCTGGGAGCCACATAGTGCTGGGAGCCACATAGTGCTGGGAGCCTCATGGTGCTGGGAGCCACATAGTGCTGGGAGCCACATAGTGCTGGGAGCCTCATAGTGCTGGGAGCCACATAGTGCTGGGAGCCACATAGTGCTGGGAGCCACATAGTGCTGGGAGCCTCATGGTGCTGGGAGCCGCATAGGGGCTGGGAGCCACATAGTGCTGGGAGCCACATAGTGCTGGGAGCCACTTAGTGCTAAGAGCCTCATAGGGGCTGGGAGCCACATAGTGCTGGGAGCCACTTAGTGCTGAGAGCCACATAGTGCTGGGAGCCACATAGGGGCTGGGAGCCACATAGTGCTGGGAGCCACATAGTGCTGGGAGCCACATAGTGCTGGGAGCCACTTAGTGCTGGGAGCCACATAGTGCCTGGAGCAACATAGTGCTGGGAGCCACATAGTGCTGGGAGCCACATAGTGCTGGGAACCACATAGTGCTGGGAGCCACATAGTGCTGGGAGCCACATAGTGCTGGGAGCCACATAGTGCTGGGAGCCACATAGTGCTGGGAGCCACATAGGGGCTGGGAGCCACATAGTGCTGGGAGCCACATAGTGCTGGGAGCCACATAGTGCTGGGAGCCACATAGTGCTGGGAGCCACATAGTGCTGGGAGCCACATAGGGGCTGGGAGCCACATAGTGCTGGGAGCCACATAGTGCTGGGAGCCACATAGTGCTGGGAGCCACATAGTGCTGGGAGCCACTTAGTGCTGGGAGCCACATAGTGCTGGGAGCCACATAGTGCTGGGAGCCACATAGTGCTGGGAGCCACATAGTGCTGGGAGCCACATAGTGCTGGAGCCACATAGTGCTGGGAGCCACATAGTGCTGGGAGCCACATAGTGCTGGGAGCCACATAGGGGCTGGGAGCCACATAGTGCTGGGAGCCACATAGTGCTGGGAGCCACATAGTGCTAGGAGCCACATAGTGCTGGGAGCCACATAGTGCTGGGAGCCACATAGTGCTGGGAGCCACATAGTGCTGGGAGCCACATAGTGCTGGGAGCCACATAGGGCTGGGAGCCACATAGTGCTGGGAGCCACATAGTGCTGGGAGCCACATAGTGCTGGGAGCCACATAGTGCTGGGAGCCACATAGTGCTGGGGGTTACATAGTGCTGGGAGCCACATAGTGCTGGGAGCCACATAGTGCTGGGAGCCACATAGTGCTGGGAGCCACATAGGGCTGGGAGCCACATAGTGCTGGGAGCCACATAGTGCTGGGAGCCACATAGTGCTGGGAGCCACATAGTGCTGGGAGCCACATAGGGCTGGGAGCCACATAGTGCTGGGAGCCACATAGTGCTGGGAGCCTCATAGTGCTGGGAGCCACATAGTGCTGGGAGCCACATAGTGCTGGGAGCCACATAGTGCTGGGAGCCACATAGTGCTGGGAGCAACATAGTGCTGGGAGCCACATAGTGCTGGGAGCAACATAGTGCTGGGAGCAACATAGTGCTGGGAGCCTCATAGTGCTGGGAGCAACATAGTGCTGGGAGCCTCATAGTGCTGGGAGCCACATAGTGCTGGGAGCCACATGGGGGCTGGGAGCCACATAATGCTGGGAGAGACATAGGGGCTGGGAGCCACATAGTGCTGGGAGCCTCATAGTGCTGGGAGCCACATAGTGCTGGGAGCCTCATAGTGCTGGGAGCAACATAGTGCTGGGAGCCACATAGGGGCTGGGAGCCACTTAGTGCTGGGAGCCACATAGTGCTGGTAGCCACATAGTGCTGGGAGCCACATAGTGCTGGGAGCCACATAGTGCTGGGAGCCTCATAGTGCTGGGAGCCACATAGTGCTGGGAGCCACATAGTGCTGGGAGCCACATAGTGCTGGGAGCCACATAGTGCTGGGAGCCACATAGTGCTGGGAGCCACATAGTGCTGGGAGCCACATAGTGCTGGGAGCCACATAGTGCTGGGAGCCACATAGTGCTGGGAGCCACATAGTGCTGGGAGTCACATAGTGCTGGGAGCCACATAGTGCTGGGAGCCACATAGTGCTGGGAGCCACATAGGGGCTGGAAGCCACATAGTACTGGGAGCCACATAGTGCTGGAAGCCACATAATGCTGGGAGCCACATAGTGCTGGGAGCCTCATAGTGCTGGGAGCCACATAGTGCTGGGAGCCACATAGTGCTGGGAGCCACATAGTGCTGGGAGCCTCATGGTGCTGGGAGCCACATAGTGCTGGGAGCCACATAGTGCTGGGAGCCACATAGTACTGGGAGCAACATAGTGCTGGGAGCCACATAGTGCTGGGAGCCACATAGTGCTGGGAGCAACATAGTGCTGGGAGCCACATAGTGCTGGGAGCAACATAGTGCTGGGAGCCACATAGTGCTGGGAGCCACGTAGTGCTGGGAGCAACATAGTGCTGGGAGCAACATAGGGCTGGGAGCCTCATAGTGCTGGGAGCAACATAGTGCTGGGAGCCACATAGTGCTGGGAGCCACATAGTGCTGGGAGCCACATAGTGCTGGGAGCCACATAGTGCTGGGAGCCACATAGTGCTGGGAGCCACATAGTGCTGGGAGCCACATAGTGCTGGGAGCCTCATAGGGCTGGGAGCCACATAGTGCTGGAGCCACATAGTGCTGGGAGCCACATAGTGCTGGGAGCCACATAGTGCTGGGAGCCACATAGTGCTGGGAGCCACATAGTGCTGGGAGCCACATAGTGCTGGGAGCCACATAGTGCTGGGAGCCACATAGTGCTGGGAGCCACATAGTGCTGGGAGCCACATAGTGCTGGGAGCCACATAGTGCTGGGAGCCACATAGTGCTGGGAGCCACATAGTGCTGGGAGCCACATAGTGCTGGGAGCCACATAGTGCTGGAGCCACATAGTGCTGGGAGCCACATAGTGCTGGGAGCCACATAGTGCTGGGAGCACATAGTGCTGGGAGCCACATAGGTGCTGGGAGCCACATAGTGCTGGGAGCCACATAGTGCTGGGAGCCACATAGTGCTGGGAGCCACATAGTGCTGGGAGCCACATAGTGCTGGGAGCCACATAGTGCTGGGAGCCACATAGTGCTGGGAGCCACATAGTGCTGGGAGCCACATAGTGCTGGGAGCCACTTAGTGCTGGGAGCCACATAGTGCTGGGAGCCACATAGTGCTGGGAGCCACATAGTGCTGGGAGCCACATAGTGCTGGGAGCCACATAGTGCTTGGAGCCACATAGTGCTGGGAGCCACATAGTGCTGGGAGCCACATAGTGCTGGGAGCCTACATAGGGGCTGGGAGCCACATAGTGCTGGGAGCCACATAGTGCTGGGAGCCACATAGTGCTAGGAGCCACATAGTGCTGGGAGCCACATAGTGCTGGGAGCCACATAGTGCTGGGAGCCACATAGGGCTGGGAGCCACATAGTGCTGGGAGCCACATAGGGGCTGGGAGCCACATAGTGCTGGGAGCCACATAGTGCTGGGAGCCACATAGTGCTGGGAGCCACATAGTGCTGGGAGCAACATAGTGCTGGGAGTAACATAGTGCTGGGAGCCACATAGGGGCTGGGAGCCACATAGTGCTGGGAGCCACATAGGGGCTGGGAGCCACATAGTGCTGGGAGCCACATAGTGCTGGGAGCCACATAGTGCTGGGAGCCACATAGGGGCTGGGAGCCACATAGTGCTGGGAGCCACATAGTGCTGGAAGCCACATAATGCTGGGAGCCACATAGTGCTGGGAGCCACATAGTGCTGGGAGCCACATAGTGCTGGGAGCAACATAGTGCTGGGAGTAACATAGTGCTGGGAGCCACATAGGGGCTGGGAGCCACATAGTGCTGGGAGCCACATAGGGGCTGGGAGCCACATAGTGCTGGGAGCCACATAGTGCTGGGAGCCACATAGTGCTGGGAGCCACATAGGGGCTGGGAGCCACATAGTGCTGGGAGCCACATAGTGCTGGGAGCCACATAGTGCTGGGAGCCACATAGTGCTGGGAGCAACATAGTGCTGGGAGTAACATAGTGCTGGGAGCCACATAGGGGCTGGGAGCCACATAGTGCTGGGAGCCACATAGTGCTGGGAGCCACATAGGGGCTGGGAGCCACATAGTGCTGGGAGCCACATAGTGCTGGGAGCCACTTAGTGCTGGGAGCCACATAGTGCTGGGAGCCACATAGGGGCTGGGAGCCACATAGTGCTGGGAGCCACATAGTGCTGGGAGCCTCATAGTGCTGGGAGCCACATAGTGCTGGGAGCCACATAGTGCTGGGCGCCACATAGTGCGGGGAGCCACATAGTGCTGGGAGCAACATAGTGCTGGGAGCCACATAGTGCTGGGAGCAACATAGTGCTGGGAGCAACATAGTGCTGGGAGCCTCATAGTGCTGGGAGCAACATAGTGCTGGGAGCCTCATAGTGCTGGGAGCCACATAGTGCTGGGAGCCACATGGGGGCTGGGAGCCACATAGTGCTGGGAGAGACATAGGGGCTGGGAGCCACATAGTGCTGGGAGCCTCATAGTGCTGGGAGCCACATAGTGCTGGGAGCCTCATAGTGCTGGGAGCAACATAGTGCTGGGAGCCACATAGGGGCTGGGAGCCACTTAGTGCTGGGAGCCACATTGTGCTGGTAGCCACATAGTGCTGGGAGCCACATAGTGCTGGGAGCCACATAGTGCTGGGAGCCTCATAGTGCTGGGAGCCACATAGTAGCTGGGAGCCACATAGTGCTGGGAGCCACATAGTGCTGGGAGCCACATAGTGCTGGGAGCCACATAGTGCTGGGAGCCACATAGTGCTGGGAGCCACATAGTGCTGGGAGCCACATAGTGCTGGGAGCCACATAGTGCTGGGAGTCACATAGTGCTGGGAGCCACATAGTGCTGGGAGCCACATAGTGCTGGGAGCCACATAGTGCTGGGAGCCACATAGTGCTGGGAGCAACATAGTGCTGGGAGCCACATAGTGCTGGGAGCAACATAGTGCTGGGAGCCACATAGTGCTGGGAGCCACGTAGTGCTGGGAGCAACATAGTGCTGGGAGCAACATAGTGCTGGGAGCCTCATAGTGCTGGGAGCAACATAGTGCTGGGAGCCTCATAGTGCTGGGACTTACATAGTGCTGGGAGCCACAAAGGGGCTGGGAGCCACATAGTGCTGGGAGAGACATAGGGGCTGGGAGCCACATAGTGCTGGGAGCCTCATAGTGCTGGGAGCAACATAGTGCTGGGAGCCACATAGGGGCTGGGAGCCACTTAGTGCTGGGAGCCACATAGTGATGGGAGCCACATAGTGCTGGGAGCCACATAGTGCTGGGAGCCACATAGTGCTGGGAGCCTCATAGTGCTGGGAGCCACATAGTGCTGGGAGCCACATAGTGCTGGGAGCCACATAGTGCTGGGAGCCACATAGTGCTGGGAGCCACATTGAGCTGGGAGCCACATAGTGCTGGGAGCCACATAGTGCTGGGAGCCACATAGTGCTGGGAGCCACATAGTGCTGGGAGCCACATAGTGCTGGGAGCCACATAGTGCTGGGAGCAACATAGTGCTGGGAGCCACATAGTGCTGGGAGCCACATAGTGCTGGGAGCCACTTAGTGCTGGGAGCCTCATAGGGGCTGGGAGCCACATAGTGCTGGGAGCCACATAGTGCTGGGAGCCACTTAGTGCTGGGAGCCTCATAGGGGCTGGGAGCCACATAGTGCTGGGAGCCACTTAGTGCTGGGAGCCACATAGTGCTGGGAGCCACATAGGGGCTGGGAGCCACATAGTGCTGGGAGCCACTTAGTGCTGGGAGCCACATAGTGCTGGGAGCCACATAGTGCTGGGAGCCACTTAGTGCTGGGAGCCACTTAGTGATGGGAGCCTCATAGGGGCTGGGAGCCACATAGTGCTGGGAGCCACATAGTGCTGGGAGCCACTTAGTGCTGGGAGCCACATAGTGCTGGGAGCAACATAGTGCTGGGAGCCACATAGTGCTGGGAGCCACATAGTGCTGGGAGCCACATAGTGCTGGGAGCCACATAGTGCTTGGAGCCACATAGTGCTGGGAGCCACATAGTGCTGGGAGCCACATAGTGCTGGGAGCCACATAGTGCTGGAAGCCACATAGTGCTGGGAGCCACATAGTGCTGGGAGCCACATAGTGCTGGGAGCCACATAGTGCTGGGAGCCACATAGTGCTGGGAGCCACATAGGGGCTGGGAGCCACATAGTGCTGGGAGCCACATAGGGGCTGGGAGCCACATAGTGCTGGGAGCCACATAGTGCTGGGAGCCACTTAGTGCTGGGAGCCACATAGTGCTGGGAGCAACATAGTGCTGGGAGCCACATAGTGCTGGGAGCCACATAGTGCTGGGAGCCACATAGTGCTTGGAGCCACATAGTGCTGGGAGCCACATAGTGCTGGGAGCCACATAGTGCTGGGAGCCACATAGGGGCTGGGAGCCACATAGTGCTGGGCGCCACATAGTGCTGGGAGCCACATATTGCTGGGAGCCACATAGTGCTGGGAGCCACATAGTGCTGGGAGCCACATAGTGCTGGGAGCCACATAGGGGCTGGGAGCCACATAGTGCTGGGAGCCACATAGGGGCTGGGAGCCACATAGTGCTGGGAGCCACATAGTGCTGGGAGCCACATAGTGCTGGGAGCCACATAGTGCTGGGAGCAATATAGTGCTGGGAGTAACATAATGCTGGGAGCCACATAGTGCTGGGAGCCACATAGGGGCTGGGAGCCACATAGTGCTGGGAGCCACATAGTGCTGGGAGCCACATAGGGGCTGGGAGCCACATAGTGCGGGGAGCCACATAGTGCTGGGAGCCACTTAGTGCTGGGAGCCACATAGTGCTGGGAGCCACATAGGGGCTGGGAGCCACATAGTGCTGGAAGCCACATAGTGCTGGGAGCCTCATAGTGCTGGGAGCCACATAGTGCTGGGAGCCACATAGTGCTGGGCGCCACATAGTGCTGGGAGCCTCATAGTGCTGGGAGCCACATAGTGCTGGGAGCCACATAGGGGCTGGGAGCCACATAGTGCTGGGAGAGACATAGGGGCTGGGAGCCACATAGTGCTGGGAGCCTCATAGTGCTGGGAGCAACATAGTGCTGGGAGCCACATAGGGGCTGGGAGCCACTTAGTGCTGGGAGCCACATAGTGCTGGGAGCCACATAGTGCTGGGAGCCACATAGTGCTGGGAGCCTCATAGTGCTGGGAGCTACATAGTGCTGGGAGCCACATAGTGCTGGGAGCCACATAGTGCTGGGAGCCACATAGTGCTGGGAGCCACATAGTGCTGGGAGCCACATAGTGCTGGGAGCCACATAGTGCTGGGAGCAACATAGTGCTGGGAGCCACATAGTGCTGGGAGCCACATAGTGCTGGGAGCCACATAGTGCTGGGAGCCACATAGTGCTGGGAGCCACATAGGGGCTGGGAGCCACATAGTGCTGGGAGCCACATAGTGCTGGGAGCCTCATAGTGCTGGGAGCCACATAGTGCTGGGAGCCACAAAGTGATGGGCGCCACATAGTGCTGGGAGCCACATAGTGCTGGGAGCAACATAGTTCTGGGAGCCACATAGTGCTGGGAGCAACATAGTGCTGGGAGCAACATAGTGCTGGGAGCCTCATAGTGCTGGGAGCAACATAGTGCTGGGAGCCTCATAGTGCTGGGAGCCACATAGTGCTGGGAGCCACATAGGGGCTGGGAGCCACATAGTGCTGGGAGAGACATAGGGGCTGGGAGCCACATAGTGCTGGGAGCCTCATAGTGCTGGGAGCAACATAGTGCTGGGAGCCACATAGGGGCTGGGAGCCACTTAGTGCTGGGAGCCACATAGTGCTGGGAGCCACATAGTGCTGGGAGCCACATAGTGCTGGGAGCCACATAGTGCTGGGAGCCACATAGTGCTGGGAGCCACATAGTGCTGGGAGCCACATAGTGCTGGGAGCCACATAGTGCTGGGAGCAACATAGTGCTGGGAGCCACATAGTGCTGGGAGCCACATAGTGCTGGGAGCCACATAGTGCTGGGAGCCACATAGTGCTGGGAGCCACATAGTGCTGGGAGCCACATAGGGGCTGGAAGCCACATAATACTGGGAGCCACATAGTGCTGGGAGCCACATAATGCTGGGAGCCACATAGTGCTGGGAGCCTCATAGTGCTGGGAGCCACATAGTGCTGGGAGCCACATAGTGCTGGGAGCCACATAGTGCTGGGAGCCTCATGGTGCTGGGAGCCACATAGTGCTGGGAGCCACATAGTGCTGGGAGCCACATAGTGCTGGGAGCAACATAGTGCTGGGAGCCACATAGTGCTGGGAGCAACATAGTGCTGGGAGCCACATAATGCTGGGAGCCACATAGTGCTGGGAGCAACATAGTGCTGGGAGCCACATAGTGCTGGGAGCCACATAGTGCTGGGAGCCACATAGTGCTGGGAGCCACATAGTGCTGGGAGCCACATAGTGCTGGGAGCCACATAGTGCTGGGAGCCACATAGTGCTGGGAGCCACATAGTGCTGGGAGCCACATAGTGCTGGGAGCCACATAGTACTGGGAGCCACATAGTGCTGGGAGCCACATAGTGCTGGGAGCCACATAGTGCTGGGTGCAACATAGTGCTGGGAGCCACATAGTGCTGGGAGCCACATAGTGCTGGGAGCCACATAGTGCTGGGAGCCACATAGTGCTGGGAGCCACATAGTGCTGGGAGCAACATAGTGCTGGGAGCCTCATAGTGCTGGGAGCCACATAGTGCTGGGAGCCACATAGTGCTGGGAGCCACATAGTGCTGGGAGCCACATAGTGCTGGGAGCCACATAGTGCTGGGAGCTACATAGTGCTGGGAGCCACATAGTGCTGGGAGCCACATAGTGCTGGGAGCCTCATAGTGCTGGGAGCCACATAGTGCTGGGAGCCACATAGTGCTGGGAGCCACATAGTGCTGGGAGCCTCATAGTGCTGGGAGCCACATAGTGCTGGGAGCAACATAGTGCTGGGAGCCTCATAGTTCTGGGAGCCACATAGTGCTGGGAGCCACATAGTGCTGGGAGCCTCATAGTGCTGGGAGCCACATAGGTCTGGGAGCCACATAGTGCTGGGAGCCTCATAGTTTTGGGAGCCACATAGTGCTGGGAGCCACATAGTGCTGGGAGCCTCATAGTGCTGGGAGCCACATAGTGCTGGGAGCAACATAGTGCTGGGAGCCTCATAGTGCTGGGAGCCTCATAGTGCTGGGAGCCACATAGTGCTGGGAGCCACATAGTGCTGGGAGCAACATAGTGCTGGGAGCCACATAGTGCTGGGAGCCACATTGTGCAGGGAGCCACATAGTGCTGGGAGCCACATAGTGCTGGGAGCCACATAGTGCTGGGAGCCACATAGGGGCTGGGAGCCACATAGTGCTGGGAGCCACATAGTGCTGGGAGCCACATAGTGCTGGGAGCCACATATAGAAGACCTTGCAGCCATCGTGTCAGGTGTAAGAGGCAGCTATAATTATATAATTAGGGTGACCTGAAGACGTGAGAGTTATGTAAAAGTGTGAGGTGTGTACACTAACCTGGAGGCACGCCAGGCCCTCACCCAACCACTCGTGCACACAGGCAACCAGCACCCAGGTACCAGGAGATGCAGCAATGGCATGCGGGACCCCCACAATGGGTGCCACCTTTGCTGAAATGCTGAAGAGCCCAGATGCTATGCGCACAGTCAAGGAAGTTGTAATGCAAGCAGTAACCTCCTAGGAGGCAGCTAGATGCACAAGCCAGCTAATGGAAAGGAAAAGAGCTGTAGTAGTGGTAGGTGTGAAGGAACAAGAGGGCTCCACAAGGGAGGAATGGAGGACTAAAGACAAAGCTGCAGTGGCAGGGATATTAAAGGAGATAGGAATGGAAGGGGCTGAACGTGACATAGAACAGTTTTTCCGGATTGGCCAGTACAACAGAGACAAAAAGAGATTGATCAAGGTAGTATTCAAGAGCGAGGACATCAAAGAGGACATCCTAGTAATGAAGAGCAATCTTGAGGTATGCAAGGATCTACAAAGAGGTATATGTTCAGAGGGACATGACCAGAGACGAGATAGCAAGGGCAGCAGATGCAAGGAAAAGGCGCAAGGAGAGGGAAGAGAGCCAGGGAACCTCAGCCTCCAACTCAGCAATCCCAGAGGGGAGTGGGGAACCCTAATCCAGCAACTCAGGAACCCCAGGGGGGAATGCAACACCCCAGTCCACCACCCAATAGGCCCCCCTCCCCTATCCCCCAGCACAAACCTTTCCTTGCCCCTGCATAATGCCCATCATAAAACCCAAATCCTCCCTCTCCCCTTACCCTAAGTATCCCCTGCTTCCCCAGCCCCTGGTCTTCTTCCTGCCCCAAGCAGGCCTGAGGAAGACCTAAACCCTCCATTCCCCACTCCACCTCCCCCTGAACCCCTGGAAACTACCTCACAGGAGGAGGAGCCTACCCAAGTAGCAATGACCATAGAACAACCTCCTACACTTGTAGGGAGTGTGGGTGAAATTGGATATAAGAAAGTGAGCTTTAAGGTAATGTACTCAAACATTGATGGGATTACCAATAAAGCAAATGAACTGGCAGAAAGGGCGCAAAAAGAATACCCTGATGTAATAGGCCTCATGGAAACAAAATTGTCACATCATAACAGATGCTGTGTTTCCAAAGGACTACTATATAGTAAGGAAAGAGAGGGAAGGGAGAGGAGGTGGAGGAGAGGCCCTGCTGATAAGGAAGGACTGGAGTTTTGATGAGATGGAAATTCCGGTCTGTGACGGATTCAGAGATTACATAACAGGAACTATAACAATGGGCGGACCTAAGATAATAGTGGCAGTCATTTACAACCCTCCCCTAAATGACAGAAGACCTAGACAGGAGTTTGATAGGAACAACATGGCAACCAATAATTTAATAGAGAGAGCAGCTTCAGTTGCCTGCAGGAATGGCTCAAGACTCTTAATCATGGGTGATTTCAACCATGGAAAGATAGACTGGGAGAATGGGGACCCACATGGTGGTGCAGATACGTGGCGAGCTAAACTCTTGGAAGTGGCAACAAGGAACTTTCTGAGCCAGCATGTCAAGGAACCCACAAGAGTGAGAGGTAATGCTGAACCAGCTAGACTCGACCTGATATTCACCCTGAATGAGTCAGAAATAAGGGAAGTCAAAGTTGAAGCCCCCATAAGAATGAGTGACCACAGTACACTGACCTTTGAGTACTTGGTGGAGGTAGGGATAACCTATCCAAGGATGGGATCGGAGGTGATGAAAAGACTAAATTACCGAAGAAGAAAATATGACGAGATGAGGAACTTCCTCAGGGGAATACCATGGGAAACAGAACTTAGAGACAAGAATGTGCAGGACATGATGGATTTTGTCACCCAGAAGTGCCAGGAAGCTGCAGACAGGTTTATCCCCGTCCAAAAGGAGAAAAACGAAAAGCAACAGAAAAACCCATGGTTCAACCAGGAATGCAAGGTAGCAAAGCAACTGAGTAAAAGAACTTGGAGAAACTACAGAAATAACAGAACACCAGAGAGCAGGGAGAGATACCAGAGGGCCAGAAATGAGTACCTCAGAGTGAGGAGGGAAGCAGAGAGACAGTATGAAAATGACATAGCGAGTAAAGCCAAGACCCAACCAAAGCTGCTCCACAGCCACATCAGGAGGAAAACAGCAGTGAAGGAACAAGTGATGAAATTGAAAAAAGGGGAGAACAGATACACAGAGAATGACAAGGAGGTGTGTGAAGAACGCAACAAGAGATTCCAGGTCTTCATAATAGAACAAGGAGAAACCCCTGCACTAAATGAGGAGGCAAACCAAGCAACCTTGGAGGAATTTGACCTCACCAGTGATGAGGTCAAAAGGTGTCTGCTGGAGCTGGATGTGACAAAGGCTGTTGTGGCTGACAGAATCTCACCATGGATACTAAAGGGAGGTGCAGAAGCACCAAGTGTGCCACTCTCTATGGTGTATAACAGGTCACTGGAAACAGGAGACCTACCAGAAAGTTGGAAGACAGCTAACGTAGTCCCAATGTACAAGAAGGGTGACTGGCAAGAGGCACTGAACTACAGGCCAGTTTCCTTAACTTGTATACCATGCAAGGTGATGGAGAAGATCGTGAGGAAAAGGCTCGTAGAGCATCTGAAGGGAAATAACTTTGTAACGCACCACCAACATGGGTTCAGGGATGCTAAATCGTGCCTCACAGGTTTACTAGAATTCTATGACCAGGCAACAAAAATTAGGCAGGAAAGGGAAGGGTGGGCAGACTGCATTTTCCTGGACTGCCAGAAAGCCTTTGACACAGTACCCCATAAAAGGCTGTTACAAAAGTTGGAGCAGTAGGCAGGAGTAAAAGGGAAGGTGGTCCAGTGGATAAGAGAGTACTTAAGCAACAGGAAACAGCGAGTAACGGTGAGGGGGGAGACATCAGAGTGGCGAGATGTCACCAGCGGAGTCCCACAGGGCTCAGTACTTGGACCCATCCTGTTTCTAATATATGTAAACGATCTTCCGGAGGGTATAGACTCGTTCCTCTCAATGTTTGCTGATGATGCAAAAATTATGAGAAGAATCAAGACGGATGAAGATAGACAGAGACTACAGGATGACCTGGATAAACTGGAGGAATGATTTAGAAAATGGCTGCTAAAGTTCAACTCAGGAAAGTGTAAGGTGATGAAATTAGGCGAAGGGAGCAGGAGGCTGAACACAAGGTATCATCTGGGAGGTGAAATCCTGCAAGAGTCAAATAGAGAGAAAGATCTGGAGGTTGATATCACACCAAACCTGTCCCCAGAGGCCCACATCAAAAGGATATCATCAGCGGCATATGCTAGACTGGCCAATATAAGAACTGCCTTTAGAAACTTGTGTAAGGAATCGTTCAGGACCCTGTATACCACTTATGTAAGACCAATCCTGGAGTATGCAGCTCCAACCTGGAGTCCATACCTAGTTAAACACAAGACAAAGTTAGAGAAGATTCAGCGGTATGCCACCAGGCTCGTCCCGGAACTGAGAGGAATGAGTTACGAGGAAAGGCTAAAGGAGCTGAACCTCACATCCCTGGAAAACAGAAGAGTAAGGGGAGACATGATAACCACCTACAAAATTCTCAGGGGAATTGACAGGGTGGACAAAGACAAACTCTTCAGCACGGGTGGGACACGAACAAGGGGACACAGGTGGAAACTTAGTACCCAGATGAGCCACAGAGACGTTAGAAAGAATTTTTTCAGTGTCAGAGTAGTTAACGGATGGAATGCACTAGGCAGTGATGTGGTGGAGGCTGACTCCATACACAGTTTCAAGTGTAGATATGATAGAGCCCAGTAGGCTCAGTAATCTGTACACCTGTTGATTGACAGTTGAGAGGCGGGACCAAAGAGCCAGAGCTCAACCCCCGCAAGCACAACTAGGTGAGTACAATTAGGTGAGCACAGCCCAGGATAGTATTGACTATCCTGCCTTGACCCTCAGACCTGCACACATGTTGCACAAAATGTCATGGCAACATGCAACCGTGACGAGTACCATCACGCCTCTAAACAACAGGTTGATGGATCAAGAAGATGAGGAATTGTTAAGAGACCTTCACAGAGCTGTCAACGGCCGCCCATCCTCCCTACCCAGCTGGGAGAGTTCCCACTTCTGGTCACCTTTAAGACGGCAGGACGAGCTGTGAAGGGTCATCACTTGCACCACCAGACCAGATCACTACTGCTACTGCACGCAAAGTGGGACTATTGCACGCAAAGTGAATCACTGGCAGAGTAGGGAGACGGATCTTGCTCACAAGGCAGATGGTAATAGTCAACACATTACAGTCCGGATCATCATAATAGGTGAGTGCCCCCTCAGGCTACCGTACTCCCTACGGTACGCCTGCTAATATCAGACATGGCCAGGGACACAAACTATAGTACGGTACCATCACTGGCTGATGACCTGAGGGTGTTGATGCTAGTAGACAACATTGAGGACCCGACAACCCTTCCCTCTAATGCTGACCAAACACACACACTAGAAACTGAAGAGAAGACGACGTTTCGGTCCGTCCTGACCCAAGTCAATCTCCACTCTAATGTTACTCTGGGCAGCCAACGGGCCGCAGGTAAGAATGACAGCGCCGCATTACGGAAACCAACGGTAAACTTTGTAACGGCAAATCAAATTGTAAACACACAGAAAACGCGATCTAATAACACAATGGAAAGAAAACGCATAATTTGGGAGTAATCACTAAGTAAGACATTCCATATAAGAGGCTCATGTAGGTACTGTCTGGGTACTGTCCAGCTGGTGTAGACAGCTGGGTACTGTCCAGTTGGTGTAGACAGCTGGGTACTGTCCAGTTGGTGTAGACAGCTGGGTACTGTCCAGTTGGTGTAGACAGCTGGGTACTGTCCAGCTGGTGTAGACAGCTGGGTACTGTCCAGTTGGTGTAGACAGCTGGGTACTGTCCAGTTGGTGTAGACAGCTGGGTACTGTCCAGCTGGTGTAGACAGCTGGGTACTGTCCAGCTGGTGTAGGCAGCTGGGTACTGTCCAGCTGGTGTAGACAGCTGGGGTACTGTCCAGCTGGTGTAGACAGCTGGGTACTGTCCAGTTGGTGTAGACAGCTGGGTACTGTCCAGTTGGTGTAGACAGCTGGGTACTGTCCAGTTGGTGTAGACAGCTGGGTACTGTCCAGCTGGTGTAGACAGCTGGGTACTGTCCAGTTGGTGTAGACAGCTGGGTACTGTCCAGCTGGTGTAGACAGCTGGGTACTGTCCAGCTGGTGTAGACAGCTGGGTACTGTCCAGCTGGTGTAGACAGCTGGGTACTGTCCAGCTGGTGTAGACAGCTGGGTACTGTCCAGCTGGTGTAGACAGCTGGGTACTGTCCAGCTGGTGTAGACAGCTGGATACTGTCCAGTTGGTGTAGAAAGCTGGGTACTGTCCAGCTGGTGTAGAAAGCTGGGTCCTGTCCAGCTGGTGTAGACAGCTGGGTACTGTCCAGCTGGTGTAGACAGCTGGGTACTGTCCAGCTGGTGTAGACAGCTGGGTACTGTCCAGTTGGTGTAGACAGCTGGGTACTGTCCAGTTGGTGTAGACAGCTGGGTACTGTCCAGTTGGTGTAGAAAGCTGGGTACTGTCCAGTTGGTGTAGACAGCTGGGTACTGTCCAGTTGGTGTAGACAGCTGGGTACTGTCCAGTTGGTGTAGAAAGCTGGGTACTGTCCAGTTGGTGTAGACAGCTGGGTACTGTCCAGCTGGTGTAGACAGCTGGGTACTGTCCAGTTGGTGTAGACAGCTGGGTACTGTCCAGCTGGTGTAGACAGCTGGGTACTGTCCAGTTGGTGTAGACAGCTGGGTACTGTCCAGTTGGTGTAGACAGCTGGGTACTGTCCAGCTGGTGTAGACAGCTGGGTACTGTCCAGTTGGTGTAGACAGCTGGGTACTGTCCAGCTGGTGTAGACAGCTGGGTACTGTCCAGCTGGTGTAGACAGCTGGGTACTGTCCAGCTGGTGTAGACAGCTGGGTACTGTCCAGCTGGTGTAGACAGCTGGGTACTGTCCAGCTGGTGTAGACAGCTGGGTACTGTCCAGCTGGAGTAGACAGCTGGGTACTGTCCAGTTGGTGTAGACAGCTGGGTACTGTCCAGTTGGTGTAGACAGCTGGGTACTGTCCAGTTGGTGTAGACAGCTGGGTACTGTCCAGCTGGTGTAGACAGCTGGGTACTGTCCAGTTGGTGTAGACAGCTGGGTACTGTCCAGCTGGTGTAGACAGCTGGGTACTGTCCAGTTGGTGTAGAAAGCTGGGTACTGTCCAGTTGGTGTAGACAGCTGGGTACTGTCCAGTTGGTGTAGACAGCTGGGTACTGTCCAGCTGGTGTAGACAGCTGGGTACTGTCCAGCTGGTGTAGACAGCTGGGTACTGTCCAGCTGGTGTAGACAGCTGGGTACTGTCCAGCTGGTGTAGACAGCTGGGTACTGTCCAGCTGGTGTAGACAGCTGGGTACTGTCCAGCTGGTGTAGACAGCTGGGTACTGTCCAGCTGGTGTAGACAGCTGGGTACTGTCCAGCTGGTGTAGACAGCTGGGTACTGTCCAGCTGGTGTAGACAGCTGGGTACTGTCCAGCTGGTGTAGACAGCTGGGTACTGTCCCTCCTGCCTCCCCCTCCCTGTCTCTCCTGCCTCCCCCTCCCTGTCCCTCCTGCCTCCCCCTCCCTGTCCCTCCTGCCTCCCCCTCCCTGTCCCTCCTGCCTCCCCCTCCCTGTCCCTCCTGCCTCCCCCTCCCTGTCCCTCCTGCCTCCCCCCTCCCTGTCCCTCCTGCCTCCCCCTCCCTGTCCCTCCTGCCTCCCCCTCCCTGTCCCTCCTGCCTCCCCCTCCCTGCACCTCCTGCCTCCCCCTCCCTGCACCTCCTGCCTCCCCCTCCCTGCACCTCCTGCCTCCCCCTCCCTGCACCTCCTGCCTCCCCCTCCCTGTCCCTCCTGCCTCCCCCTCCCTGTCCCTCCTGCCTCCCCCCTCCCTGTCCCTCCTGCCTCCCCCTCCCTGTCCCTCCTGCCTCCCCCTCCCTGTCCCTCCTGCCTCCCCCTCCCTGCACCTAATAGTTGATGCTGTGCTCGACTGCTTCAATAAGTACCTGGTAGGAGCAGGCAGGAGACCGCCAATACGGACATTCAGTGTTGTGTCACAACTGCTGGTAAAGTATGGCACGGCGGGCTCTGTGGCTCCGCGCGGGGTGCCAGCAACAATGCCACCCGCAGTGCCAGACGGGCTGAGGGGTAACGAGATGTTTGGTGTCCACATGCTGGAGTATATGCCAGGCACAGCATCACGGGAGGAGGGTAAACGTGCCTATATTGTATGCAAGAACACTACCCCGAAGAGAACAAAAGCGGAGATGCATCAGCACCTGGGGCGTTAAGTGCAAGGTTCCACTCGGGCCCCGTTGGCTGTTTCCTAGCATATCCCACACTCGCGGAGTTCTGAGAGTGTTGATGGTGTGTATATAGTGTGTGATACTGTACGATACTGTACAGTGTGTTAATAAATTGTAAATATACATAAATGTGCATGACACATTGGAAATATGTACAACATATGTGAAGACACTTGTGATGCATGTAACACAGTGTCTTCAGACTGTACGGATGTTCTACTGCCATAATATAGTGTTCGTGTTCATTATACAGTACATAGGACAGGCAAGAAAAAACAAAACAAATGTATTTGGAACTGTGCGCAAAAAAATAAAAAAAACAGCGTTGAATGTAATGGGCGAGTCCCGGAGGCTGTCAGGAGCTATCCAGGCTGAATGAATATGTATAACTTTCTGGCATCAGTCAGTGCTTGAAGTTCTTGCCTACCGGAGACCACAAGCCATAACCTGGCCCCTCTATAGAGGCATGAGGAACAATGGCATACGGAGACCCCCCCCCCCTTATGATTGGGAGCATTCTATGTCTTCCACCGACTGGCACAGGCACCCAGAAAGGTAGGTGCCCCAAAACAAACCTCTATTCTGGTAAACTATTGCGACCGAAGGCCGAACAAGTGGACAGAACTTCCCAAACAAAAATTAGCAAACAAGCATGACGTCATCATGTCGCCGCGCCGCTGTCTGCGCACCCCCCCCCCCACTCCTCGGGCGGGGGAAGGGGGAGCCCGCGACCCAACCTTCAGTTCTGAGGCTGGATGTCAAAAAGCTAGACAAACACCGCTGACCGGAGGGAGGGAGGGAGGGATGCCGGGGAGCCTCCGGGACTCACCCAGAAAATAGCGTTTCATTACATTCAACGCTGGTTGTCTTGGGGGAGCCCCGTCGGCTCCCTGGAGCTACCTCACCACAGATAAGGACAAGAGGGAAGGATCCGGGAGGTGGACGCCACGCACCCTATCATAAAAACAAAGCCACAGACTAAACGAAAGACTTGCCAACGACCCGGGAGACCCGAACCCCAGAACAGGAAGGAGGGAAGTAAGGGAATCCGGGCAAACCAAAACACGTACACAGCCCCAGAGGCCAAGACGCGCAGAGAACAGTGAAAAGCCTCAACCGAACCACAAAAGAAAGCACCCCCGGCCTGACCAACCAAGCAGCAGCCCAAGGACCCCTCAGGAAGCAGCAGACCCAAACCTCACCCGAGAAGAAGGAGACTGCATCATAAGAACAACCTACGACAAGGACCAACAGGACAGAAAAATACGGGCGCAGGAAAGTCTCCGACCCGACCCATTGAGGTCAACACCAACAGGAGACCTGAAAAACAAAATACATCAGAACTGAAGGGATCACGACAATCGAGGAGAAGAAAATAGACCACCTGGGCCGACGACCAGGACAGCACCAGAAGCGCAAAATCAGGCCGGAGGAGAAACAATGCCCAAGACAGCAAGTGGAACAGAGCAGAATGAAAAGCAATACCGAACTCAAGCTGGAGAGGCTCCGCCAGTGCCATCCAACACGAGGCAACAGTACACGGCACCAGAAGATGGTCCTGGATCTATCCCGAAGGGAAAGACAAGACAACCCTATCAGAGACCGAAGAACCCTTTGCAGTGATAGGAACATCAGAAGGACCGCCAGGAAACTACACACCGCCACCGAGTCGAAGCACGCAGGCAGGAGGCAGGAGACCAACAACGAAGCCATCAGCGTCCCCACAAGCGACAAGAACACGAGACAAAACCCCAGACACGAACACTCGAGGGGAACCACGAACCAGCCCCATGCAGGGCTGGACTGATCCGCAAAAAGAGGCGGGGGTTGGACAGGCTGGCCAGGGCGTGGGGTGGACGGACTAGCCAGAGCGTGGAGTGGACGGGCTGGCCAGGGCGTGGTGCGGACGGGTTGGCCAGGGCGTGAGGTGGACGGGCTGGCCAGGGCGTGGGGCAGGACAGGCTGGCCAGGGCATGGGGCAGACTGGCTGGTCAGGGCGTGGTGCAGGCAGGCTGGTCAGGGCGTGGTGCAGACGGGCTGGTCAGGGAGTGGTGCAGAAGGGCTAGTCACCTTACTACCTTGAGGTTACCTTGAGGTGCTTCCGGGGCTTAGCGTCCCCGCAGCCCGGTCGTCGACCAGGCCTCCTGGTTGTTGGACTGATCAACCAGGCTGTTGGACGTGGCTGCTCGCAGCCTGACGTATGAGTCACAGCCTGGTTGGTCAGGTATCCTTTGGAGGTGCTTATCCAGTTCTCTCTTGAACACAGTGAGGGGTCGGCCAGTTATGCCCCTTATGTGTAGCGGAAGCGTGTTGAACAGTCTCGGGCCTCTGATGTTGATAGAGCTCTCTCTCATAGTACCTGTTGCACCTCTGCTTTTTAACGGGGGTATTCTGCACATCCTGCCATGCCTTCTGGTCTCATGTGGTGTTATTTCTGTGTGCAGGTTTGGGACCAGCCCCTCAATTATTTTCCACGTATAGATTATTATGTATCTCTCCCGCCTGCGCTCAAGGGAGTACAGATTTAGGCTCTTTAGTCGGTCCCAATAGTTTAGATGTTTTACTGAGTGGATTCTAGCAGTAAAGGATCTCTGCACGCTCTCCAGGTCAGCAATTTTTCCAGCTTTGAAAGGGGCTGTCATTGTGCAGCAGTACTCCACTCTAGAGAGCACAAGCGTTTTTGAAAAGTATCATCATCGATATAGCATATCTAGTGTGAAAAGTTCTTGTTATCCAACCTGTCATTTTTCTTGCAGTTGTGACAGCTACTTTATTGTGTTCTTTAAAGGTAAGGTCTTCCGACATGAGTACACCCAGATCCTTTACATTGCCTTTTCGTTCTATGTTATGATTTGCCTGAGTTTTGTACGTGGTTTCCGTTTTTATATTTTCATTTTTTCCATAGCGCATGAGCTGGAACTTATCTTCGTTAAACACCATATTATTTTCTGTAGCCCATAGAAAGACCTGATCTACATCTGATTGGAGGTTTGCCGTGTCCTCTATGTTGCCTACTCTCATGAAGATCCTAGTGTCATCTGCAAAGGATGATACAGTGCTATAGGTTGTGTTCTTGTCTATGTCCGATATGAGGATGAGAAAAAGTACTGGAGCAAGCACAGTACCCTGGGGGACTGAGCTCTTCACGGTTGATGGGCTGAATTTTATTTTGTTGACTATTACACATTGGGGGTCTGCTAGTCAGGAAATTGTAGATCCATCTGCCTTTTTTTCCGGTAATTCCTTTTGAACGCATTTTATGTGCAATAACACCATGGTCACATTTATCAAAAGCTTTTGCGGAATCTGTGTAAATTACATCAGCATTTTGTTTGTCTTCCATAGCATCTAATGCCATATCATAGTGGTCCAGCAACTGCGACAGGCAAGAGCGCCCTGTTCTGAAACCATGTTGTCCGGGGTTATGGAGATGCTGTGATTCCATGTATTTTGTGATCTTACTTCTTAGCACTCTCTGAAAGATTTTTATGATGTGCGATGTTAGTGCTATCGGTCTGTAATTTTTTGCCTCTGCCTTATTTCCTCCTTTATGGAGTGGTGCTATCTCTGCTATTTTTAGTATATCAGAAATAACGCCAGTATCTAGGCTTTGTCTCCACAGAATGTGGAGGGCCTACGATAGTGGTTTTTTACAGTTCTTGATGAATATGGAGTTCCAAGAATCCGGGCCTGTCCTGGCCAGGGCGTGTGGTGGACGGGCTGGCCAGGGCATGGGGCAGACGGGCTGGCCAGGGCGTGGAGTGGACGGGCTGGCCAGGGCGTGGGGTGGACGGGCTGGCCAGGGCGTGGTGCAGATGGGCTGGCCAGGGCGTGGGGTGGACGGGCTGGCCAGGGCGTGGGGCTGAGGGAAGTAGTGGAAATGGTCCCAATGACCGACCATTTTAATATTTTCCCGGGTCGGTCATTGGCGCAGGGGTATTTTCAATTGTTTTCCTGCCAGCAGGCAACGCTCTTAGGATGTTTACATTCTTCGTAACATTTATAATCTTAGCTCTTCGAGAAAATATATAATTTTCTAAAAAGGAGTACTGAAAGGCTCCCTCCTTGCCCCTGAAAATTTCGTTCAAGGGGATTAAAAGGCCGGTCCCTGTCATAGCCGAATTACGTTACCTCGGTGACCCTGCACAGACATCGCTAATGGTCAGTGACGTCACCAGCTAGCCGCTCAGTGACCCTGCACAGACATCGCTAATGGTCAATGACATCACCAGGTAGCCGCTCAGTGACCCTGCACAGACATCGCTATTGGTCAATGACATCACTAGCTAGCCGCTCAGTGACCCTGCACAGACATCGCTAATGGTCAGTGACGTCACCAGCTAGCCGCTCAGTGACCCTGCACAGACATCGCTAATGGTCAATGACATCACCAGGTAGCCGCTCAGTGACCCTGCACAGACATCGCTATTGGTCAATGACGTCACTAGCTAGCCGCTCAGTGACCCTGCACAGACATCGCTAATGGTCAGTGACGTCACCAGGTAGCCACTCAGTGACCCTGCACAGACATCGCTAATGGTCAATGACATCACCAGGTAGCCGCTCAGTGACCCTGAGTAGTGTAAACCGGGCCAAGTACGTGCGATTTTGGTTTTTTCCCACGCACGTACTTGGCCCCTGGGTTTTACAAACTTTTTTTCCCACGCACGTACTTGGCCCCTGGGTTTTACGAACTTTTTTTCCCACGCACGTACTTGGCCCCTGGGTTTTACGGACTTTTTTTCCCACGCACGTATTTGGCCCCTGGATTTTACGAACTTTTTTTCCCACGCACGTACTTCGCCCCTGGGTTTTACGAACTTTTTTCCCACGCACGTACTTGGCCCCTGGGTTTTACGAACTTTTTTTCCCACGCACGTATTTGGCCCCTGGATTTTACGAACTTTTTTTTCCAACGCACGTACTTGGCCCCTGGGTTTTACGAACTTTTTTTCCCACGCACGTACTTGGCCCCTGGGTTTTACGAACTTTTTTTCCCACACACTTATTTGGCTCCTGGATTTTACGAACTTTTTTTCCCACGCACGTACTTGGCCCCTGGGTTTTACGAACTTTTTTTCCCACGCACGTACTTGGCCCCTGGGTTTTACGAACTTTTTTCCCATGCACGTACTTGGCCCCTGGGTTTTACGAACTGTTTTCACCATGCCTGTCATTGGCCCCTGCCATTTTCGCTCAAGGGGATTAAACGGCCGCCTCCAGTCATCCCAAAATTTCGTTAGCTCAGTGACCCTGCACAGGCATGTTAAAGGGGATTAAAAAGCCGGTCATTGGCCCCAGGGTTCTCTCAAATTTTCTTTCATAGCCGGTCTTTGGCCCGTGCATGGGTCAGCGGGGTAACGAAAAATACACGGGCCAAAGACCGGCTATGAAAGAAAATTTGAGAAAACCCTGGGGCCAATGACCGGCCTTTTAATCCCCTTTAACATGCCTGTGCAGGGTCACTGAGCTAACGAAATTTTGGGATGACTGGAGGCGGCCGTTTAATCCCCTTGAGCGAAAATGGCAGGGGCCAATGACAGGCATGGTGAAAACAGTTCGTAAAACCCAGGGGCCAAGTACCGGCTTGGGAAAAAAAAAGTTCGTAAAACCCAGGGGCCAAATACGTGCGTGGGAAAAAAAGTTTGTAAAACCCAGGGGCCAAATACGTGCATGGGAAAAAAAGTTCGTAAAACCCAGGGGCCAAGTACGTGCGTGGGAAAAAAAGTTCGTAAAACCCAGGGGCCAAATACGTGCGTGGGAAAAAAAGTTCGTAAAATCCAGGGGCCAAGTACGTGCGTGGGAAAAAAAAGTCCGTAAAACCCAGGGGCCAAATAAGTGCGTGGGAAAAAAGTTCGTAAAACCCAGGGGCCAAATAAGTGCGTGGGAAAAAAAGTTCGTAAAACCCAGGGGCCAAGTACATGCGTGGGAAAAAAAGTTCGTAAAACCCAGGGGCCAAGTACGTGCATGGGAAAAAAGTTCGTAAAACCCAGGGGCCAAGTACGTGCGTGGGAAAAAACCAAAATCGCACGTACTTGGCCCGGTTTACACTACTACCCTGCACAGACATCGCTAATGGTCAGTGACGTCACCAGCTAGCCGCTCAGTGACCCTGCACAGACATCGCTAATGGTCAGTGACGTCACCAGCTAGCCGCTCAGTGACCCTGCACAGACATCGCTAATGGTCAGTGACGTCACCAGCTAGCCGCTCAGTGACCCTGCACAGACATCGCTAATGGTCAGTGACGTCACCAGCTAGCCGCTCAGTGACCCTGCACAGACATCGCTAATGGTCAGTGACGTCACAAGCTAGCCGCTCAGTGACCCTGCACAGACATCACTATTGGTCAGTGACGTCACTAGCTAGCCGCTCAGTGACCCTGCACAGACATCGCTATTGGTCAGTGACGTCACTAGCTAGCCGCTCAGTGACCCTGCACAGACATCGCTATTGGTCAGTGACGTCACTAGCTAGCCGCTCAGTGACCCTGCACAGACATTGCTAATGGTCAATGACGTCACTAGCTAGCCGCTCAGTGACCCTGCACAGACATCGCTATTGGTCAGTGACGTCACTAGCTAGCCGCTCAGTGACCCTGCACAGACATCGCTATTGGTCAGTGACGTCACTTGCTAGCCGCTCAGTGACCCTGCACAGACATTGCTAATGGTCAATGACGTCACCAGGTAGCCGCTCAGTGACTCTGCACAGACATCGCTAATGGTCAATGACGTCACCAGGTAGCCGCTCAGTGACCCTGCACAGACATTGCTAATGGTCAATGACGTCACCAGGTAGCCGCTCAGTGACCCTGCACAGACATCGCTAATGGTCAATGACGTCACCAGGTAGCCGCTCAGTGACCCTGCACAGACATCGCTAATGGTCAATGACGTCACCCAGAGTCTTCATCTTCCTTGTATAAGACCGTTTTCTGTTGTGTTGTATTTATTCCCGACCCTTACTTATCTGGAAGATTTAGTGTCCAACCAAGGATCGTTTATTGAGCATAGAAATGGATGAAATCCACTATCTCTTTGTCACGGCCCAACTGGTGCGTAACCGGGTTCTTTTCTGGTGTTATTAGAATTTGGGAATCCAGCCCCAAGTTAGTAGAGGCTTTCAAGGGATGTGTTCCGTAACGCAAGTTAACTTAAAGGGGGAGGGATACAAATGTTCTGATTTATATATATTATTTCACCACCACCACATAAATAAATAACAATCACACGGGGTTTATAACTACATGAAAATATACAGAGTTGTCTTCCTCTGAAGACACAGGATGCTCCACGGTGCGCACTTTGAGTAGCCCTGGTTCCTTCCTCCGTGGCCCACGATGAATCCTCTTGGCTTCTCTCGGCGAATCTACCCTGGCCACAGGCCAGCCAAATCACAGTCCCACTGGGTGCTCCGTCGTGGAGGCCTTCAACCACAATCCAGCCTGTAGCTGGCAGGTTCCAATCAGCTCCGCTGTGTAGGCCACTCCACGACCGATACTAGGGTTGCGAGCCCTAGGCAGGAGCCTCGTGTGATTCCGCTGATCACTCTCCTCTCTCAGTACCACAGTGGCTAGTCTCTTCCACCAGCCAGCCCCGGATATGGCGATTCCTGATACTGCCACGTTACAGGCAGGCTAACACTCTCAACAGTGTTCGTCCGGGGGTGACTCACAGCTTCTTCAGAGCAAACTCGTGGAGAGGCTTTGGCTGCCTTGGGTAGACTGATCCATCGTCCAATACAGCAGTCCCAGGTTGACTCTGTAATCAGACACGTCATTAGTACTAGGGACGCTCTAGGGCACCTCACTTACAGGCTTAGACACAAACGTCCACCTATCCACTCCATAGATGGCGTTGCTGTCTAAGCGCCACCTCACCAGAGGTCAGCAGCGGCTATGTTACGAGCTGATTAAGATGGGAATCCAGCACCTGTGGCCGGTATATCACGTCCTCACTAGATGGCGTCGTCCATTTGGAGGGGGTTTCGGGAGCGGACTCACAGATGGCGTTGCCGTCACTGCTCCGTGCTACGACGCTGGACTCGGGTCCATAACACCTCCCCACCAAAAGGAATTTGGTTTGGGTTTCTATAAAAGAAAAACAAACCAAATTAGTACGTGGGTACAACTCCAAACGGACTCACATAAACTATGAACTGGAATGGCGAGGATGTCTTGTCCGAAAAACTGTCCTAATGAGAGACTCTGGCATAAAGGAAACTTGCAGATGAAAGGCAATGACCTGCCTGATGTGCCTTCATACATCACTGAGATGTTAATCAGGGGCATAACCATCTCACGTGCCTCGAGTAAGGATCGGTACAGACGCGATCTGGGGTGAATTGACACCTCCCTGTGTCGTGGCACCGTTGATGGCTGGTCACAGACGGCATTTCTTGTGCCGGTCCTTTAGTCCTTCAGGGAGACGGGAACCTGGAATACAGGGGTCTGATAATTTAGAGTGACAGCTATAGTTGTTAAGACAGTACTTACAGCACCACCGTTTACTAGGCCTACACCTAGTCCAAACAGAGCTGCTTGTACAATGAAGATGGTGTTTGCTCTGCCACCGTCAGGTCGACCAACGTTCCGCATAACGCTGCATCCAGGCTCAGCAATCACGCGGGGGGTGTCGACCTGTCGGAAACAGTCACTCATAATGTCATTTCTCATACCTCCTGTATCTACCATCACCTTCCAGGTCCCTTCTTCGACTGCAACACTCACAGTGCACGTCTCTAATCCCTGGGATCTCTTCGCGATGTTTATGGGAGCCATCATCTGTCGGGTTGTCCACTGGTCCTTACTGAGAACACACGAGAAGAAAACAAAATACTGCTAAGAAACATTTGGCTAACTTGGGAATAAGTTTCATGAGCCTGTAATGTCCATAGCCGGCTATATCCATTAGCCTGGTTTGGACCGAAGAGGGCACTAGAACTTCCGCACATACCTCACATACCTCCGACGTCTGGGGAATCTCCGGCTGGTTCAGCATACATTGTACTTTGCCATACCGCAAGTACTCAGGTGCCTTCACTCCAGACTCTGGGGTATCCGTGGGTGTTTGTACACGAGGCCTCTCTTCTCGCTCAGTCGCTTCTGCCACCATAACCTCATGCTTCTTGTCGGGAGAAGAACCAGGAGACTCTGCTAGAATGCTCTCGATCTGTTGGGTAGAGGAAGGATTAGACAAGTTAAGTAGTCCGTCTGCCTGTACCTGGATATTACCATTTCCAGCTGTTACCTCGGACCTTGCTGTTCCGGCTGACTCGTCCACAACCTTGAGATGTTTGTAGTCCCAACCTGTCACCAAGTCGTTGGCTAGTATCACGTCAATCGCAGCTATAGGCAAGGTATCAACTACTACCAACGCACATGTGCCGCTGAAGTCAGGCGAGTCTAGATGTACCGACATTAAGGGGGCAACATACTGCGTCCTAGGAAACCCAGCCAGGACAACCTTTTGTCTCCCGTCCACACTCACTCCCTTGGGAAACGAGTTTCTCACGATCAGGGACTGGGCTGCTCCACTATCTCTGAGCACTACAACTGACCTACCAGTATGATCACTCGATACATACCCGCCTGAAGTGTGAGGGGCAAACAATCTTGGTCCTTCCTGACTAGTCATCAGAGACTGGGTTCCTACTGATGGTGTCACACAGCCCATCAGCATCACCTCCCTACGTGGGCCGCTACCTCTTCTGCCTCGGCACATAGCAGCTACATGCCCTTTCTGCCCACAAGTCCAGCACACCATATTCCTCCTCGGACTACGGTGTTTCAGACTGCTAGGACTCGTCCTTCGAGGGCTACTTGGGGGTGTCTTCACAGCGCTTTGTGGGACGGGTCTTTCTTCTTCCTGACGAGGCTTGCCAAACAGACGTGGGTAATTCCTTGGGACATACTTAGTGGAAGACCTATGTGTCAAGATGTACTCCTCAGCCATGGTGGCTGTTGCACTTAAGGTCTCTACCTGTTGCTCTTCTAAGTACGTCTTCAGATCTCCAGAGAGACAGTCTTTGAAGTCCTCCAACAATATGAGCTGCTCGAGGTCTTCTTTGGTCTCCACCTTCCGAGAGGCACACCACTCTTGGAAAAGCCGTTCCTTGATGGTCGCGAATTCGGTGAACGTGTGCTCCGAGGTCTTTTTCAGGTTCCTGAACTTCTGCCTGTAAGCCTCACGTACCAATTGGTAAGCCATGAGCACTACCTTCTTCACCTTGTAATCGCCGGAGTCATCAAGGGACAACGTGGAGTAGGCGATTTGGGCCTTCCCAGTCAAGACGGACTGTATCATGAAGGCCCAATTCTCCTTTGGCCACTCCAAAGAGGCTGCGACTTTCTCGAAGGCCGCGAAGAACTTTGAAACTTCCTTCTCGTTGAAGGAACGTTGCTGCAGTGATGGCGTTGCCGTCACTGCTCCGTGCTACGACGCTGGACTCGGGTCCATAACACTCTTATTCGTATGAAACAAGGGGGATCAGCACAGAGCGTGAACTATCATGTGTCTCAGCGTTCACTCCTGTTACAGAACTAGTATTTACCCAGGTCTTTTTTTCATAAATCTTAAACTTATCCAATTTATACCCATTGTTTCGTGTTCTGTCTCGTGTTGATACTTTTAATGGGCTATTAATATCCCCCTTTGTCATGTCCATTCTCTCACCCCTCTATCATGTCGCCCATATTTCTTCTTCACCTTTCTAGAGAATGTAATTTAAGCTTTGTCAATCTTTCTTCAAGGATTGTTTATCGAGCATAGGGCAAATAAAAATGAAAACCGCTATTAGCCATGTGTATGAAAACAGACCCCCCCCCCAGGCATGGTGACTTCAATAGGGAGTTCAGTAGTAATCCAAATATAAATGCATGAACATATATGCACGTCTCACATTCGCTCAAAAACATGCCTCCCACACCTTACTGTAGCATATAACAAATCAAAATACTCATTCAGTGCACACAAATATGAACTGCAATGAGTAAAAGCAGCTTAACATGTTTTGAAATAAGGCCTTCTGCAGTTACCTTCATTCTGAGGGCTTCATCCCTAATGCAGTTCCATTTACCAATGAGCGCATAGCTTTTAGCCGGCGGTTTCTAGGAGGTTCATGCACACATTAGTACAATCACTTAATCGCTCTCAATACCTCAACTGTACTCTGTGACATCACAGACGATATTCGGATGCCTATGCTCGTATTTTCGATCATTGCTCATATTTTCTTGACCACACCACACACTAGAAGGTGAAGGGACGACGACGTTTCGGTCCGTCCTGGACCATTCTCAAGTTGATTGTGAATGACGATTCACAATCAACTTGAGAATGGTCCAGGACGGACCGAAACGTCGTCGTCCCTTTACCTTCTAGTGTGTGGTCTGGTCAAGAAAATACGAGCAAAGGCATCCACCCCACGCCCTGGCCAGCCCGTCCACCCCACGCCCTGGCCAGCCCGTCCACCCCACGCCCTGGCCAGCCCGTCTGCCCCACGCCCTGGCCAGCCCGTCTGTCCCACGCCCTGGCCAGCCCGTCCACCCCCGCCCTGGCCAGCCCGTCCACCCCACGCCCTGGCCAGCCCGTCTGCCCCACGCCCTGGCCAGCCCGTCTACCCCACGCCCTGGCCAGCCCGTCCACCCCACGCCCTGGCCAGCCCGTCTGCCCCACGCCCGGGCCAGCCCGTCCACCCCCGCCCTGGCCAGCCCGTCCACCCCCCGCCCTGGCCAGCCCGTCCACCCCACGTCCTGGCCAGCCCGTCTGCCCCACGCCCTGGCCAGCCCGTCCACCCCCGCCCTGGCCAGCCCGTCCACCCCCCCGCCCTGGCCAGCCCGTCCACCCCACGCCCTGGCCAGCCCGTCCACCCCACGCCCTGGCCAGCCCGTCCACCCCACGCCCTGGCCAGCCCGTCCACCCCACGCCCTGGCCAGCCCGTCCACCCCACGCCCTGGCCAGCCCGTCCACCCCACGCCCTGGCCAGCCCGTCCACCCCACGCCCTGGCCAGCCCGTCCACCCCACGCCCTGGCCAGCCCGTCCACCCCACGCCCTGGCCAGCCCGTCCACCCCACGCCCTGGCCAGCCCGTCCACCCCACGCCCTGGCCAGCCCGTCTGCCCCGCGCCCTGGCCAGCCCGTCCACCCCACGCCCTGGCCAGCCCGTCCTCCCCACGCCCTGGCCAGCCCGTCCACCCCACGCCCTGGCCAGCCCGTCCACCCCACGCCCTGGCCAGCCCGTCCACCCCACGCCCTGGCCAGCCCGTCCACCCCACGCCCTGGCCAGCCCGTCTGCCCCACGCCCTGGCCAGCCCGTCTGCCCCACGCCCTGGCCAGCCCGTCCACCCCACGCCCTGTCCGTCAACCATCATCACCGTCAACTATCACCACCGTCAACCATCAGTACCGTCAACCATCACCACCGTCAACCATCACCACCGTCAACCATCACCACCGTCAACCATCACCACCGTCAACCATCACCACCGTCAACTATCACCACCGTCAACCATCACCACCGTCAACCATCACCACCGTCAACCATCACCACCGTCAACCATCACCACCGTCAACCATCACCACCGTCAACCATCACCACCGTCAACCATCACCACCGTCAACTATCACCACCGTCAACCATCACCACCGTCAACCATCACCACCGTCAACCATCACCACCGTCAACCATCACCGTCAACCATCACCACCGTCAACCATCACCACCGTCAACCATCACCACCGTCAACCATCACCACCGTCAACCATCACCACCGTCAACCATCACCACCGTCAACCATCATCACCGTCAACCATCACCACCGTCAACCATCACCACCGTCAACCATCACCGTCAACCATCACCACCGTCAACCATCACCACCGTCAACCATCACCACTGTCAACCATCACCACCATCACCACCGTCACCCATCACCACCGTCAACCATCACCACCGTCAACCATCACCACCGTCAACCATCACCACCGTCAACCATCATCACCGTCAACCATCACCACCGTCAACCATCACCACCGTCAACCATCACCACCGTCAACCATCACCACCGTCAACCATCATCATCGTCAACCATCACCACCGTCAACCATCACCACCGTCAACCATCACCGTCAACTATCACCACCGTCAACCATCAGTACCGTCAACCATCACCACCGTCAACCATCACCACCGTCAACCATCACCGTCAACCATCACCACCGTCAACCATCACCACCGTCAACCATCACCACCGTCAACCATCACCACCGTCAACCATCACCGTCAACCATCACCACCGTCAACCATCACCACCGTCAACCATCACCGTCAACCATCACCACCGTCAACCATCACCACCGTCAACCATCACCACCGTCAACCATCACCACCGTTAACCATCACCACCGTCAACCATCACCACCGTCAACCATCACCACCGTCAACCATCAGCGTCGTCAGTGGTGGTATTGCCACACTGTACTCTCCTAATTGTGCTTGCGGGGGTTGAGCTCTGGCTCTTTGGTCCCGCCTCTCAACTGTCAATCAACTGGTGTACAGGTTCCTGAGCCTACTGGGCTCTATCATATCTACATTTGAAACTGTGTATGGAGTCAGCCTCCACCACATCACTTCCTAATGCATTCCATTTACTAACTACTCTGACACTGAAAAAGTTGTTTCTAACGTTCCTGTGGCTCATGTGGGTACTCAGTTTCCACCTGTGTCCCCTTGTTCGCGTACCACCAGTGTTGAATAGTTTATCCATGTTTACCCCTGTCAATTCCCCGTGAGGATTTGTAGGTAGTGATCATGTCTCCCCTCACTCTTTTGTTTTCCAATGTCGAAAGGCGCATTTCCCGCGGCCTTTCCTCGTAACTCATGCCTCTTAGTTCTGGGACCAGTCTAGTGGCATACCTCTGGACTTTTTCCAGCTTCGTCTTGTGTTTGACAGGGTGCGGGCTCCATGCTAGGGCCGCATACTCCAGGATTGGTCTTACATATGTGGTGTACAAGATTCTGAATGATTCCTTACACAGGTTCCTGATTGCTGTTCTGATGTTAGCCAGCCTCGCATATGCCGCAGAAGTTATTCTTTTTATGTGGGCTTCAGGAGACAGGTTTGGTGTGATATCAATTCCTAGATCTTTCTCTCTCTCCGTTTCATTAAGTACTTCATCTCCTATTCTGTATCCTGTGTCTGGCCTCCTGTTTCCACCGCCTAGTTTCGTTACTTTGCATTTACTCGGGTTAAACTTTAACAGCCATTTGTTGGACCATTCATTCAGTCTGTCTAGATCGTCCTGTAGCCTCCTACTATCATTCTCTGTTTCAATCCTCCTCATAATTTTAGTATCATCAGCAAACCTTGAGAGAAACGATTCTATACCCTCTGGGAGATCATTTACATATACCAGAAACAGTATAGGTCCAAGGACTGACCCCTGCGGGACTCCACTTGTAACGTCTCGCCAATCCGAGACCTCACCCCTCACACAGACTCGTTATCTCCTGTTGCTTAGGTACTCCTGTATCGAACGGAGTACCTTCCCTTTCACTCTAGCCTGCATCTCCAGCTTTCTCACTAGCCTCTTGTGTGGCACTGCATCAAAGGCTTTTTGACAGTCCAAAAATATGCAGTCTGCCCACCCTTCTCTTTCTTGCCTGATTTTTGTTGCCTGGTCGTAGAATTCAATTAGCCCTGTGAGGCAGGACCTGCCATCCCTGAACCCATGTTGATGCTGTGTTACAAAGTTCTTTCGCTCCAGACTTTCCACTAGCTTTCTTCGCACAATCTTCTCCATCAGCTTGCATGGTATGCAGGTTAGGGACACTGGCCTGTAGTTCAGTGCCTCCTGTCTATCCCCTTTCTTGTATATTGGAACTACATTAGCTGCCTTCCAAATTTCTGGTAGTTACCCTGTTGCCAGTGATTTGTTATACACTATGGAGAGTGGCAGGCACAGTGCTTCTGCTCCTTCCTTTAGTATCCAAGGGGAGATTCCATCTGGGCCTATAGCCTTTGTCACATCCAACTCTAGTAAACACTTCCTTTCTTCCCCGCTGGTAATCTCAAACTCTTCCAGTGGTTCCTAGTTAGCTATTCCTTCTCTTATCTCTGGAATCTCTCCTTGCTCTATGGTGAAGACCTCCTGGAATTTCTTATTCAGTTCCTCATACACTTCCTTGTCGTTTGTAGTGGATCCTCCTGCCCCTATCCTTATATTCATTACCTGTTCCTTTACTGTAGTTTTTCTCCTGATGTGGCTATACAGCAACTGGGGTTGAGTCTTTGCCTTGCTTGCGATGTCGTTTTCGTATTGTCTTTCTGCCTCTCCTCTCATCCTGACATATTCATTCGTGACATTCTGGTATCTTTCTCTGCTCTCCAGTGTCCTGTTATTCCTATAGTTTCTCCATGCCCTTTTACTGTGCTGCTTAGCTAGCCTACATCTCTGATTAAACCATGGGTTTCTCATCTTCATTTCACTGTTTTCCTTTTTGACTGGGACAAACTTGTTTGCTGCGTCCTTGCACTTGTGCATGATTAAGTCCATCATGTCTTGGGCCGTCTTTTCCCTGAGCTCTGTTTCCCATGATATATCTGTTAGGAATTTTCTTAACTCCTCATAGTTTCCCTTTCGGAATGCCAGTTTTTTGTTTTCAGTATCCCTCATTGAGTTCAATAACCCTTCCTCAACCAGGTACTCAAACACCAATACACTGTGGTCGTTCATTCCTACTGGGGCCTCATAGCCGATTTCCCTTATGTCGGAGTCTTTCAGAGTGAAGACTAGGTTGAGTCTCGCTGGTTCATCATTTCCTCTCATCCTAGTGGGCTCCCTGACATGTTGGCTTAGAAAGTTTCTTGTCGCCACCTCCACTAGTTCGGCTCTCCATGTATCCTCTCCTCCATGCGGTTCCTTGTTCTCCCAGTCTATCCTTCCATGATTGATGTCGCCCATGATGAGCAGATGGGATCTATTTCTACAGGCAGCAGAGGCTGTAATCTCAATTATAGTGTAAACTGCCATGTTGTTGTTGTCATACTCTTGCCTTGGCGTTCTGTCATTTGGTGGAGGGTTGTATATCACGGCTACTACTACTCTTGGTCCTCCCATTGTCATGGTGCCTGTTATGTAGTCTCTGAAGCCCTCGCAGCCTGGGATGACCATCTCCTTGAAGCTCCATTCCTTTCTCATGAGTAGGGCCACTCCACCTCCACCACTCCACTGTGGGAGTGTGGTGGGTGTTGCCTCACTGTGGGAGTGTGGTGGTGGTGGTGTTGCCTCACTGTGGGAGTGTGGTGGTGGTGTTCCCTCACTGCGGGAGTGTGGTGGTGGTGTTCCCTCACTGTGGGAGTGTGGTGGTGGTGGTGCCTCACTGTGGGAGTGTGGTGGTGGTGCCTCACTGTGGGAGTGTGGTGGTGGTGGATGTTGCCTCACTGTGGGAGTGTGGTGGTGGTGGTGTTGCCTCACTGTGGGAGTGTGGTAGTGGTGGTGTTGCCTCACTGTGGGAGTGTGGGGGTGGTGGGTGTTGCCTCACTGTGGGAGTGTGGTGGTGGGTGTTGCCTCACTGTGGGAGTGTGGTGGTGGTGGGTGTTGCCTCACTGTGGGAGTGTGGTGGTGGGTGTTGCCTCACTGTGGGAGTGTGGTGGTGGGTGTTGCCTCACTGTGGGAGTGTGGTGGTGGTGGTGTTGCCTCACTGTGGGAGTGTGGTGGTGGTGGTGTTGCCTCACTGTGGGAGTGTGGTGGTGGTGGGTGTTGCCTCACTGTGGGAGTGTGGTGGTGGGTGTTGCCTCACTGTGGGAGTGTGGTGGTGGGTGTTGCCTCACTGTGGGAGTGTGGTGGGTGTTGCCTCACTGTGGGAGTGTGGTGGGTGTTGCCTCACTGTGGGAGTGTGGTGGTGGTGGGTGTTGCCTCACTGTGGGAGTGTGGTGGTGGTGGTGTTGCCTCACTGTGGGAGTGTGGTGGTGGTGGTGTTGCCTCACTGTGGGAGTGTGGTGGTGGTGGTGTTGCCTCACTGTGGGAGTGTGGTGGTGGGTGTTGCCTCACTGTGGGAGTGTGGTGGTGGTGTTGCCTCACTGTGGGAGTGTGGTGGTGGGTGTTGCCTCACTGTGGGAGTGTGGTGGTGGTGGTGGTGCTGCCTCACTGTGGGAGTGTTGTGGTGGTGGGTGTTGCCTCACTGTGGGAGTGTGGTGGTGATGGTGTTGCCTCACTGTGGGAGTGTGGTGGTGGTGTTGCCTCACTGTGGGAGTGTGGAGGTGGTGTTGCCTCACTGTGGGAGTGTGGTGGTGGTGGTGTTGCCTCACTGTGGGAGTGTGGTGGTGGTGGTGTTGCCTCACTGTGGGAGTGTGGTGGTGGTGGGTGTTGCCTCACTGTGGGAGTGTGGTGGTGGTGCCTCACTGTGGGAGTGTGGTGGTGGTGTTGCCTCACTGTGGGAGTGTGATTGTGGTGCCTCACTGTGGGAGTGTGGTGGTGGTGGTGTTGCCTCACTGTGGGAGTGTGGTGGTGGTGTTGTTGCCTCACTGTGGGAGTGTGGTGGTGGTGGGTGTTGCCTCACTGTGGGAGTGTGGTGGTGTTGCCTCACTGTGGGAGTGTGGTGGTGGTGTTGTTGCCTCACTGTGGGAGTGTGGTGGTGGTGGGTGTTGCCTCACTGTGGGAGTGTGGTGGTGGTGGTGTTGCCTCACTGTGGGAGTGTGGTGGGTGTTGCCTCACTGTGGGAGTGTGGTGGTGGTGGGTGTTGCCTCACTGTGGGAGAGTGGTGGTGGTGGGTGTTGCCTCACTGTGGGAGTGTGGTGGTGGTGGTGTTGCCTCACTGTGGGAGTGTGGTGGTGGTGGTGTTGCCTCACTGTGGGAGTGTGGTGGTGGTGGTGTTGCCTCACTGTGGGAGTGTGGTGGTGGTGGTGGTGCCTCACTGTGGGAGTGTGGTGGTTGATGGTGTTGCCTCACTGTGGGAGTGTGGTGGTTGGTGGTGTTGCCTCACTGTAACACCACTCTATTGTAACACCACCCTAAAATGTACCACTATAATGGAACACCACTATAATGGAACACTAAACTATCCTGAGTAACACTTCCCCATTGGTTGCACTTGGTAACACTGTTATGGGCTGACATATGATGATTACACCGGGACTACAAAGTACACTGCCAACAAGGAGATGCTAACACAGGATGAAATACGCTGCCACCATCTGCCTTTGACCATTGAAACTATATCAAGCAACGAGGCAAGAAACATTGCTTGACTTGGAGAGTACTTTCTATGACTGTCATTAATTATGTAAACGGTTGTCAGCCACTATATCCAAAAGGCTAAGAGGATTCAACAACTGACACAGACGGGAAATTTAACGAGTTTATTGAGACCAAAATTATGTCAATCACCACTTATAAATGCTGCTCTAACACTGGCAAAAAGTTAAGAAATTTGGACATGGAACAAAAACTCAGAGATCACACACATTACCTTAAGCTATCTGTCTCTCCCTGGCTGAGATGTTCTTCACAGCCCCGCTCTCGATCCCGGTGTACCGCACTCTGCCTTTCTAAGTCCCTCCAGGACCTCTATATACAACCCCCACAGGGGGAGGGGGAGATCTGCTGTTGCTACCCACCAAAAGTGTACAAACACTCAAGAAATATTTCAAAAAGCTTGTTTGACATTCACCATACACTCTTCAAGAGAGGAGTTATTAATTACATGTGTGACTGACCTCTGACCTGGCCAAAAGGGGGAGATCCAGGGATGTTTACACATAAGAATCTGGAGTCTAATTTCCTTGCATGAAATATTACATACTTGAAACTATGCTGACTAAGACTAACCCAGGAATTTTTAATCAATATACAAGATAAACCGGAGGTCATCTGGGCTGACCTCTTGGAGAAGGCTTCCCTGGGTGTGAACTCTAAGGGGGGGGGAGATCATGGGTGTTACATCACTGTGGGAGAGTGGTGGTGGTGGGTGTTGCCTCACTGTGGGAGTGTGGTGGTGGTGGTGTTGCCTCACTGTGGGAGTGTGGTGGTGGTGGTGTTGCCTCACTGTGGAAGTGTGGTGGTGGTGGTGTTGCCTCACTGTGGGTGTGTGGTGGTGGTGGTGTTGCCTCACTGTGGGAGTGTGGTGGTGGTGGTGGTGCCTCACTGTGGGAGTGTGGTGGTTGATGGTGTTGCCTCACTGTGGGAGTGTGGTGGTTGGTGGTGTTGCCTCACTGTGGGAGAGTGGTGGTGGTGGTGTTGCCTCACTGTGGGAGTGTGGTGGTGGTGGTGGTGCCTCACTGTGGGAGTGTGGTGGTTGATGGTGTTGCCTCACTGTGGGAGTGTGGTGGTTGGTGGTGTTGCCTCACTGTGGGAGTGTGGTGGTGTTGTTGCCTCACTGTGGGAGTGTGGTGGCAGTGGTGTTGCCTCACTGTGGGAGTGTGGTGGTGTTGCCTCACTGTGGGAGTGTGGTGGTGGTGGTGTTGCCTCACTGTGGGAGTGTGGTGGTGGTGGTGTTGCCTCACTGTGGGAGTGTGGTGGTGGTGGTGTTGCCTCACTGTGGGAGTGTGGTGGTGGTGGTGGTGCCTCACCTGTGGGAGTGTGGTGGTTGATGGTGTTGCCTCACTGTGGGAGTGTGGTGGTTGGTGGTGTTGCCTCACTGTGGGAGTGTGGTGGTGGTGGTGTTGCCTCACTGTGGGAGTGTGGTGGTGGTGAGTGTTGCCTCACTGTGGGAGTGTGGTGGTGGTGGTGTTGCCTCACTGTGGGAGTGTGGTGGTGGTGGTGTTGCCTCACTGTGGGAGTGTGGTGGTGGTGTTGCCTCACTGTGGGAGTGTGGTGGTGGTGTTGCCTCACTGTGGGAGTGTGGTGGTGGGTGTTGCCTCACTGTGGGAGTGTGGTGGTGGTGGGTGTTGCCTCACTGTGGGAGTGTGGTGGTGGTGGTGTTGCCTCACTGTGGGAGAGTGGTGGTGGTGGTGTTGCCTCACTGTGGGAGTGTGGTGGTGGTGGTGTTGCCTCACTGTGGGAGTGTGGTGGTGGTGGTGTTGCCTCACTGTGGGAGTGTGGTGGTGGTGAGTGTTGCCTCACTGTGGGAGTGTGGTGGTGGTGGTGTTGCCTCACTGTGGGAGAGTGGTGGTGGTGGTGTTGCCTCACTGTGGGAGTGTGGTGGTGGTGGGTGTTGCCTCACTGTGGGAGTGTGGTGGTGGTGGGTGTTGCCTCACTGTGGGAGTGTGGTGGTGGTGGTGTTGCCTCACTGTGGGAGTGTGGTGGTGGTGGTGTTGCCTCACTGTGGGAGGGTGGTGGTGGGTGTTGCCTCACTGTGGGAGTGTGGTGGTGGTGTTGCCTCACTGTGGGAGTGTGGTGGTGGTGTTGTTGCCTCACTGTGGGAGTGTGGTGGGTGTTGCCTCACTGTGGGAGTGTTGCCTCACTGTGGGAGTGTTGCCTCACTGTGGGAGTGTGGTGGTGGTGGTGGTGCCTCACTGTGGGAGTGTGGTGGTGGTGGGTGTTGCCTCACTGTGGGAGTGTGGTGGTGGTGGTGTTGTTGCCTCACTGTGGGAGTGTGGTAGTGGTGGTGTTGCCTCACTGTGGGAGTGTGGTGGGTGTTGCCTCACTGTGGGAGTGTTGCCTCACTGTGGGAGTGTTGCCTCACTGTGGGAGTGTGGTGGTGGTGGTGTTGCCTCACTGTGGGAGTGTTGCCTCACTGTGGGAGTGTTGCCTCACTGTGGGAGTGTTGCCTCACTGTGGGAGTGTGGTGGTGGTGGTGTTGCCTCACTGTGGGAGTGTGGTGGTGGGTGTCGCCTCACTGTGGGAGTGTGGTGGTGGTGTTGCCTCACTGTGGGAGTGTGGTGGTGGTGGTGTTGCCTCACTGTGGGAGTGTGGTGGTGGTGTTGTTGCCTCACTGTGGGAGTGTGTTGGTGGTGGGTGTTGCCTCACTGTGGGAGTGTGGTGGTGGTGGTGTTGCCTTACTGTGGGAGTGTGGTGGTGGTGGTGTTGCCTCACTGTGGGAGAGTGGTGGTGGTGGGTGTTGCCTCACTGTGGGAGAGTGGTGGTGGTGAGTGTTGCCTCACTGTGGGAGTGTGGTGGTGGTGGTGTTGCCTCACTGTGGGAGTGTGGTGGTGGTGGGTGTTGCCTCACTGTGGGAGTGTGGTGGTGGTGGTGTTGCCTCACTGTGGGAGTGTGGTGGTGGTGGTGTTGCCTCTCTGTGGGAGTGTGGTGGTGTTGCCTCACTGTGGGAGTGTGGTGGTGGTGGTGTTGCCTCACTGTGGGAGTGTGGTGGTGGTGGGTGTTGCCTCACTGTGGGAGTGTGGTGGTGGTGGTGTTGCCTCACTGTGGGAGTGTGGTGGTGTTGCCTCACTGTGGGAGTGTGGTGGTGGTGGTGTTGCCTCACTGTGGGAGTGTGGTGGTGGTGTGTGTTGCCTCACTGTGGGAGTGTGGTGGTGGTGGTGAGTGTTGCCTCACTGTGGGAGTGTGGTGGTGGTGGTGTTGCCTCACTGTGGGAGTGTGGTGGTGGTGAGTGTTGCCTCACTGTGGGAGTGTGGTGGTGGTGGTGGTGCCTCACTGTGGGAGTGTGGTGGTGGTGAGTGTTGCCTCACTGTGGGAGTGTGGTGGTGGTGGTGTTGCCTCACTGTGGGAGTGTGGTGGTGGTGGTGTTGCCTCACTGTGGGAGTGTGGTGGTGGTGGTGTTGCGTCACTGTGGGAGTGTGGTGGTGGTGGTGTTGCCTCACTGTGGGAGTGTGGTGGTGGTGGTGTTGCTTCACTGTGGGAGTGTGATGGTGGGTGTTGCCTCACTGTGGGAGTGTGGTGGTGGTGGTGTTGCCTCACTGTGGGAGTGTGGTGGTGGTGGTGGTGAGTGTTGCCTCACTGTGGGAGAGTGGTGGTGGTGTTGCCTCACTGTGGGAGTGTGGTGGTGGTGGGTGTTGCCTCACTGTGGGAGTGTGGTGGTGGTGGTGTTGCCTCACTGTGGGAGTGTGGTGGTGTTGCCTCACTGTGGGAGTGTGGTGGTGGTGGTGTTGCCTCACTGTGGGAGTGTGGTGGTGGTGAGTGTTGCCTCACTGTGGGAGTGTGGTGGTGGTGGTGAGTGTTGCCTCACTGTGGGAGTGTGGTGGTGGTGGTGTTGCCTCACTGTGGGAGTGTGGTGGTGGTGAGTGTTGCCTCACTGTGGGAGTGTGGTGGTGGTGGTGGTGCCTCACTGTGGGAGTGTGGTGGTGGTGAGTGTTGCCTCACTGTGGGAGTGTGGTGGTGGTGGTGTTGCCTCACTGTGGGAGTGTGGTGGTGGTGGTGTTGCCTCACTGTGGGAGTGTGGTGGTGGTGGTGTTGCGTCACTGTGGGAGTGTGGTGGTGGTGGTGTTGCCTCACTGTGGGAGTGTGGTGGTGGTGGTGTTGCTTCACTGTGGGAGTGTGATGGTGGGTGTTGCCTCACTGTGGGAGTGTGGTGGTGGTGGTGTTGCCTCACTGTGGGAGTGTGGTGGTGGTGGTGGTGAGTGTTGCCTCACTGTGGGAGAGTGGTGGTGGTGTTGCCTCACTGTGGGAGTGTGGTGGTGGTGGGTGTTGCCTCACTGTGGGAGTGTGGTGGTGTTGCCTCACTGTGGGAGAGTGGTGGTGGTGAGTGTTGCCTCACTGTGGGAGTGTGGTGGTGGTGGGTGTTGCCTCACTGTGGGAGTGTGGTGGTGGTGTTGCCTCACTGTGGGAGTGTGGTGGTGGGTGTTGCCTCACTGTGGGAGTGTGGTGGTGGTGGTGTTGCCTCACTGTGGGAGTGTGGTGGTGGTGTTGCCTCACTGTGGGAGTGTGGTGGTGGTGGTGTTGCCTCACTGTGGGAGTGTGGTGGTGGTGGTGTTGCTTCACTGTGGGAGTGTGGTGGTGGTGGGTGTTGCCTCACTGTGGGAGTGTGGTGGTGGTGGTGTTGCCTCACTGTGGGAGTGTGGTGGTGGTGGTGTTGCCTCACTGTGGGAGTGTGGTGGTGGTGGGTGTTGCCTCACTGTGGGAGTGTGGTGGTGGTGCCTCACTGTGGGAGTGTGGTGGTGGTGGTGTTGCCTCACTGTGGGAGTGTGGTGGTGGTGGTGTTGCCTCACTGTGGGAGTGTAGTGGTGGTGCCTCACTGTGGGAGTGTGTTAGTGGTGCCTCACTGTGGGAGTGTTGCTTCACTGTGGGAGTGTGGTGGTGGTGGTGTTGCCTCACTGTGGGAGTGTGGGGGTGGAGGTGTTGCCTCACTGTGGGAGTGTGGGGGTGGTGGTGTTGCCTCACTGTGGGAGTGTGGTGGTGGTGCCTCACTGTGGGAGTGTGGTGGTGGTGCCTCACTGTGGGAGTGTTGCTTCACTGTGGGAGTGTGGTGGTGGTGGTGTTGCCTCACTGTGGGAGTGTGGGGGTGGAGGTGTTGCCTCACTGTGGGAGTGTGGTGGTGGTGCCTCACTGTGGGAGTGTGGTGGTGGTGCCTCACTGTGGGAGTGTGGTGGTGGTGCCTCACTGTGGGAGTGTGGTGGTGGTGCCTCACTGTGGGAGTGTTGCTTCACTGTGGGAGTGTAGTGGTGGTGGTGTTGCCTCACTGTGGGAGTGTGGGGGTGGAGGTGTTGCCTCACTGTGGGAGTGTGGTGGTGGTGTTGCCTCACTGTGGGAGTGTTGCCTCACTGTGGGAGTGTGCTCCCACGGGGCACCCAAGCCAGGGTGCAGCCTTTACCCTGGGTATGTGGGGGTTGGGTCAATATGCGTAGTGAGGCGGGCGGGGCCGGGTCACGAAGCCTGGTGCCCCGGGGTAGGCCTCGCCCCAGGTACAGGTTCCAGCCCCCGCCCACTGGTCGCCTCACGCACAGGTCCTCCACAGGTACCTGGTCATCAACCCTCCGCTGCCAGTCACGCTCAACTTGTTACCCTCGGGGTTGTAAGCTGCGGCTCAGTGCCAGCTCTGAGTGTCAAGGCTTGCCGCGTGATGACCGCGAGTGAACCCGTTACCCAGAGTGCCACAAGACCTGTGTAGGGGCGACGCGCCCCATGCCCGGGCAGCCTGGTAGCCGTGCCCGAGCCTGGTACCGTCACGTGCAGGTGGGCAGCAGCCACAGCTGTGCCCGGGACGGCCATGTCCTCAGGTAGGGCAGGTGGTGGACCGGTCCGGCCGGCCGGCCGGCTGCCGTGGTATTTGGCCTCAATTGGTACTTTGGTGAGGGCAGAATGGCAGCTTTCCTGCGGCCCGCCTCCGTGCCCCGCCGCCGCCACCTAAGCATGCAAGGGGCCGAGCCCGTCAGGCCTCAGGCTGATTTTTTTGTCACGTTGCAATTGCAAGATTCGTGGCTGCCATGTTGAGCCGTAGGAGGTCCGCTCCGCTCTCCCGCCTTACCTGGGATCTTGATTTAACCAATTTCACTGCAACTTTGAGTTATCTGCAACGAGCAATATTGAGGAGGGAGTAATGGTACAGTAAAGTATTGTTGTGTGCTGCAAGATGACGGGCTACGGTGCATCAAGCCTGGTATTTGGTGCCGGCCTGCCGCTCCCATGGGCACGGGGCCCACCCTGGGCACGGGGGCCCCATCCTGGGCACGGGGGCCCACCCCTGGGCACGGGGCCCACCTTGGGCACGGGGGCCCACCCTGGGCACGGGGGCCCTCCCTGGGCACGAGGGCTCACACGGGGCACGGGGGCCCCACCCTGGGCACGGAGCCCACCCCTGGGCACAGGGCCCACCTTGGGCACGGGGCCCACCCTGGGCACGGGGGCCCACCCTGGGCACGGGGGCCCACCCTAGACACGGGGGCCCACCCTAGACACGGGGGCCCACCCTGGGCACGGGGGCCCACCCTGAGCACGGGGGCCCCCACCCTGGGCACGGGGGCCCACCCTGGGCACGGGGGCCCACCCTGAGCACGGGGGCCCACCCTGGCCACGAGGCCCACCCTGGGCACGGGGACCCACATCCTGGGCACGGGGCCCACACCCTGGGCACGGAGCCCACCCCTGGGCACGGGGCCCACCTTGGGCACGGGGCCCACCCTGGGCACGGGGGCCCACCCTGGGCACGGGGGCCCACCCTAGACACGGGGGCCCACCCTAGACACGGGGGCCCACCCTGGGCACGGGGGCCCACCCTGGGCACGGGGGCCCACCCTGAGCACGGGGGCCCACCCTGGCCACGAGGCCCACCCTGGGCACGGGGACCCACACCCTGGGCACGGGGCCCACACCCTGGGCACGGAGCCCACCCCTGGGCACGGGGCCCACCTTGGGCACGGGGCCCACCCTGGGCACGGGGACCCACACCCTGGGCACGGGGGCCCTGGCAACACCTGCCCGTCACGAATCCTTGCCCACTACCACCACACACTCACCGTCTCTAGCACACACCTACACCATCCACACCTTGCACTCAAGAGTCATATTGAGTGCAAGAGCCGGCGAGGCCAGCAATATGGCAACTGTGGGCAGGTTGTCACGCACTCTCTCAAATTCCTGGGGCGCTGCGTCGCTTCCTGTAAGGCTCAGTTTCCGTTGATATTGACCAGGTGACCGCCCCAACACCTGGCCGGGCCGTACACACCTGTGGCTTCACTCACTATGCTTCCCCCTCCTAACATTCCCGCTTATTTCTTCCTTCCAAAATCTTTAACAGCATTTAAGAATGAAATTGTGAATGCGCGCCGTCCATTCATGAATGGGTAACGGGCCCCAAAACACCCCTAAAGTGCGTGCGTGTGTGTGTGTGTGGGGGGGGGGGCACTTGTTGACTTGTGAGCGGGTGTGTGAGGGTAATACAGCAGTTGTTTATAGTGGTCAAGGGAACGAGGTGGCTGCCTCATCACGCCACTAACGACCCCTTAAGAGTAGGTAGAGAGGTTGTAGTGGAGAGGTGGAGAGTAGTGGTGGAGGTGAAGGGCAGGAGGTGGAGGAGCGAGGAGTCTACCCGCTGGTCCGGTCCGCTCCTAATTAGTATTGGAGGCATGACCACTGCCTGCCGCCGCCGCCGCCTAGCCCACCCCGCCGCCTAGCCCCACGGAGGGACGACCCGCCACCACACATCTTCGCTCACTGCTGTGTTAGTCTAGGTGGGTGTTGTCGTGGCCGCCACCACCACCACCCCACGCCTGCTAGTGGCAGCCGCTCCTGCTGGTGTCCGGCTAGTGCACGGAGGAGGGACGCTCTACAACAGAACATGACGAACCTCAGTGAGTGTTGTGGTGGCCCGGGGCCGGCCTGACCACCTCCACCACCGGCCACCACCGCTGTTTATGGGCCTGCATAGCTCCGCCATTTATGTAACTCACCTTAACGGGGTCCACGTAAGCCCCCATACAACCACCACCTTAGTTAACACCGAGGCGACTACGGTGATAACGGAGTAGTGTACAGTGACGGCTCACGCTAGTGCTGGAGGAATAATGACTTAGTAAGAGTGAGTGTAGGAGTGTAAGAGTGAATATTGGAAGATCAGGTGTTGGCGAGGGTCACCGTTCTCCGCTTGCACACACTCATCAGCTGGCGCTACGGACGCGCCGGGTGCTGGCGACAGTGGAGCTTGGCCTAGCGTCGCCTCGCACCTTTACGCACTATGTCGTGAGTGAAGTGTTAGAGAAGAGGGGCAGGGGCAGGGGGAGGGGCGAGGGGAGGTGATCCCGTCACGTGGGGGCCGCGTATTGACTCACTCGCCTCCGTGACGAATCAACATCCAGCGGCTCCCGGGCCCAAGTGCGTCCTAGCCGGCGCGCACGCTACTCACACCGACTTGTTTTTATGGCTTTTGGAGAAGTAGCCGCGTGTGTTTTCCCCATTTCTCCGTCATCATGTGCAGTGTTTCGTGTCGTGGCAAGCGTGATTCGTGAAGCCGGACGCGATCTAGTGCGGAAATGGGCAGGCTTGGCCGAGGTGGGTGTAGCCCGCTAGAACGATCTGTTATAAATTTCCCGTCACGTTCCTAGTCGTGCGTGTGACCGTGACACATTCTACAGTACACTCACGCACGCGCGCCCGCCCGAGCCAGTTGTGTGCTTGGCGTGGGCCGGTGCGAATATGACAGAGGTCGTGGACAAGACGTTTATCGAAAGGTTGATCCTCGAGCATTCCGACCGCTTGGAGCTGGAGATCAACCAAAAAGCGCGCGCTGATGCTTGGAAATTCTATTATCGTGTGAGAGTGGACCATGTGATCCGGCCGTTCGCCGTGTGTAAGGTATGTTACCGGGTGCTGCACTGCGACTCCCGCAGCGGCACCGCCAGCCTCCTGCGCCATCCCTGCAACCCCCTCTCAGAGAGGTCCCCGGTCAACCGTGCCGTCAAGCTCTCGGCCAAGCTTAACCTGCCGGTGGACACGGCGGCGGCGGCGGCCGGCCTCAAGACCCCCGCCGACAAGGGTGACACATTCTTGTTGAGTGACAACAACAGTGTGAAGGAGGAGGCGATCTCCATCAAGCATGAGGAGGTGCCAGTGTACAGTGATGGCGGGAGTGCCCGGTCCTCGCCCGTGTCCCTCACCACCACGGCCTCCCGCTCCTCGCCCACCAGCACGGGCTCGCCGCCCACCGCCGCCCAGCCCACCACCACCCTCACCGCCTCCCACGGGAGCCGCAAGCGGAAGGCCGGCGCCCCTCCACCCTCCTTCCCCATAGACCTGAGGTTCCTGCAGATACCGCAGCTGGTGGCGGCAGCTGCGGCTCACCCCCTCACGGCGCTCAACCTCGCCAACGCCACCGGGCTGTTCGCCGACCCTCAGCGCCTGCAGCAGCTACAGCAGCAGCTGCACCACAACCACCTGGAACACCTGCACAGACAGCAGCAGCAGCACCAGCGCGAGAGAGAGGAGCAGGAGGCTAAGAGGGCGCGGGTGGAGGTGGTGGTGCGGGAGGCGAGGGCGCGCAGCCCCGCTAGCCCCGGCGAGGCCAGCAGCTCCTGCTGGGGCCGCGCCAAGGTGAAGAAGGAGCGCGCGGACACTAGTGACGGGGGCGCGGTGCCCGAGGACCTGCGAGGGTCGGCGTCCCCCAGCAGGTACGGCGGGCGCGGGCGCGGCCAGGACGAGGGCGTGGAGGAGGGCGGCGGGGAGCTGAGCAAGGAGGCGGTGCAGCAGCTGGTGAGCTGCGGCTCCTCCCGCATCACCCTCTCCGAGAAGGACGCTGGAGGGTCGCACTACATCTCTGACGTGTGGTCGAGGTTCTCGGTGGTGGTGGTGGACGGCGTGGTGAGGCAGTACGCCGCCTGCAAGCACTGCCTCAAGGTGGTCACCTACACCAAGTACAGCGGCACCGGCGGCCTCCTCAGGCACAGGTGCTCCGCCACCGACCTCAACTCCCGCCCGCACCACCATGTGCTTCCTCCTCCAGAAGTTGACCCGCGGCTGGGTGACTCTCCGCCGCCCACGGTGCGCGCCCACTCCCCGGCGCCCGCCCACGCCGCCCAGCCGGGCTCGCCTCAAGGGTCACCGCTCAGCCTCACACTCAAGATCGAGAGCGATGGTCCACGATCTCTGTCCGAGGAAGCACCGCTGGCGCCCACAGCAGCCATGGCGGGCGTGGCGCGGGCGTTACTCCGCTACATGTGTCAGGACCTGGTGGCCGCCTCTGCCCTCGACACCTCTGCTTTCCAAAGGTTAGTGTGGACAGTTTTAAACCTTGGAGCGGCGCACGGGACCTTCAGGGAGGAGGAGCCGCTGCCCTCCGCCAGGCAGCTGCTGAACACCTTCCTCAGCCCCATGGCCGGCGACTCCCGCTCCGTCATCGCCAGGGCCGTGCTCGACCAGCCCAACCTCTGCCTCTCCCTGCACCAGGACCGCGAACTCAACCTCCTCACCGGTGCCATACACTTTATTACTCCAAAGTTTGAGTTGCGGAGCTACGCCTTGGGCGCGCACCGCCTGGGGGAGCAGGAGACGGAGGAGGAGGCGGTGACGGCGCTCCTCGCTAACTTCTTCAGCGACGTGTTGGTGCCGGCAGCCATGAGAGACAAGCACGTGACGGTGGTCAGCGACCAGGGCAGCCCCGCCGAGCCTGGTGTGGTGGGCGTGCGCTGTGTCTGGCACGCCACGGAGGCCGTGCTCGAGGGCCTCGCAGACGAGCCGTCTTACAGACAGATCTGTGACGACGTGGCGTCTGTTCTGTCCTTCCTGGCCGACTCTGGCGTGGCCAGCGTGACGGGCTGTGGCCTGAAGCCCCACGAGGTGCGTCGCTGGGACGCCCTGCTGCACGCCCTCACCTTCATCACGGCACACCACGACGAGCTGTGTGTGGTGATGGCGGGCTGTGAGGCAGGCGGCTCCTTGTTAGGCGAGCGCCTCAACTACCAGGAAGTGGCCGAGCTCCTGACGGGTGTGAGGCGCTGCCTCCTGACGGTGCGCGACCCTCTGCGCCCCACCCTCAACCAAGCTGTGTTGTGTCGAGCAAAACTGCTGCAGCTGTGCGCCTCGCCAGCCAGCTCGCCGCCCCTACAGCAGTTGAAGCAGCACCTGGCTACCAGCCTCACCGAGGCCCTCTCACTCACGCCGCTCCACCACGTCGCCAGCTTCCTAGACCCAAGATGCAAGAGTTTAAAGGTAGGTGATGATTTGTAGACATAAGTCTTGCTGGGCACGCTGGGAGGGTGTGTGTGTAGACATAGTCTTGCTGGGCACGCTGGGAGGGTGTGTGTGTAGACATAGTCTTGCTGGGCACGCTGGGAGGGTGTGAGTGTAGACATAGTCTTGCTGGGCACGCTGGGAGGGTGTGTGTGTAGACATAGTCTTGCTGGGCACGCTGGGAGGGTGTTAGTGTAGACATAGTCTTGCTGGGCATGCTGGGAGGGTGTTAGTGTAGACATAGTCTTGCTGGGCATGCTGGGAGGGTGTTAGTGTAGACATAGTCTTGCTGAGCACGCTGGGAGGGTGTGAGTGTTGACATAGTCTTGCTGGGCACGCTGGGAGGGTGTGTGTGTAGACATAGTCTTGCTGGGCACGCTGGGAGGGTGTGTGTGTAGACATAGTCTTGCTGGGCACGCTGGGAGGGTGTGAGTGTAGACATAGTCTTGCTGGGCATGCTGGGAGGGTGTGCGTGTAGACATAGTCTTGCTGGGCATGCTGGGAGGGTGTGAGTGTAGACATAGTCTTGCTGGGCACGCTGGGAGGGTGTGAGTGTAGACATAGTCTTGCTGGGCACGCTGGGAGGGTGTGTGTGTAGACATAGTCTTGCTGGGCACGCTGGGAGGGTGTGTGTGTAGACATAGTCTTGCTGGGCACGCTGGGAGGGTGTGAGTGTAGACATAGTCTTGCTGGGCATGCTGGGAGGGTGTGCGTGTAGACATAGTCTTGCTGGGCATGCTGGGAGGGTGTGAGTGTAGACAATGTTATATCATGTCACATAAAGGTCTAATTCAAACAAATAAATTATCTGAAAATGTTTTTAAAAAGTACATCAAAATGCTGATATTTTTTGTATTCCCGGAACCATAGTTGGCTAACATTGTTGAGAACACTGACTGTTATTGTTGAGAACACTGACTGTTATTGTTGAGAACACTGACTGTTATTGTTGAGAACACTGACTGTTATTGTTGAGAACACTGACTGGTTATACGTTATATCGCGAAATCACGGTGGTAGCCGGACGAACACAGGAACACAGCACAACGAACACGGGAACACAGCACAACGAACACGGGAACACAGCACAACGAACACGGGACCACAACATCACGAACACGGGACCACAGCACAACGAACACGGGAACACAGCACAACGAACCCGGGACCACAGCACAACGAACCCGGGACCACAGCACAACGAACCCGGGACCACAGCACAACGAACCCGGGACCACAGCACAACGAACACGAGACCACAACACAACGAACACGGGACCACAACACAACGAACACGGGACCACAACACAACGAACACGGGACCACAACACAACGAACACGGGACCACAACGAACACGGGACCACAGCACCACGAACACGGGACCACAGCACAACGAACACGGGGCCACAGCACAACGAACCCGGGACCACAGCACAACGAACCCGGGACCACAACACAACGAACACGAGACCACAACACAACGAACACGGGACCACAACACAACGAACACGGGACCACAACACAACGAACACGGGACCACAACACAACGAACACGGGACCACAACGAACACGGGGCCACACCACAACGAACACGGGACCACAGCACAACGAACACGGGACCACAACGAACACGGGACCACAGCACAACGAACACGGGACCACAGCACAACGAACACGGGACCACAGCACAACGAACACGGGACCACAGCACAACGAACACGGGACCACAGCACAACGAACACGGGAACACAGCACAACGAACACGGGAACACAGCACAACGAACACGGGACCACAACGAACACGGGACCACAACGAACACGGGAACACAACACAACGAACACGGGACCATTCGTACAGGTGATTATATGTTCATCAGTCCGAACAACTGTGTGAACAAAGTAGTTATAACAGCAGAATGACAGGGGGGGGGGGAGGTAGTTATCTTGAGATGATTTCGGGGCTTTAGTGTCCCCACGGCCCGGTCCTCGACCAGGCCTCCACCCCCAGGAAGCAGCCCGTGACAGCTGACTAACTCCCAGGTACCTATTTACTGCTAGGTAACAGGGGCATTCAGGATGAAAGAAACTTTGCCCATTTGTTTCTGCCTCGTGCGGGAATCGAACCCGCGCCACAGAATTACGAGTCCTGCGCGCTATCCACCAGGCTACAAGGCCCCTAGTGTTGTGAACCCCGGTACTGGTTATTGTTGTGAACCCCGGTACTGGTTATTGTTGTGAACCCCGGTACTGGTTAGTGTTGTGAACCCCGGTACTGGTTATTGTTGTGAACCCCGGTACTGGTTAGTGTTGTGAACCCTGGTACTGGTTATTGTTGTGAACCCTGGTACTGGTTATTGTTGTGAACCCCGGTACTGGTTATTGTTGTGAACCCCGGTACTGGTTATTGTTGTGAACCCCGGTACTGGTCAGTGTTGTGAACCCTGGTACTGGTTATTGTTGTGAACCCCGGTACTGGTTAGTGTTGTGAACCCTGGTACTGGTTATTGTTGTGAACCCCGGTACTGGTTAGTGTTGTGAACCCCGGTACTGGTTATTGTTGTGAACCCCGGTACTGGTTATTGTTGTGAACCCCGGTACTGGTTATTGTTGTGAACCCCGGTACTGGTTATTGTTGTGAACCCTGGTACTGGTTATTGTTGTGAACCCCGGTACTGGTTAGTGTTGTGAACCCCGGTACTGGTTATTGTTGTGAACCCTGGTACTGGTTATTGTTGTGAACCCCGGTACTGGTTAGTGTTGTGAACCCCGGTACTGGTTATTGTTGTGAACCCCGGTACTGGTTATTGTTGTGAACCCCGGTACTGGTTATTGTTGTGAACCCTGGTACTGGTTATTGTTGTGAACCCCGGTACTGGTTAGTGTTGTGAACCCCGGTACTGGTTATTGTTGTGAACCCCGGTACTGGTTATTGTTGTGAACCCCGGTACTGGTTATTGTTGTGAACCCCGGTACTGGTTAGTGTTGTGAACCCCGGTACTGGTTAGTGTTGTGAACCCCGGTACTGGTTAGTGTTGTGAACCCCGGTACTGGTTAGTGTTGTGTTGTGAACCCTGGTACTGGTTAGTGTTGTGAACCCCGGTACTGGTTATTGTTGTGTTGTGAACCCCGATACTGGTTAGTGTTGTGAACCCCGGTACTGGTTAGTGTTGTGAACCCTGGTACTGGTTATTGTTGTGTTGTGAACCCCGGTACTGGTTAGTGTTGTGAACCCTGGTACTGGTTAGTGTTGTGAACCCCGGTACTGGTTAGTGTTGTGAACCCTGGTACTGGTTAGTGTTGTGAACCCCGGTACTGGTTAGTGTTGTGAACCCTGGTACTGGTTAGTGTTGTGAACCCTGGTACTGGTTAGTGTTGTGAACCCCGGTACTGGTTATTGTTGTGTTGTGAACCCCGGTACTGGTTAGTGTTGTGAACCCCGGTACTGGTTAGTGTTGTGAACCCCGGTATTGGTTATTGTTGTGAACCCCGGTACTGGTTAGTGTTGTGAACCCCGGTACTGGTTAGTGTTGTGAACCCCGGTACTGGTTAGTGTTGTGAACCCCGGTACTGGTTAGTGTTGTGAACCCCGGTACTGGTTAGTGTTGTGAACCCCGGTACTGGTTAGTGTTGTGAACCCCGGTACTGGTTAGTGTTGTGAACCCCGGTACTGGTTAGTGCTGTGAACCCCGGTACTGGTTAGTGTTGTGAACCCTGGTACTGGTTAGTGTTGTGAACCCTGGTACTGGTTAGTGTTGTGAACCCCGGTACTGGTTAGTGTTGTATTGTGAACCCCGGTACTGGTTAGTGTTGTGAACCCTGGTACTGGTTATTGTTGTGAACCCCGGTACTGGTTAGTGTTGTGAACCCCGGTACTGGTTAGTGTTGTGAACCCCGGTACTGGTTATTGTTGTGAACCCTGGTACTGGTTATTGTTGTGAACCCTGGTACTGGTTATTGTTGTGAACCCTGGTACTGGTTATTGTTGTGAACCCTGGTACTGGTTAGTGTTGTGAACCCTGGTACTGGTTAGTGTTGTGAACCCCGGTACTGGTTATTGTTGTATTGTGAACCCCGGTACTGGTTAGTGTTGTGAACCCTGGTACTGGTTATTGTTGTGAACCCCGGTACTGGTTAGTGTTGTGAACCCCGGTACTGGTTAGTGTTGTGAACCCCGGTACTGGTTATTGTTGTGAACCCTGGTACTGGTTATTGTTGTGAACCCTGGTACTGGTTATTGTTGTGAACCCTGGTACTGGTTATTGTTGTGAACCCTGGTACTGGTTAGTGTTGTGAACCCTGGTACTGGTTAGTGTTGTGAACCCTGGTACTGGTTAGTGTTGTGAACCCTGGTACTGGTTACTGTTGTGAACCCTGGTACTGGTTAGTGTTGTGAACCCCGGTACTGGTTATTGTTGTGAACCCCGGTACTGGTTAGTGTTGTGAACCCCGGTACTGGTTACTGTTGTGTTGTGAACCCTGGTACTGGTTAGTGTTGTGAACCCTGGTACTGGTTAGTGTTGTGAACCCCGGTACTGGTTATTGTTGTGAACCCCGGTACTGGTTATTGTTGTGAACCCCGGTACTGGTTAGTGTTGTGAACCCCGGTACTGGTTAGTGTTGTGAACCCTGGTACTGGTTAGTGTTGTGAACCCTGGTACTGGTTAGTGTTGTGAACCCTGGTACTGGTTAGTGTTGTGAACCCTGGTACTGGTTAGTGTTGTGAACCCCGGTACTGGTTATTGTGAACCCCGGTACTGGTTATTGTTGTGAACCCCGGTACTGGTTAGTGTTGTGAACCCTGGTACTGGTTAGTGTTGTGAACCCTGGTACTGGTTAGTGTTGTGAACCCTGGTACTGGTTAGTGTTGTGAACCCTGGTACTGGTTAGTGTTGTGAACCCTGGTACTGGTTAGTGTTGTGAACCCTGGTACTGGTTAGTGTTGTGAACCCCGGTACTGGTTATTGTTGTGAACCCCGGTACTGGTTAGTGTTGTGAACCCCGGTACTGGTTAGTGTTGTGAACCCTGGTACTGGTTAGTGTTGTGAACCCTGGTACTGGTTACTGTTGTGAACCCCGGTACTGGTTATTGTTGTGAACCCCGGTACTGGTTATTGTTGTGAACCCCAGTACTGGTTATTGTTGTGAACCCCGGTACTGGTTAGTGTTGTTAACCCTGGTACTGGTTAGTGTTGTGAACCCCGGTACTGGTTATTGTGTTGTGAACCCTGGTACTGGTTAGTGTTGTGAACCCTGGTACTGGTTATTGTTGTGAACCCCGGTACTGGTTAGTGTTGTGAACCCCGGTACTGGTTAGTGTTGTGAACCCTGGTACTGGTTATTGTTGTGTTGTGAACCCTGGTACTGGTTAGTGTTGTGAACCCCGGTACTGGTTACTGTTGTGTTGTGAACCCTGGTACTGGTTAGTGTTGTGAACCCTGGTACTGGTTAGTGTTGTGAACCCTGGTACTGGTTAGTGTTGTGAACCCCGGTACTGGTTAGTGTTGTGAACCCTGGTACTGGTTAGTGTTGTGAACCCTGGTACTGGTTAGTGTTGTGAACCCCGGTACTGGTTAGTGTTGTGAATGTTTTAATGTTCACTTAGAGCACACACTGTCCGACGATGTACGAGAGAACCTTAAAATAGAAAGTGTGAGGACAGGTGAAGGGTGGCAGCAATATTATGGGACAAGGACTCGTGACCACAGCTGTGTGGTGTGGGGGAGGCTACACCTGTGTGGTGTGGGGGAGGCTACAGGTGTCTCCTGTGTGGTGTGGGGGAGGCTACAGGTGTGTGGTGTGGGGGAGGCTACAGGTGTCTCCTGTGTGGTGTGGGGGAGGCTACAGGTGTCCCCTGTGTGGTGTGGGGGAGGCTACAGGTGTCACCTGTGTGGTGTGGGGGAGGCTACTGGTGTCTCCTGTGTGGTGTGGGGGAGGCTACAGGTGTCCCCTGTGTGGTGTGGGGGAGGCTACAGGTGTCACCTGTGTGGTGTGGGGGAGGCTACAGGTGTCACCTGTGTGGTGTGAGGGAGGCTTCAGGTGTCACCTGTGTGGTGTGGGGGAGGCTACAGGTGTCACCTGTGTGGTGTGGGGGAGGCTACACCTGTGTGGTGTGGAGGAGGTTACACCTGTGTGGTGTGGGGGAGGCTACAGGTGTCACCTGTGTGGTGTGGGGGAGGCTACACCTGTGTGGTGTGGGGGAGGCTACAGGTGTGTGGTGTGGAGGAGGTTACACCTGTGTGGTGTGGGGGAGGCTACAGGTGTCACCTGTGTGGTGAGGGGGAGGCTACAGGTGTCACCTGTGTGGTGTGGGGGAGGCTACAGGTGTCACCTGTGTGGTGTGGGGGAGGCTACAGGTGTCACCTGTGTGGTGTGGGGGAGGCTACAGGTGTCACCTGTGTGGTGTGGGGGAGGCTACAGGTGTCACCTGTGTGGTGTGGGGGAGGCTACAGGTGTCACCTGTGTGGTGTGGGGGAGGCTACAGGTGTCACCTGTGTGGTGTGGGGGGGAGGCTACAGGTGTCACCTGTGTGGTGTGGGGGAGGCTACAGGTGTCACCTGTGTGGTGTGGGGGAGGCTACAGGTGCCAGCCTAGTGTAGGACGCTCACGCACTTGTCATTTGATTGTGTGTGTACACCAAATAACGTACACAAAGTACACTGTAACAACGCCGTTGGTGAGCCCTGTACGTACAGGCTCCTGGACGTTTAGGCCTCTAAAGTTGCTCTCTACAGTTGTAGGTTATTAAAAAAATTGGAAAACATTGTATTAGTAACTAGGCTAAAAGTGGAATGTTATAAATCCATTAAATTAAATTATTAGGCTACAACTTTCATTAATTTTAATGTGGTATGTTTCTCGTATCCTAAATATTGTTATTTATAATTGCAATAGTTTATTATTATTAGATTATTAGACAATAATAATATTTATTGCAGTTCTTTATAGATAACAATGATGCTAATGAAGGAAATGTTCCACACGAAGATCATAATGTTGACAACCATTTCCTCTACTTTGGAGGACTGTATTGTGTTGTGTTGCTTCTATACAACACTTACACTCCAGGTTGTATTGTGTTGTATTGCCTCTATACAACACTTACACTCCAGGTTGTATTGTGTTGTATTGCCTCTATACAACACTTACACTCCAGAATACATTGTGTTGTAATGCTTTGCATTTGTTGTAAATGCCCGAAACGCTTTGCGTAATAGTGGCTTTAGGCATTGTATGTACTAGCTCTACCTATAAGTCAACCAATCTTTGTAAAAATTTCTTGTATGTATGTACCTTACCTAAATAAACATTTTTTTTTGTTTTCTAGACAACAATAGCTACCGCTACATCACTTTCAAATGAGCTATAAGTGTTATTGTATATCTTATGGGTTCTTATTTCCCGGGTGAGTGGGTGGTGGGGGGCGTTGGTGTGGGGGGGACGTGGGAGAGTAGAGGCGTGGGAGAGGGGAGGCGTGGGTGGGAGAGTAGAGGCGTGGGACAGTAGAGGCGTGGGAGAGTAGAGGCGTGGGTGGGAGAGTAGAGGCGTGGGTGGGAGAGTAGAGGCGTGGGTGGGAGAGGGGAGGCGTGGGTGGGAGAGTAGAGGCGTGGGTGGGAGAGGGGAGGCGTGGGTGGGAGAGTAGAGGCGTGGGAGAGGGGAGGCGTGGGTGGGAGAGTAGAGGCGTGGGAGAGGGGAGACGTTAAGGTGACGTACCAAGCCCCCAACATTAACGTACTGGCAGCTCACACAATAGACTCCTTCCATCTTACTGTCAACATAACATTGACAACTTAACTCTCCCCAACAGTTCCTATAGAGTTTGTCTCCTGATAAGATCCAGATAAGATTACTTCATTTGACGTCGATCATCTTTTATCTTTTTGCTTTCGTATTTCCATCCTGGTTATCTGTAAGTTCTTGGACATTGTGGCCACACAAGTTCCCCCTGGCAGAATGTGGCCTACTGTTTGGGTTGATGTTAGTGCCTTGAGCCACGGTCCTCATGCTGAACTGTGGCCCTGTGGCCCCGTGGCCCTGTGGACCTGTGACCCTGTGGCCCCGTGGCCCTGTGGCCCCGTGGCCCTGTGGACCCGTGGCCCTGTGGCCCGGCCCGTGGCCCTGTGGACCGGCCCGTGGCCCTGTGGACCGGCCCGTGGCCCTGTGGCCCGGCCCGTGGCCCTGTGGCCCGGCCCGTGGCCCTGTGGCCCGGCCCGTGGCCCTGTGGACCGGCCCGTGGCCCTGTGGCCCGGCCCGTGGCCCTGTGGCCCGGCCCGTGGCCCTGTGGCCCGGCCCGTGGCCCTGTGGACCGGCCCATGGCCCTGTGGCCCGGCCCGTGGCCCTGTGGCCCGGCCCGTGGCCCTGTGGCCCGGCCCGTGGCCCTGTGGCCCGGCCCGTGGCCCTGTGGCCCGGCCCGTGGCCCTGTGGACCGGCCCATGGCCCCGTGGCCCTGTGGACCGGCCCGTGGCCCTGTGGACCGGCCCGTCACTGTCAGCCACTAGCGGGCAGCATGGACGCCGCCACTGTCAGCCACCAGCGGGCAGCATGGACGCCGCCACTGTCAGCCACCAGCGGGCAGCATGGACGCCATCACTGTCAGCCACCAGCGGGCAGCATGGACGCCGCCACTGTCAGCCACCAGCGGGCAGCATGGACGCCGTCACTGTCAGCCACCAGCGGGCAGCATGGACGCCATCACTGTCAGCCACCAGCGGGCAGCATGGACGCCGTCACTGTCAGCCACCAGCGGGCAGCATGGACGCCGTCACTGTCAGCCACCAGCGGGCAGCATGGACGCCGCCACTGTCAGCCACCAGCGGGCAGCATGGACGCCATCACTGTCAGCAACCAGCGGGCAGCATGGACGCTGTCACTGTCAGCCACTAGCGGGCAGCATGGACGCTGTCACTGTCAGCCACCAGCGGGCAGCATGGACGCCATCACTGTCAGCCACCAGCGGGCAGCATGGACGCCGTCACTGTCAGCCACCAGCGGGCAGCATGGACGCCGTCACTGTCAGCCACCAGCGGGCAGCATGGACGCCATCACTGTCAGCCACCAGCGGGCAGCATGGACGCTGTCACTGTCAGCCACCAGCGGGCAGCATGGACGCCGTCACTGTCAGCCACCAGCGGGCAGCATGGACGCCGCCACTGTCAGCCACCAGCGGGCAGCATGGACGCCGCCACTGTCAGCCACCAGCGGGCAGCATGGACGCTATCACTGTCAGCCACTAGCGGGCAGCATGGACGCCGCCACTGTCAGCCACCAGCGGGCAGCATGGACGCTGTCACTGTCAGCCACCAGCGGGCAGCATGGACGCCGTCACTGTCAGCCACCAGCGGGCAGCATGGACGCCGCCACTGTCAGCCACCAGCGGGCAACATGGACGCCGCCACTGTCAGCCACCAGCGGGCAGCATGGACGCCATCACTGTCAGCCACCAGCGGGCAACATGGACGCCGTCACTGTCAGCCACCAGCGGGCAGCATGGACGCCATCACTGTCAGCCACCAGCGGGCAGCATGGACGCCATCACTGTCAGCCACCAGCGGGCAGCATGGACGCCATCACTGTCAGCCACTAGCGGGCAGCATGGACGCCATCACTGTCAGCCACCAGCGGGCAACATGGACGCCGCCACTGTCAGCCACCAGCGGGCAGCATGGACGCCATCACTGTCAGCCACCAGTGGACAGCATGGAGGCATCACTGTCAGCCACCAGCGGGCAGCATGGACGCCATCACTGTCAGCCACCAGCGGGCAGCATGGACGCCGCCACTGTCAGCCACCAGCGGGCAGCATGGACGCCATCACTGTCAGCCACCAGCGGGCAACATGGACGCCATCACTGTCACCCACCAGCGGGCAGCATGGACGCCGTCACTGTCAGCCACCAGCGGGCAGCATGGACGCCATCACTGTCACCCACCAGCGGGCAGCATGGACGCCGCCACTGTCAGCCACCAGCGGGCAGCATGGACGCCATCACTGTCAGCCACCAGCGGGCAGCATGGACGCCATCACTGTCAGCCACCAGCGGGCAGCATGGACGCCATCACTGTCAGCCACCAGCGGGCAGCATGGACGCCATCACTGTCAGCCACCAGCGGGCAGCATGGACGCCGCCACTGTCAGCCACCAGCGGGCAGCATGGACGCCGTCACTGTCAGCCACCAGCGGGCAGCATGGACGCCATCACTGTCAGCCACCAGCGGGCAGCATAGACGCCATCACTGTCAGCCACCAGCGGGCAGCATGGACGCCATCACTGTCAGCCACCAGCGGGCAGCATGGACGCCATCACTGTCACCCACCAGCGGGCAGCATGGACGCCGTCACTGTCACCCACCAGCGGGCAGCATGGACGCCATCACTGTCACCCACCAGCGGGCAGCATGGACGCCGTCACTGTCACCCACCAGCGGGCAGCATGGACGCCATCACTGTCAGCCACCAGCGGGCAGCATGGACGCCATCACTGTCAGCCACCAGCGGGCAGCATGGACGCCATCACTGTCACCCACCAGCGGGCAACATGGACGCCATCACTGTCAGCCACCAGCGGGCAGCATGGACGCCATCACTGTCAGCCACCAGCGGGCAGCATGGACGCCGCCACTGTCAGCCACCAGCGGGCAGCATGGACGCCATCACTGTCAGCCACCAGCGGGCAGCATGGACGCCATCACTGTCAGCCACTAGCGGGCAGCATGGACGCCATCACTGTCAGCCACCAGCGGGCAACATGGACGCCGCCACTGTCAGCCACCAGCGGGCAGCATGGACGCCATCACTGTCAGCCACCAGTGGGCAGCATGGAGGCATCACTGTCAGCCACCAGCGGGCAGCATGGACGCCGCCACTGTCAGCCACCAGCGGGCAGCATGGACGCCGCCACTGTCAGCCACCAGCGGGCAGCATGGACGCCATCACTGTCAGCCACTAGCGGGCAGCATGGACGCCGCCACTGTCAGCCACCAGCGGGCAGCATGGACGCCGCCACTGTCAGCCACCAGCGGGCAGCATGGACGCCGTCACTGTCAGCCACCAGCGGGCAGCATGGACGCCATCACTGTCAGCCACCAGCGGGCAGCATGGACGCCGCCACTGTCAGCCACCAGCGGGCAACATGGACGCCGCCACTGTCAGCCACCAGCGGGCAACATGGACGCCGTCACTGTCAGCCACCAGCGGGCAGCATGGACGCCGTCACTGTCAGCCACCAGCGGGCAGCATGGACGCCATCACTGTCAGCCACCAGCGGGCAGCATGGACGCCATCACTGTCAGCCACCAGCGGGCAGCATGGACGCCGCCACTGTCAGCCACCAGCGGGCAGCATGGACGCCATCACTGTCAGCCACCAGCGGGCAGCATGGACGCCGCCACTGTCAGCCACCAGCGGGCAACAGTCCCCACTCTCCCGGCCACCTCAGTATCCTCCTAGATGGGAACCATTGATTTTTGTTTCTCTTTACTAAATAATATACAGTATAAATATCATATATACATAAGCAGGCAGGAGGCAGTACTTGAGGGCTGGTGGAATGGAGGGCGAATCTTGGGTGATAAACTTGTAGCCTGATGATACAATAATACACGAGTATTGTCATCAATTCACTGGGTTTATTCAGTCTATTATGTACGTGTTTTCATGGGCTGGGAAGCAGTCCGGGGAAGCTGGAACATGTCTGGTTATGATGAGGAAGAGTATTTGCTACGGCTGCTCCTGTGTTCAGTCACTCTGAGAGCCGCGGCCTCTCTCGCAACACTCCTAACTTACACCAATGTTAAGGCTGCTCCTGTGTTCAGTCACTCTGAGAGCCGCGGCCTCTCTCGCAACACTCCTAACTTACACCAATGTTAAGGCTGCTCCTGTGTTCAGTCACTCTGAGAGCCGCGGCCTCTCTCGCAACACTCCTAACACACCAATGTTAAGGCTGCTCCTGTGTTCAGTCACTCTGAGAGCCGCGGCCTCTCTCGCAACACTCCTAACACACCAATGTTAAGGCTGCTCCTGTGTTCAGTCACTCTGAGAGCCGCGGCCTCTCTCGCAACACTCCTAACTTACACCAATGTTAAGGCTGCTCCTGTGTTCAGTCACTCTGAGAGCCGCGGCCTCTCTCGCAACACTCCTAACTTACACCAATGTTAAGGCTGCTCCTGTGTTCAGTCACTCTGAGAGCCGCGGCCTCTCTCGCAACACTCCTAACTTACACCAATGTTAAGCAAAACAGAAAAATACTATTAATAAAATTACTAAGTATAAAATTTTAAATGCGAAGTTGGCAAAAATCTCTATAATTTGTTATTGTTAAGGAGTTTTTTCTTTATTAAAATACATAAAGGTCATATATTTATAACAATTTACAAGGGAAAATACTATATTATATATAGTTTATATAATTATCAGTAAAGTAGTTATTCATATCATCACATATAGCATGAACCACAAGCCCCACGTGTTATTGTTGATCCTGCTGATATATGTCCCAGACAAGGGCCCCTAGCCTACCTCTTGGGGGCCCTTATATATGTCCCAGACAAGGGCCCCTAGCCTACCTCTTGGGGGCCCTTATATATGTCCCAGACAAGGGCCCCTAGCCTACCTCTGGGGGGCCCTTATATATGTCCCAGACAAGGGCCCCTAGCCTACCTCTGGGGGGCCCTTATATATGTCCCAGGCAAGGGCCCCTAGCCCACGTCTGGGGGCCATAATATATGTCCCAGACAAGGGCCCCTAGCCTACCTCTGGGGACCATAATATATGTCCCAGACAAGGGCCCCTAGCCCACCTTTAGGGGCCATAATATATGTCCCAGACAAGGGGTCACTAGCCTACCTCTGGGGGCCATAATATATCCCAGACAAGGGGTCCAATAGCCTACCTCTGGGGGCCCCTATAAGAGAAGTTTATGAGAGGTGCCTGAGCACACAGGTGCAGAGGCCCACAGCGACACCTGTGCTGCAGGTGCCGCTGCGGGGTATTACACGGTGTCATATTATCATTGCTGCAAGTACTGAGACACACACCAGCTATGGCAACCTTTCAACATGTTGTATAATATTTGTGTACAACGTCATGGTGGCACAGTGAGAGAGAGAAAGAGAGAGAGAGAGAGAGAGAGAGAGAGAGAGAGAGAGAGAGAGAGAGAGAGAGAGAGAGAGAGAGAGAGAGAGAGAGAGAGAGATAGAGTGAGTCCGAGTCCGAGTCCAGAGATGAGAGTTCACTCACCCATTGTTAGATCTTCTCCTTTTGATGTTTACGTGTGTGTGTTTGGCTGTCTTGTCTCCCTCCATATTTCTCAATATTCCCCCCATCCTAAATTGGTGTGTCGCACAATATTGATAACTTCTCTGTATTGGTTCCTATTCCTAAGATCTGTTGACCGTTCCTGCTCCGTGATTGAGGTCGACACACTGCACTAAAAAGCAATTAAACCGTATTTTTATTTATCTTTATTTGATAAAATACAATTCTTTATTGGCAAAATATCGCTGTTGAACAAAGAAACTAAGAATTGGCGTGCAAAACTGGATTGGTTTGACGTAGAAGCCTAGTATGAAGTATGTAGGGTGTTGGTAGCTGAGTGGGCGACACTCCTCACAGCTCTGGTCTGGTGCTGGACGCGTACTAAGCCTGGTCACTACCACACACGCCAACATTACAGGACATGGCAAGGTCTCCCTAAAGCCTGGCCACACACGCCAACATTTCAGGACATGACGAGGTCTCCCTAAAGCCTGGCCACACACGCCAACATTACAGGACATGACGAGGTCTCCCTAAAGCCTGGCCACACACGCCAACATTACAGGACATGACGAGGTCTCCCTAAAGCCTGGCCACACACGCCAACATTACAGGACATGACGAGGTCTCCCTAAAGCCTGGCCACATAGCCAAAGTATAAAAGCATAATCACTAGGCTTATGTTTAAATATATTTTCATTTTATCAGTCACACTACATGGTCAAAATGACCTCCATTTTCAGTACTTCAATATATTTTCGAAGGCTTTCAACGCAACACATTTGAACATTTCTAAGTATATAAGTATTTGGTTTCATTGCTTTAAACAAAACCTGTGTAAATCTTGTGTAAACAAAAATTATAGTTTAAATACACGTGTCCCTCGGAGCCAGACTTTTGAGACACCCTGTAAATATTAATATATAAAATAATGTTCATATTCCATATTAGGTTAGTGAAAGGTCTCTTTATTGCCACAGTACATGATGTGTTCTACCGTGAAAAATGGTCTTGAATCAGATCCCTTTTATGGTACGTTATCAATTGTTGTCTGGGGGAGGCTGGCGGCAGTACTGAGCGGTGGCGGCGTTAATACTTACTGTTGTGGTGACCTGCAGCGTTGTTGTGGTGACCTGCAGTGTTGTTGTGGTGATCTGCAGTGTTGTGGTGACCTGTAGTGTTGTTGTGGTGACCTGTAGTGTTGTGGTGGTGACCTGCAGTGTTGTGGTGACCTGTAGTGTTGTTGTGGTGACCTGTAGTGTTGTGGTGGTGACCTGCAGTGTTGTTGTGGTGACCTGCAGTGTTGTGGTGACCTGTAGTGTTGTTGTGGTGACCTGCAGTGTTGTGGTGACCTGTAGTGTTGTTGTGGTGACCTGTAGTGTTGTTGTGGTGACCTGCAGTGTTGTTGTGGTGACCTGCAGTGTTGTTGTGGTGACCTGCAGTGTTGTGGTGGTGACCTGCAGTGTTGTTGTGGTGACCTGCAGTGTTGTGGTGACCTGCAGTGTTGTTGTGGTGACCTGCAGTGTTGTTGTGGTGACCTGCAGTGTTGTTGTGGTGACCTGCAGTGTGGTGGTGGTGGTGACCTGCAGTGTTGTTGTGGTGACCTGCAGTGTTGTTGTGGTGACCTGCAGTGTTGTTGTGGTGACCTGCAGTGTTGTTGTGGTGACCTGTAGTGTTCTGGTGATGACCTACAGTGTTGTTGTGGTGACCTGCAGTGTTGTTGTGGTGACCTGCAGTGTTGTGGTGACCTGCAGTGTTGTTGTGGTGACCTGCAGTGTTGTGGTGTCCTGCAGTGTGGTGGTGACCTGTAGTGTTGTTGTGGTGACCTGTAGTGTTGTTGTGGTGACCTCCAGTGTTGTTGTGGTGACCTGTAGTGTTGTGGTGGTGACCTGCAGTGTTGTGGTGACCTCCAGTGTTGTTGTGGTGACCTGCAGTGTTGTTGTGACCTGTAGTGTTGTTGTGGTGACCTGTAGTGTTGTTGTGGTGACTTGTAGTGTTGTGGTGGTGACCTGCAGTGTTGTTGTGGTGACCTGCAGTGTTGTTGTGGTGACCTGTAATGTTGTTGTGGTGACCTGCAGTGTTGTTGTGGTGACCTGTAGTGTTGTTGTGGTGACCTCCAGTGTTGTTGTGGTGACCTGTAATGTTGTTGTGGTGACCTGCAGTGTTGTTGTGGTGACCTGTAGTGTTGTTGTGGTGACCTCCAGTGTTGTGGTGACCTGCAGTGTTGTTGTGGTGACCTGTAGTGTTGTTGTGGTGACCTGCAGTGTTGTTGTGGTGACCTCCAGTGTTGTGGTGACCTGTAGTGTTGTTGTGGTGACCTACAGTGTTGTTGTAATGACCTGCAGTGTTGTTGTGGTGACCTGCAGTGTTGTTGTGGTGACCTGCAGTGTTGTTGTGGTGACCTGCAGTGTTGTTGTGGTGACCTGCAGTGTTGTTGTGGTGACCTGTAGTGTTCTGGTGATGACCTACAGTGTTGTTGTGGTGACCTGCAGTGTTGTTGTGGTGACCTGCAGTGTTGTTGTGGCGACCTGCAGTGTTGTGGTGATGACCTGCAGTGTTGTTGTGGTGACCTGTTGTTGTTGTGGTGACCTGCAGTGTTGTTGTGGTGACCTGCAGTGTTGTTGTGGTGACCTGCAGTGTGGTGGTGACCTGTAGTGTTGTTGTGGTGACCTGTAGTGTTGTTGTGGTGACCTCCAGTGTTGTTGTGGTGACCTGTAGTGTTGTTGTGGTGACTTCCAGTGTTGTTGTGGTGACCTGTAGTGTTGTGGTGGTGACCTGCAGTGTTGTGGTGACCTGTAGGGTTGTTGTGGTGACCTGCAGTGTTGTTGTGACCTGTAGTGTTGTTGTGGTGACCTGTAGTGTTGTTGTGGTGACTTGTAGTGTTGTGGTGGTGACCTGCAGTGTTGTTGTGGTGACCTGTAGTGTTGTTGTGGTGACCTGCAGTGTTGTTGTGGTGACCTGTAGTGTTGTGGTGGTGACCTGCAGTGTTGTTGTGGTGACCTGTAATGTTGTTGTGGTGACCTGCAGTGTTGTTGTGGTGACCTGCAGTGTTGTTGTGGTGACCTGCAGTGTTGTTGTGGTGACATGCAGTGTTGTTGTGGTGACCTGCAGTGTTGTTGTGGTGACCTGCAGTGTTGTTGTGGTGACCTGTAGTGTTCTGGTGATGACCTACAGTGTTGTTGTGGTGACCTGCAATGTTGTTGTGGTGACCTGCAGTGTTGTTGTGGCGACCTGCAGTGTTGTGGTGATGACCTGCAGTGTTGTTGTGGTGACCTGCAGTGTTGTTGTGGTGACCTGCAGTGTTGTTGTGGTGACCTGCAGTGTGGTGGTGACCTGTAGTGTTGTTGTGGTGACCTGTAGTGTTGTTGTGGTGACCTCCAGTGTTGTTGTGGTGACCTGTAGTGTTGTGGTGGTGACCTGCAGTGTTGTGGTGACCTGTAGTGTTGTTGTGGTGACCTGCAGTGTTGTTGTGACCTGTAGTGTTGTTGTGGTGACCTGTAGTGTTGTTGTGGTGACTTGTAGTGTTGTGGTGGTGACCTGCAGTGTTGTTGTGGTGACCTGTAGTGTTGTTGTGACCTGCAGTGTTGTTGTGGTGACCTGTAGTGTTGTGGTGGTGACCTGCAGTGTTGTTGTGGTGACCTGTAATGTTGTTGTGGTGACCTGCAGTGTTGTTGTGGTGACCTGTAGTGTTGTTGTGGTGACCTCCAGTGTTGTTGTGGTGACCTGTACTGTTGTTGTGGTGACCTGCAGTGTTGTTGTGGTGACCTGTAGTGTTGTTGTGGTGACCTCCAGTGTTGTGGTGACCTGTAGTGTTGTTGTGGTGACCTACAGTGTTGTTGTGGTGACCTGCAGTGTTGTTGTGGTGACCTGTAGTGTTGTTGTGGTGACCTGTAGTGTTGTTGTGGTGACCTGTAGTGTTGTTGTGGTGACCTGTAGTGTTGTGGTGGTGACCTGTAGTGTTGTTGTGGTGACCTGCAGTGTTGTTGTGGTGACCTCCAGTGTTGTGGTGACCTGCAGTGTTGTTGTGGTGACCTGTAGTGTTGTTGTGGTGACCTGTAGTGTTGTTGTGGTGACCTCCAGTGTTGTTGTGGTGACCTGTAGTGTTGTTGTGGTGACCTGCAGTGTTGTTGTGGTGACCTGCAGTGTTGTTGTGGTGACCTGCAGTGTTGTTGTGGTGACCTCCAGTGTTGTGGTGGTGACCTGTAGTGTTGTGGTGGTGACCTACAGTGTTGTTGTGGTGACCTACAGTGTTGTTGTGGTGACCTACAGTGTTGTGGTGGTGACCTGCAGTGTTGTGGTGACCTGTAGGGTTGTGGTGGTGACCTGTAGTGTTGTTGTGGTGACCTGCAGTGTTGTTGTGGTGACCTCCAGTGTTGTGGTGACCTGCAGTGTTGTTGTGGTGACCTGTAGTGTTGTTGTGGTGACCTGTAGTGTTGTTGTGGTGACCTCCAGTGTTGTTGTGGTGACCTGTAGTGTTGTTGTGGTGACCTGCAGTGTTGTTGTGGTGACCTGCAGTGTTGTTGTGGTGACCTCCAGTGTTGTGGTGACCTGTAGTGTTGTTGTGGTGACCTACAGTGTTGTTGTGGTGACCTGCAGTGTTGTTGTGGTGACCTGTAGTGTTGTTGTGGTGACCTGTAGTGTTGTTGTGGTGACCTGTAGTGTTGTTGTGGTGACCTGTAGTGTTGTGGTGGTGACCTGTAGTGTTGTGGTGGTGACCTGTAGTGTTGTTGTGGTGACCTGCAGTGTTGTTGTGGTGACCTCCAGTGTTGTGGTGACCTGCAGTGTTGTTGTGGTGACCTCCAGTGTTGTTGTGGTGACCTGTAGTGTTGTTGTGGTGACCTGTAGTGTTGTTGTGGTGACCTCCAGTGTTGTTGTGGTGACCTGCAGTGTTGTTGTGGTGACCTGCAGTGTTGTTGTGGTGACCTGCAGTGTTGTTGTGGTGACCTCCAGTGTTGTGGTGACCTGTAGTGTTGTGGTGGTGACCTGTAGTGTTGTGGTGGTGACCTACAGTGTTGTTGTGGTGACCTACAGTGTTGTTGTGGTGACCTACAGTGTTGTGGTGGTGACCTGCAGTGTTGTGGTGACCTGTAGTGTTGTGGTGGTGACCTACAGTGTTGTTGTGGTGACCTACAGTGTTGTGGTGGTGACCTGCAGTGTTGTGGTGACCTGTAGTGTTGTTGTGGTGACCTACAATGTTGTTGTGGTGACCTACAATGTTGTTGTGGTGACCTGCAGTGTTGTGGTGGTGACCTACAGTGTTGTGGTGACCTCCAGTGTTGTGGTGACCTGTAGTGTTGTTGTGGTGACCTGTAGTGTTGTTGTGGTGACCTGCAGTGTTGTGGTGACCTCCAGTGTTGTTGTGGTGACCTGTAGTGTTGTTGTGGTGACCTACAGTGTTGTTGTGGTGACCTGTAGTGTTGTTGTGGTGACCTGTAGTGTTGTTGTGGTGACCTGCAATGTTGTGGTGGTGACCTACAGTGTTGTGTTGACCTACAGTGTTGTTGTGTTGACCTACAGTGTTGTTGTGGCGACCTACAGTGTTGTTGTGGCGACCTACAGTGTTGTTGAAATTTGATTCTTAATCACTCTTTCAAACACCTTTATTATGTGTGATGTTAGTGCAACTGGCCTATAATTTTTTGCCAAGGCTTTACTCCCCCCCTTGTGCAACGGAGCTATATCTGCAGATTTAAGTGCTGCTGGTATCTCCCCTGTATCCAGGCTCTTTCTCCATATTACGCTGAGTGCTCTCGCTACTGGTACTTTACATTTCTTTATGAATATTGAAGTCCATGAGTCAGGCCCAGGAGCTAAGTGCATGGGCACGTTGTCAATTTCTCTTTCAGTCTTCCGAGTTCGTGGTAATATCCGTTATATTATCTGCAGCTTGAATGTCATTCATAAAGAAGCTGTCTGGGTCATCAACTTTCATGTTGTTTATTGGTGTGCTAAACATAGCCTCATACTGGCTTCTGTGAATTTCACTGATTTCTTTGTTGTCCTCTGTGTACGTACCTTCAGTTGTTATTAACGGTCCAATACTGGTCGAGGTTTTTTATTTTGATGTTGCGTATGTGAAAAAATATTTCTGATTTTTCCTTATCTCTTGTATAGCTTTCTGTTCCAATTCCATTTCCTCAGACTCATATGATCGCTTCAACGTTTGTTCTATTTCTTCGATCTCCCTGCTTAGGCTTATTTTCCTTTCTTGTGATAGTTGTGTCTGCCTAAACATTTCCGTTAGTTTGTCCTTCTTCTGTACAGTCGTCTGCTTTCTCTTTCTAGAGTTTCCTCTTTCTGCCCCTCCTCACAGGCACGTGCTTCAAGCACGTGCCTCTGTCCCCTACTAGTCCCAGACACAGCTGGGACTTGCTTAACTGTCTCAAGTGAACAGCTCAACAAACAAGAAGATTAACATTTGTCAGCCGTTAAGAACGTGTGTTATCTTGCGGGTGCAAAACTGGAGAGGCGGGGGGTGGGGGGCAGGTTTGGTGTCGCCGACATCTAGCTCAGACGCGCTGCTGATATGTGTACATTTCTAGGGGCGAGGTTCACAGTGTTCCCCTGACACTACTCTAAGGCCAGACCGTGGTGTGCCAGCGTGGTGGCCACTGCTACCTGCCTCATCTATGTATGTATGTGTATATGTATATAAATATACATATATTTATGTATGTCTATGTATGAATAAATAATAAGTAATAATAATAAAATAAATAGCCTGGAACTGAACAACATGTGTGGAAGCATCGGAGTGTGTATATATGAATGCTACACAGTATTCATCTATGGACATCCATATATGGTGAAACACATGTGAAGAACCTCTCACACACTCACAGCTCCCTGACAAGAGGGAGCCAGCTTAGCTTAGCTGCCAACACCCACACATGGTGTCAGCAAGGCGGACAGCCCGCCTGCTTTCATACCTCTCACTGTGTTTCCCACTTCTATACTTCCCTTCACCTAGGCCTCTCCCTCCTCTTTACTCCCCCCCCCCCCCAAAAAAAATGGGGTTCTGGGAGTTCTTCTACTCCACAAGCCCGGCCCGAGGCCAGGCTTGACTTGTGAGAGTTTGGCCCACCAGGCTGTTGCTTGGAGCGGCCCGCAGGCCCACATATACCTGGTTGATGGGGTTCTGGGAGTTCTTCTACTCCCCAAGCCCGGCCCGAGGCCAGGCTTGACTTGTGAGAGTTTGGTCCACCAGGCTGTTGCTTGGAGCGGCCCGCAGGCCCACATATACCTGCTTGATGGGGTTCTGGGAGTTCTTCTACTCCCCAAGCCCGGCCCGAGGCCAGGCTTGACTTGTGAGAGTTTGGTCCACCAGGCTGTTGCTTGGAGCGGCCCGCAGGTCCACATACCCACCACAGCCCGGTTGGTCCGGCACTTCTTGTTTCACACATGGTAAAAGTGTACACAACTGTATCACAACCTTTCTTACTGTTCATGGAGATAAAAGGCACAAGTACACAACATTTCTTGATTTAAAAAATGCCTTTGATATTGCTAATAGGGAAGTGATTATGTACGAATTAGCGACAATGGATATAGGTAGACAATTATTACAATGGATACGAGGCTATCTTACCAACCGGAAGTCCTCTGCACTGTTCCAAGGCTACAAGAGTGAAACTAAAGTAATGCAACTAGGCACCCCACAAGGAGGAGTACTCAGTCCTACCTTGTTTAATGTTCTAATTAATGCTTTACTAAAATCAATCCCAACTAGTCCGGCAAACATCACTATCAGCTATGCAGGTGACATCCTTGTGCATACTAAAACCCACCGCGAAATGCAAACAGTCTTAAATTGTATACATACAGCTTGTGAGAGCCTTGGTCTTGTAATCAACGCTGCTAAAACTAAGGTATTTAACAGACAAATTGGCAACCGCAAAAGTGGACCACGAAAACTTAAGATAGACAACATACCAATAGACTATGTCTCTTCTTTCAAATACCTTGGAGTCTCTGTCCCTTGTACCTCAACTGCAGTCAATAAGTTACATCAACAATGTAGAGACAGACTCAAGGCTCTCAGAACTGTAGTGGGGTACAGCCCGAAATATGGTGTTAATATTAGAATAGCAAGAATGATGTATTTAGCGTATATAAGGTCTCTGATAGATTATCATGCACCAGCTTTGGTCCTGCAGAATGGCAAAAGTATTGATAGACTGGAAAAAATGCAAAATGAAGCACTCAGAAATATACTTGGCTGTCCTATAACTACCAAAGTTCTCAACATGCGGAAAGAATTAAATATACTTAGCATTAGAGATAGAATATTTGAAATTAATTTTATGATGGGACTAAAGCTTCTGCGTGATAACAAAAACAGCATTGTGTCAGTTGCACTGTTAGAACACATACGAAATGGAACTAGCGAGTCTAAATGGATTCAAAGAACTGCCACTCATATTAAAATAATGGGACTGCACGATGTATATACAGATGAAAGAGTACAGCACTTCCTTCCACCCTGGCAGATAGTACCTTTTGACATCCTGACCCCTGCATACCCCACCAAGAAACTAATCACAAGCAACCCTCATGCTCAGCTTGCTGCTAAATTAAGCACCATAGAGCACATTCACAATATACAAGCTGAAAACAACATTGCACAGACCATATACACTGACGGATCACTCAATACAGCTATAGGGATGGCAGGAAGTGCTGTTATTGCTCATCAGCCCGATGGCAGCACAATTCAAAGAAATATCCGAATTAGTAACTGGGCGTCCACAATGCAGGCCGAGTTGGTAGCGATACTGGTAGCACTCGAAATTATTGACAACACTGAAGTAGACAACTTAATTATTTCCGACTCCCTTTCCTCGCTACGAGCAATAAACAGTTTGCAATCAAGTAATAACGTGCTTGTCTTGGAAGTTAGACGTAGATATATAAGAATACTTAGCAAGAGGGTAAATATAAAAATGTTGTGGATTCCTTCTCACATTGGCATGCAGGAACATGACAAAGTTGACGCCCTTGCTAAGGCTGCAGTAAATAAAGACAGTATTGAATGGAATCTTGAGTTATCAAATAGGTCCCTTTAAAGTGTCATTAGACGAGAACTCCTAGATGGATTTGAAGAAAGTAGAACAGTGCAAACTGGAACTAGCAGGTCCATTGTTCATCACAATGAAATGTGTGAAGTAAAACATGTGTATGGGGCAAGTAACAAGGTCAGTAGACTAACAGATGTTGTCACAGCTCGTATAAGACTTGGCTACAAGTATCTCTGGCAGTTCGGCTTGTATAGGGATCTAGATGAAGTAAAGTGTAAAGTGTGTGGACATAGACAGGGACACACACTCGAACACTATATCTTGGATTGTAGTAAAATTGAGCCATTTAGAGATAAATCTAAGCTCACTCTGTATGATATGGCAACCTATCTTATTACCATGGATAAATTACCACAAATCCTTGCACTGTATCCACATTTCGCTTCCAGTAGATAAACGACATATGAGATTCAGAAACAAGTAGTGTATTGTGAGGACTAATAATAAACAGAAGCTCCCCTATGACTCTGTAATATCCCCATTGGCCAAACTATTATGTATTAGTGATAAGACCTACCATTAATGTATGATGACTTACTGTAAATATGTAGCTCTTGTAATAGCACTTTCTCTGTAACTAGTTGACATTGTAACTATAAGGTGTGAAGGATAGATGAAATTGTTTATGTAATAATCTAAGATGAGGTCTGATAAAGACCTTTTGTGCCCTCTGTAATGCTTTTGCGCTACCGCTCACAGGATGAGTATGGGGTGCACAATAATCTACCGCTCACAGGATGAGTATGGGGTGCACAATAAACTACCGCTCACAGGATGAGTATGGGGTGCACAATAAACTACCGCTCACAGGATGAGTATGGGGTGCACAATAAACTACCGCTCACAGGATGAGTATGGGGTGCACAATAAACTACCGCTCACAGGATGAGTATGGGGTGCACAATAAACTACCGCTCACAGGATGAGTATGGGGTGCACAATAAACTACCGCTCACAGGATGAGTATGGGGTGCACAATAAACTACCGCTCACAGGATGAGTATGGGGTGCACAATAAACTACCGCTCACAGGATGAGTATGGGGTGCACAATAAACTACCGCTCACAGGATGAGTATGGGGTGCACAATAAACTACCGCTCACAGGATGAGTATGGGGTGCACAATAAACTACCGCTCACAGGATGAGTATGGGGTGCACAATAAACTACCGCTCACAGGATGAGTATGGGGTGCACAATAAACTACCGCTCACAGGATGAGTATGGGGTGCACAATAAACTACCGCTCACAGGATGAGTATGGGGTGCACAATAAACTAGCCGCCTCGGCGGCAACAATAAAAAAACGAATTGAATAAAACAGTCCAGTTTCCTCTTGAAAGTGTCCACGGTTGTTCCGGCAATATTTCTTATGCTTGCTGGGAGGACGTTGAACAACCGCGGACCTCTGATGTTTATACAGTGTTCTCTGATTGTGCCTATGGCACCTCTGCTCTTCACTGGTTCTATTCTGCATTTTCTTCCATATCGTTCACTCCAGTACGTTGTTATTTTACTGTGTAGATTAGGGACCTGGCCCTCCAGTATCTTCCATGTGTATATTATTTGGTATCTCTCTCGTCTCCTTTCTAGTGAGTACATTTGGAGAGCTTTGAGACAATCCCAATAATTTAGGTGTATTATCTCGTCTATGCGTGCCGTATATGTTCTCTGTATTCCCTCTATTTCAGCAATCTCTCCTGCTCTGAAGGGGGAAGTGAGTACTGAGCAGTACTCAAGACGGGACAACACAAGTGATTTTAAGAGTACAACCATTGTGATGGGATCTCTGTATTTAAATGTTCTCGTAATCCATCCTATAATTTTCTGGCTGACGCAATATTTACTTGGTTATGCTCCCTGAACGTTAGGTCGTCAGACATCATTATTCCCAAATCCTTGACATGCTGCTTTCCTACTATGGGCAGATTTGATTGCGTTTTGTACCCTGTATTATGTTTAAGGTTCTCATTATTACCGTACCTGAGTACCTGGAATTTATCGCTCTTAAACATCATATTATTTTCTGCTGCCCAGTCGAAAACTTTATTAATATCTGCTTGTAGCTTTTCAATGTCTTCAGCAGAGGTAATTTTCATGATGATTTTTATGTCATCTGCAAAGGATGATACGAACCTGTGACTTGTATTTTTGTCTCTATCTGATATGAGAATAAGGGAAAAGCAGCGGTGCAAGGATTGTACCCTGAGGTACAGAGCTGTTAACTGTGCTTGGACTCGATTTGATTTGATTGACTGTTACTCAGTGTTCTGTTCGACACAAAACTGAGTATCCAGACCCTTGTGTGGCCGCACGTGTGAAAATATTACAGTCCTTCCTTCTAACTCTTAAAACCTGGTGACCATCAACCGTGAAGAGCTCAGTCCCCCAGGGTACTGTGCTTGATCCAGCACTTTTTCTCATCCTCATATCGGATACAGACAAGAACACAACCTATAGCACTGTATCATCCTTTGCAGATGACACTAGGATTTTCATGAGAGTAGTCAACATAGATGACACAGCTAACCTCCAATCAAATGTAAATCAGGTCTTTCTATGGGCTACAGAAAATAATATGGTGTTTAACGAAGATAAGTTCCAGCTCATGCGCTATGGAAAAAAATGAAAATATAAAAACGGAAACCACGTACAAAACTCAGGCAAATCATAACATAGAACGAAAAGGCAATGTAAAGGATCTGGGTGTACTCATGTCGGAAGACCTTACCTTTAAAGAACACAATAAAGTAGCCGTCACAACTGCAAGAAAAATGACAGGTTAGATAACAAGAACTTTTCACACTAGAGATGCTATACCGATGATGATACTTTTCAAGACGCTTGTGCTCTCTAGAGTGGAGTACTGCTGCACAATGACAGCCCCTTTCAAAGCTGGAGAAATTGCTGACCTAGAGAGCGTGCAGAGATCCTTTACTGCTAGAATCCACTCAGTAAAACATCTGAACTATTGGGACCGACTAAAGAGCCTAAATTTGTATTCTCTTGAGCGCAGGCGGGAGAGATACATAATAATTTACACGTGGAAAATATTAGAGGGGCTGGTCCCAAACCTGCACACAGAAATAACACCAAATGAGACCAGGAGGCATGGCAGGATGTGCAGAATACCCCCGTTGAAAAGCAGAGGTGCAACAGGTACTCTGAGAGAGAACTTGGGGCGTGGGGGTGGTGTGGGGCGTGGGTCGATACCACTGTGAGCCGCTCTTGTCATTGTTTATCCTGGACGCCTTCCCTCGTCTTGGCGCGCCCCCTTGCCACGCCTCCTGCCTCGCCCCCCCTTGCCACACCCTCACGCCCCCTTGCCACGCCCTCACGCCCCATTGCCACGCCCTCACGCCCCCCTGCCACGCCCCCTGGCACGCCTTCACATCACCTCAAACCAAGGTAATTCTGTGCATGTTGTCCTCCACAAATTCTACATCAAACACCACTAGCAAGATGTGCTGGCGGGGATCAATCTCTTTTATCACTGACAAAATGATCCATATTATTTTACTATTATGGCTGAAACTATGAGAAGCGCACACGTTGGTGTCCACACCAGGGGTCCATACCAGGGGTCTACATTAGGGAGTCCACACCAGGGGTCTACATCCGGGGTCCACACCAGGGGGTCCACACCAGGGGGTCCACACCAGGGGTCCCCACCAGGGGTCTACATTAGGGGGTCCACACCAGGGGTCTACATCCGGGGTCCACACCAGGGGGTCCACACCAGGGGGTCCACACCAGGGGTCTACATTAGGGGGTCCACACCAGGGGTCTACATCCGGGGTCCACACCAGGGGGTCCACACCAGGGGCTCCACACCAGGGGTCCATACCAAGGGTCCACACCAGGGGGTCCACACCAGGAGTCTACATTAGGGGGTCCACACCAGGGGGTCCACACCAGGGGTCCACACCAGGGGTCTACATTAGGGGGTCCACACCAGGGGTCTACATCCGGGGTCCACACCAGGGGGTCCACACCAGGGGCTCCACACCAGGGGTCCATACCAGGGGTTCCACACCAGGGGGTCCACACCAGGGGGTCTACATTAGGGGGTCCACACCAGGGGTCTACATCCGGGGTCCACACCAGGGGCTCCACACCAGGGGGTCCACACCAGGGGACCACACCAGGGGTCCACACCAGGGGGTCCACACCAGGGGTCCACACCAGGGGGTCCACACCAGGGGTCCACACCAGGGGGTCCACATCAGAGGCTCCACACCAGGGGCTCCACACCATGGGATCCACACTAGGGGGGTCCTCACCAGGGGTCCACACCAGGGGATCCACACCAGGGGTCCACACCATGGGATCCACACCAGGGGTCCACACCAGGGGTCCACACCAGGGGGTCCATAGCTGTTTAACACCCAGAAAGCATTAAAAATATTGCCGAAACAAAAGTGAATGTATTCAAGAGACACTTGGGTACCTTCTTGCAAGAAGTGTGGGACCCACCAGACTGTAATGGATATGAGAGCGTGCGGGCCGCTCCAAGCAACAGCCTGGTGGACCAAACTCTCGCAAGTCAAGCCTGGCCTCGGGCCGGGCTTGGGGAGTAGAAGAACTCCCAGAACCCCATCAAGCAGGTATATGTGGGCCTGCGGGCCGCTCCAAGCAACAGCCTGGTGGACCAAACTCTCGCAAGTCAAGCCTGACCTCGGGCCGGGCTTGGGGAGTAGAAGCACTCCCAGAACCCCATCAAGCAGGTATATGTGGGCCTGCGGGCCGCTCCAAGCAACAGCCTGGTGGACCATACTCTCACAAGTCAAGCCTGGCCTTGGGCCGGGCTCGGGGAACAGTAGAAGAACTCCCAGAACCCCATCAAGCAGGTATATGTGGGCCTGCGGGCCGCTCCAAGCAACAGCCTGGTGGACCAAACTCTCACAAGTCAAGCCTGGCCTCGGGCCGGGCTTGGGGAACAGTAGAAGCACTCCCAGAAGTTTAAGTATGTTCCAGACACGCTCACTACACATTGCTGCTCAGTCTGTTAAGACTGCTATCTGGTAGTTCCCGAAAATGCTGATCTGCGGTGTTGGAGCGGGCGTTGTGACCCAGTAACGGGATATATCCTGTCATAACGTGATATATCCTGTCATAACGTGATATATCCTGTCATAACGTGGTATACCCTGCTGTAACGTGATATACCGTCATAACGTGATATATCCAGTCGTTACGTGATATATCCTGTCATAACGTGATATATCCTGTCGAAACGTGATATATCCTGTCATAACATATGTCCTGTCGTAACGTGATATATCCTGTCGTAACGTGATATATCCTGTCATAACGTGATATACCCTGTCGTAACGTGATATATCCTGTCATAACGTAATATATCCTGTCATAACGTGATATATCCTGTCTTAACGTGATATATCCTGTCATAACGTGATATATCCTGTCGTAACGTAATATATCCTGTCGTAACGTGATATATTCTGTCATAACGTGATATATCCTGTCATAACGTGATATATCCTGTCGTAACGTGATATATCCTGTCATAACGTGATATACCCTGTCGTAACGTGATATATCCTGTCGTAACGTGATATATCCTGTCATAACGTGATATACCCTGTCGTAACGTGATATATCCTGTCGTAACGTGATATACCTTGTCATAACGTGATATACCCTGTCATAACGTGATATATCCTGTCGTAACGTGATTAACCCTGTCGTAACGGGATATATCCTGTCGTAACGTGATATATATTCTGTCACAACGTGATATATCTTGTCGTAACGTGATATACCCTGTCCTAACGTGATATATCGTGTCATAACGTGATATATCCTGGCATAACATAATATATCGTGTCATAACGTGATATATCGTGTCATAACGTGATATATCCTGGCATAACGTGATATATCCTAGCATAACGTGATATACCGTCATAACGTGATATATCCTGTCATAACGTGATATATATTTTGTCATAACGTGATATACCATCATAACGTGATATATCGTGTCATAACGTGATATATCTTGTCATAACGTGATATATCCTGTCATAACGTGATATGCCATCATAACGTGATATATATTTTGTCATAACGTGATATACCATCATAACGTGATATATCGTGTCATAACGTGATATATCCTGTCATAACGTGATATATCATGTCATAACGGGATATATCCTGTCATAACGTGATATATCCTGTCATAACGTGATATATCCTGTTATAACGTGATATATCCTGTCGTAACGTGATATACCCTGTCGTAACGTGATATATCCTGTCATAACGTGATATATCCTGTCGTAACGTGATATATCCAATCATAACATATGTCCTGTCATAACGTGATATACCCTGTCATAAAGTGATATATCCTGTCATAACGTGATATATCCTGTTGTAACGTGATATATCCTGTCACAACGTGATATATCCTGTTGTAACGTGATATATCCTGTCATAACGTGATATATCCTGTCATACCGTGATATATCCTGTCATAACGTGATATATCCTGTCATAACGTGATATATCCTGTTGTAACGTAATATATCCTGTCATAACGTGATATAACCTGTCATAACGTGATATATCCTTTTGTAACGTGATACATCCTGTCATAACGTGATATATCCTGTCATAACGTGATATACCATCATAACGTGATATATCCTATCATTACGTGATATACTGTCATAACGTGATATATCCTGTCACAACGTGATATATCTTGTCGTAACGTGATACATCCTGTCCTAACGTGATATATCCTGTCATAACGTGATATATCCTGGCATAACATGATATATCGTGTCATAACGTGATATATCGTGTCATAATATATCATAATATATATCCTGGCATAACATGATATATCCTCGCATAACGTGATATACCGTCATAACGTGATATATCCTTTCATAACGTGATATATATTTTGTCATAACGTGATATACCATCATAACGTGATATATCGTGTCGTAACGTAATATACCGTCATAACGTGATATATCCTGTCATAACGTGATATGCCATCATAACGTGATATATCCTGTCATAACGTGATATATCCTGTTATAACGTGATATACCCTGTCGTAACGTGATATATCCTGTCATAACGTGATATATCCAATCATAACATATGTCCTGTCATAACGTGATATACCCTGTCATAAAGTGATATATCCTGTCATAACGTGATTTATCCTGTTGTAACGTGATATATCCTGTCACAACGTGATATATCCTGTTGTAGCGTGATATAACCTGTCATAACGTAATATATCCTGTCATAACGTGATATACCCTGTCATAAAGTGATATATTTTGTCATAACGTGATATACCCTGTCATAGTGACATATCTTGTCATAACGTGATATATCCTGTCATAACGTGATATATCCTGTCACAACGTGATATATCCTGTCATAACGTGATATATCCTGTCATAACGTGATATATCCTGTCATAACGTGATATATCCTGTTGTAACGTGATATATCCTGTTGTAACGTGATATATCCTGTTGTAACGTAATATATCCTGTCATAACGTGATATATCCTGTCATAACGTGATATAATCTGTCATAACGTGATATATCGTGTTGTAACGTGATACATCCTGTCATAACGTGATATATCCTGTCATAACGTGATATACCATCATAACGTGATATATCCTGTCATTACGTGATATACTGTCATAAAGTGATATATCCTGTTACAACGTGATATATCTTGTCGTAACGTGATATATCCTGTCCTAACGTGATATATCGTGTCATAACGTGATATATCCTGGCATAACATGATATATCGTCGCATAACGTGATATATCGTGTCATAATATATCATAATATATATCCTGGCATAACGTGATATATCGTGTCATAATATATCATAATATATATCCTGGCATAACGTGATATATCGTGTCATAATATATCATAATATATATCCTGGCATAACGTGATATATCCTCGCATAACGTGATATACCGTCATAACGTGATATATCCTGTCATAACGTGATATATATTTTGTCATAACGTGATATACAATCATAACGTGATATATCGTGTCATAACGTGATATACCCTGTCATAACGTGATATATCCTGTCATAACGTGATATATCCTGTCATAACGTGATATGCCATCATAACGTGATATATCTTGTCATAACGTGATATATCCTGTCGTAACGTGATATACCCTGTCGTAACGTGATATATCCTGTCATAACGTGATATATCCTGTCGTAACGTGATATATCCAATCATAACATATGTCCTGTCATAACGTGATATACCCTGTCATAAAGTGATATATCCTGTCATAACGTGATTTATCCTGTTGTAACGTGATATATCCTGTCACAACGTGATATATCCTGTTGTAGCGTGATATAACCTGTCATAACGTAATATATCCTGTCATAACGTGATATACCCTGTCATAAAGTGATATATTTTGTCATAACGTGATATACCCTGTCATAGTGACATATCTTGTCATAACGTGATATATCCTGTCATAACGTGATATATCCTGTCACAACGTGATATATCCTGTCATAACGTGATATATCCTGTCATAACGTGATATATCCTGTCATAACGTGATATATCCTGTTGTAACGTGATATATCCTGTTGTAACGTGATATATCCTGTTGTAACGTAATATATCCTGTCATAACGTGATATATCCTGTCATAACGTGATATAATCTGTCATAACGTGATATATCGTGTTGTAACGTGATACATCCTGTCATAACGTGATATATCCTGTCATAACGTGATATACCATCATAACGTGATATATCCTGTCATTACGTGATATACTGTCATAAAGTGATATATCCTGTTACAACGTGATATATCTTGTCGTAACGTGATATATCCTGTCCTAACGTGATATATCGTGTCATAACGTGATATATCCTGGCATAACATGATATATCGTCGCATAACGTGATATATCGTGTCATAATATATCATAATATATATCCTGGCATAACGTGATATATCGTGTCATAATATATCATAATATATATCCTGGCATAACGTGATATATCGTGTCATAATATATCATAATATATATCCTGGCATAACGTGATATATCCTCGCATAACGTGATATACCGTCATAACGTGATATATCCTGTCATAACGTGATATATATTTTGTCATAACGTGATATACAATCATAACGTGATATATCGTGTCATAACGTGATATACCCTGTCATAACGTGATATATCCTGTCATAACGTGATATATCCTGTCATAACGTGATATGCCATCATAACGTGATATATCTTGTCATAACGTGATATATCCTGTCACAACGTGATATATCCTGTTGTAACGTGATATATCCTGTCATAACGTAATATATCCTGTCATAACGTAATATACCCTGTCATAAAGTGATATATCCTGTCATAACGTGATATATCCTGTCATACGTGATATATCCTGTCACAACGTGATATATCCTGTTGTAACGTGACATATCCTGTCATAACGTAATATATCCTGTCATAACGTGATATATCCTGTCATAACGTGATATATCCTGTCATAACGGGATATATCCTGTTGTAACGTAATATATCCTGTCATAACGTAATGTATCCTGTCATACCGTGATATATCCTGTCAACGTGATATAACCTGTCATAACGTGGTATATCCTGTTGTAACGTGATACATCCTGTCATAACGTGATATATCCTGTCATAACGTGATATACCATCATAACGTGATATATCCTGTCATTACGTGATATACTGTCATAACGTGATATATCCTGTCCTAACGTGATATATCGTGTCATAACGTGATATATCCTGGCATAACATGATATATCGTCATAACGTGATATATCGTGTCATAACGTGATATATCCTCGAATAACGTGATATATATTTTGTCATAACGTGATATACCATCATAACGTGATATATCGTGTCATAAAGTGATATACCCTGTCATAATGTGATATATCCTGTCATAACGTGATCTATCCTGTCATAACGTGATCTATCCTGTCATAACGTGATATATCCTGTCATAACGTGATATATCCTGTAATAACGTGATATATCCTGTCATAACGTGATATACCCTGTCGTAACGTGATATATCCTGTCGTAACGTGATATATCCAATCATAACATATGTCCTGTCATAACGTGATATACCCTGTCATAAAGTGATATATCCTGTCATAACGTGATATATCCTGTTGTAACGTGATATATCCTGTCACAACGTGATATATCCTGTCATAACGTGATATATCCTGTCATAACGTGATATATCCTGTCATAACGTGATATATCCTGTCATAATGTGATACATCCTTTTGTAACATAATATATCCTGTCATAACGTGATATATCCTGTTGTAACGTGATACATCCTGTCATTACGTGATATATCCTGTCATAACGTGATATACCATCATAACCTGATATATCCTGTCATTACGTGATATACTGTCATAACGTGATATATCCTGTCACAACGTGATATATCCTGTCATAACGTGATATATAATGGCATAACGTGATATATCGTGTTATAACGTGATATATTCTCGCATAACGTGATATGCCGTCATAACGTAATATATCCTGTCATAACGTGATATATCCTGTCATAACGTGATATATATTTTGTCATAACGTGATATATATTTTGTCATAACGTGATATATCTTCGCATAACGTGATATGCCGTCATAACGTAATATATCCTGTCATAACGTGATATACCATCATAACGTGATATATCATGTCATAACGTGATATACCCTGTCATAACGTGATATATCCTGTCATAACGGGATATGTCATCATAACGTGATATATCCTGTCATAACGTGATATATCCTTTCATACCGTGATATATCCTGTAATAACGTGATATATCCTGTCATAATGTGATATATCCTGTTATAACGTGATATATCCTGTTATAACGTGATGTATCCTGTCATAACGTGATACATCCTGTCATAACGTGATATATCCTGTCATAACGTGATATACCATCATAACCTGATATATCCTGTCATTACGTGATATACTGTCATAACGTGATATATCCTGTCACAACGTGATATATCCTGTCATAACGTGATATATCCTGTCATAACGTGATATATCGTGTTATAACGTGATATATCCTGTCATAACGTGATATATTCTCGCATAACGTGATATGCCGTCATAACGTAATATATCCTGTCATAACGTGATATATCCTGTCATAACGTGATATATATTTTGTCATAACGTGATATATATTTTGTCATAACGTGATATATCCTCGCATAACGTGATATGCCGTCGTAACGTAATATATCCTGTCATAACGTGATATACCATCATAACGTGATATATCGTGTCATAACGTGATATACCCTGTCATAACGTGATATATCCTGTCATAACGGGATATGCCATCATAACGTGATATATCCTGTCATAACGTGATATATCCTTTCATACCGTGATATATCCTGTAATAACGTGATATATCCTGTCATAATGTGATATATCCTGTTATTACGTGATGTATCCTGTTATAACGTGATGTATCCTGTCATAACGTGATACATCCTGTATAACGTGATATATCCTGTCATAACGTGATATACCCTGTCATAACGTGATATATCCTGTCATAACGTGATATATCCTGTCATAATGGGATATGCCATCATAACGTCATATATCCTGTCGTAACGTGATATATCCTTTCATACCGTGATATATCCTGTAATAACGTGATATATCCTGTCATAACGTGATATATCCTGTCATAACGTGATATATCCTGTTATAAAGTGATATATCCTGTTATAACGTGATATATCCTGTCATAACGTGATATATCCTGTATAACGTGATATATCCTGTCATAACGTGATATATCCTGTCATAACGTAATATATCCTGTTATAACGTGATATATCCTGTCGTAACGTGATATATCCTTTCATACCGTGATATATCCTGTAATAACGTGATTTATCCTGTCATAACGGGATATATCCTGTCATAACGTGATATATCCTGTTATAACGTGATATATCCTGTTATAACGTGATATATTCTGTTATAACGTGATATATCCTGTCATAACGTGATATATCCTGTATAACGTGATATATCCTGTCATAACGTGATATATCCTGTCATAACGTAATATATCCTGTTATAACGTGATATATCCTGTCGTAACGTGATATATCCTGTCGTGTGGACCAGTGTTATTGGCTGGTGGTGGAACACACAGCATTGATTGTTGCCCCTGGAGACGGCTAGTTTATTGTGCACCCCATACTCATCCTGTGAGCGGTAGTTTATTGTGCACCCCATACTCATCCTGTGAGCGGTAGTTTATTGTGCACCCCATACTCATCCTGTGAGCGGTAGTTTATTGTGCACCCCATACTCATCCTGTGAGCGGTAGTTTATTGTGCACCCCATACTCATCCTGTGAGCGGTAGTTTATTGTGCACCCCATACTCATCCTGTGAGCGGTAGTTTATTGTGCACCCCATACTCATCCTGTGAGCGGTAGTTTATTGTGCACCCCATACTCATCCTGTGAGCGGTAGTTTATTGTGCACCCCATACTCATCCTGTGAGCGGTAGTTTATTGTGCACCCCATACTCATCCTGTGAGCGGTAGTTTATTGTGTACCCCATACTCATCCTGTGAGCGGTAGTTTATTGTGCACCCCATACTCATCCTGTGAGCGGTAGTTTATTGTGTACCCCATACTCATCCTGTGAGCGGTAGTTTATTGTGCACCCCATACTCATCCTGTGAGCGGTAGCGCAAAAACATTACAGAGGGCACAAAAGGTCTTTATCAGACCTCATCTTAGATTATTACATAAACAATTTCTTCAGTCCTTCACACCTTATAGATACAATGTCAGCTAGTTACAGAGAAAGTGCTATTACAAGAGCTACATATTTACAGTAAGTCATCATACATTAATGGTAGGTCTTATCGTTAATACATAATAGTTTGGCCAATGGGGATATTACAGAGTCATAGGGGAGCTTCTGTTTATTATTAGTCCTCACAATACACTACTTGTTTCTGAATCTCATATGTCGTTTATCTACTGGAAGCGAAATGTGGATACAGTGCAAGGATTTGTGGTAACACACAGCAGTAGTCTAAGGCCCGGGGTCTGGTGGTGGATGACAGCAGTGGTCTGTGGCCCGGGGTCTGGTGGTGGATGACAACAGTAGTCTAAGGCCCGGGGTCTGGTGGTGGAAGACAGCAGTAGTCTAAGGCCCGGGGTCTAAGGCCCGGGGTGTGGAGGCCCGGGGGTCTGGAGGCCCGGGGTGTGAAGGCCCGGGGTCTGGAGGCCCGGGGGTGTGGAGGCCCGGGGTCTGGAGGCCCGGGGTCTGGAGGCCCGGGGGTGTGGAGGCCCGGGGTGTGGAGGCCCGGGGTGTGGAGGCCCGGGGTCTGGAGGCCCGGGGTCTAGAGGCCAGCCGCCTGCCGCAACACTCAGCCACCAAGGTATAATTGAGTGAGTGGTTCCATTGGCAGGTCTGAGCACGTCAGTTCTCCGCCTCTCTCTCTCCCCTGACTTCTAATACAACTTCTCCCGACCTAAATTTCTCCCATCACATTTACTGTTGTAATTGTTGCTGGCGTTCGCTTCTAGTCTGCTCCAGGAGTTCACTGGATTTTCCAATTGCGTTCAATGAATCCAATATTTATGGGGACGGCATATGTGAGTGTGAGTGTTGGAGCGAGGAAGGTTTAAGTGGTAGACGGTGTAAGGTGGAGCCGCGCCCAGCTTTCTCTGCAGGTCTCCTTCCCTCACGTCGCCCAGGAGCGAACATAATACACAAAAACCGCCTTTACAAGTAGTCACCATCGTTGGCCAGGCGCCGGCGGGGAGCGGTGGCATTTCTTGCCCAGTTTTCCCTACCCCGTGTTGCAGGGAGGGGGGGGGGGGGCGGATGTGAACGGGGGCGGTGGGAGGGAGGTAGGGGCGGGCACACGAAGATGGGGGGGGGGGCGGATGGACAGAGAGGAGGAGGGGTGGGGACGGTCAGAGAGGGGTGGGGACAGGCAGGCCCGCACCAGGCTTCAGACGTGGAGAAACTCACTCTATGTAAGACCAGATTTCTCGTTGTATTATTTGGGACGAACACGTTTCATTTTTTTTAAATATCGGTATTGGTGTTATGAGTGGCGGGGGGGGGGGTGCTGGTACCCGGGGCGGTGTGGGTCTGGTACCCGGGGAGGGGCACCTGGTACTTTTTTTGGGGGGGGGGGGGTTAAGGAGGAGGGAGAGGCCTAGGTGAAGGGAAGTATAGAAGTGGGAAATACAGTGAGAGGTATGAAAGCAGGCGGGCTGTCCCCCTTGCTGACACGATGTGTGGGTGTTGGTTGGCAGCTAAGCTAAGCTGGCTCCCTCTTGTCAGGGAGCTGTGAGTGTGTGAGAGGTTCTTCACATGTGTTTCACCATATATGGATGTCTATAGATGAATACTGTGTAGCATTCATATATAGACACTCCGATGCTTCCACACATGTTGTTCTGTTTATTGATTTATTGTTCTGTTTATTGTTTATTGATTTATTAATACATATATATATTTATATACATATGCATACACACATCCATACACATACACCCACACATACATACTCAGTTTTTCCAATTGGGGGAAGGATTTCTAGCCAGTATTTCATCTGGGAATTATGTACTGTGGGGCGGGGGTTTCATCTAGTGAATCGCGGCTCTTGGGCCACCAACTGTGGGAGCGGGGCGTCTCATTTTGGGCCACCAGCTGTGGGAGCGGGGCGTCTCATCTTGGGCCACCAACTGTGGGAGTGGGGCGTCTCATCTTGGGCCACCAGCTGTGGAAGTGGGGCGTCTCATCTTGGGCCACCAGCTGTGGGAGTGGGGCGTCTCATCTTGGGCCACCAGCTGTAGGAGCGGGGCGTCTAATCTTGGGCCACCAGCTGTGGGAGTGGGGCGTCTCATCTTGGGCCACCAGCTGTGGGAGCGGGGCGTCTCATCTTGGGCTACCAGCTGTGGGAGCGGGGCGTCTCATCTTGGGCCACCAGCTGTGGGAGTGGGGCGTCTCATCTTGGAGTAATCTTTCTAACATTGGGTCCTCTAACATTTCGATGGTGTTCCACACCCTGATGGCTTGGTGCTGCAGTCTGATGTTTAGTGGCTGTGTTCAGGAGTTCGTGGAGGTCCTGGATTGTCTGATCATATGGTGGACGGTGTTTTGCTGCTCTCCTTAGTGCCTTATACCGCACTGCTTGCTGTTTCTGCATGTTAGTTTTCTTTATGGTGTGTGGTGGTACTGGGGGATACTCTAGATGCGGCCGAACTAGAGCCTTATATAGGTGGATCTGAATGTTAGTACTGAGGCTTCGGAATCTCCTCAGTTTTCCTAAGGCTGCTTTGGCTTTGCTTAGTCGGTCCCTTACATGAATTTGTATCCCTGTTCTATTTATCATGAGTCCAAGTATTCTGCCGACCTCCGCATATTAGATAGGATGGTTGTCAAGAATAATGGAGTCTGAGTTTCTTTTCGCAATGTGTATTATCTGAAACTTTTGTTTGTTAGTGCTAATTTTCCATTGCTTCTCAAAGTTGTTTATGAGTTCAATTGCTGCCTTGGTCTTGTCGGCTAGAAGCGGCTTTGATGGGCCCGGTTGGCATATTATTTGGGTGACATCGTCAGCGTATGTGATGTATTCTCCATGTTGGGGTTGGGGTAGGTCAGCTGTATATATGCTGAATAGAGTGGGGGAGAGACAGCTTCCTTGTGGTACTCCACTTTTCAGTTCTATTACGTCACCCAAGTAGCTGCCGATATTGAGCCTAGCAGTTTTATTGTCTATAAAGCTGCAGAGAGTAGCAGTAAATCTCTCAGGAAGCCCTAGTTCAGATATCTTATATTTTAGGCCTGTGTGCCACACTTTGTCGAAGGCTTTCGAGACGTCTCTAAGCACTATATTACGTTGATAATTTTTCGACACCGCGTTGGCTATATGCTGGTAGATCAGGGCTATAGCTGTATGGGCCCCTCTGTGGTGTCTAAACCCATGTTGCCTGGTGTTATACTTCCCTTCCTCTTCCATGTACTTCACCAGTCTCTGGTTGATTATTTTTTCGAATATTTTACCTGGTACTTCGAGGAGGGAAATTGGCCTGTAGTTTTCAGTTTGGGTTGGGGGTATACCTGGCTTGGGGATTAATCTTATTGTGGCATTCTTGAAGTATGTGGGGAATAGTCCAGATGCAAGAGCTGCATTTAAGATACATGTGTATTGATGGAGTGCAATCACTGGTAGGTTGGTTAATACCATCTTATTTATCTTGCTGTTGCCCGGCGCCTTGTTCTTGAAACCCATAATTGTTTTATGGACCTCTGCAATGGTCATGTGTTTCATAAGGTGGCAGTCATCGCGTATGTTGTTAAGGTCTATTGTTTGCGTCGGGAGTAGTGCTGCAGCTCTGTTATCGACTTGAGTTGTAATTTCCTTTTCATTAATGGGGCAAAAGTTAAAATTTTCTTTCGGGTTCATCCTGAATATTTTTTCCCAGAATTTCCTGAATTCCTGTTCTTGTTCTCTCTCCTCATAGAGTTTATTTTCTGAGGCGTCTATGATGTAGGGTGTTTCCTCAGAAGAGCTTCCCATCAGGGTCTTTACTTTTTTCCAGAACTTTCCCGGGTTTCTGTAGTCGACTTGGATATTGCTTATTAGGTCATCCCCTTGTTTGGTGTACTCTGTTTTGCACAGATCTTGCAGCTCATCTTGAAGTTCCCTTTGTAGTCTTTTACGCTCATCCGTCCACCCGTGTTGTGTTATGAGTTGTAGAAGGTTGTTATATCTGGTTTGCAGTGTCCTGAGCGCCTCAGTGGCTGGGGGGTGTGGGAGCGTTATGTGGTGAGCTACGGGGATGTGATCAGTCATGCATTTTTCTATGGTGTTAATCCATGTATTTAACTCGGCGTTTATGCATGATGTTTCCTTTCCATTAAAATCTGTGACACTGATTTCCTGTGCACTGCTTTTGAACGCTTCCCAGTCAGTTTTAGTGTATTGAAGTCTTGGTGGTGAGGATTTCTGAATGGGGTTAGTTGATAGCGTCATTATTATGGGTAGGTGGTCGCTTGTGCTCACAGGGGCCCTTTCTATGTGGGTGTTTAGGAAGTGGTGGTTGTTTGAGAGTATTATGTCTGGTTTACCACTGTTGTCTTGTCTGACGTAAGTTGGGAAGTCTGGGACCAGGTGGGTTAGATTTCCGTACCTTATCATATTGTGGATGGCTTCTCCTGCTTGGTTGTTCCTTCCGTGTCCCAGTGTTCTGTGCTTGGTTCAGATCTCCCAGGAAGTAGGCAGGTCTGTTCCTTCTGGTGAGTTTCGTGATGTCGGTAAGGGGAAGGTAAGGACGTCTTGGTGGTCGATAACAAGTTCCTATGAAGATTATACCTTTCGTAGTTTGGAGTTCAATTGCCAGGAAGTTTTCTTGAAAGTTATCTAGAATTTTGTGTAAAATATTTCTGCTTACAGCAATTGTTGCTCCATCGTTGGCCTGGTCAGCTCTGTTGACCTGGTCAGTTTTGTACTTGAAGATCTTTATCTTCTCACTTTCCCTTTTCCCATGGCTGTTAATGAGTATTATATCAGGGTCTATTTCTCTATACAAGTCGCTGAGTTCCAATGTTATGTGCGGAGTCCAGCTTAGAACAGTGTGTTGAAGTATTGTTAATGACTGGATGGCTATGTTGAAACTGACGGGTCTCTTCCACCTGGTGCATTGTTTGGGATCGATGCGTGTCCGTTGTTCAGTGTTAAACATATCGCAGCTTCTCTGCTGAAGGGTTATGGTGTTTAGATTAAAAGAACGTGTCATTATCTGGCTGTAGACGTCACTCGCATTGACATTAGGAATGTTGTGTTGGAACTTTATGCTGAGTTTTTATATCTTCTCGGAGGGTCTTGAGGTTAACCCTGTGAGTCGTGTTTCTGGAGAATTCGATTTTGTTAGGGATATTTTCTGAGTCCCGGGTGACTGTTCAATATTGTCTGTGGGTGTGCGGTGAGCAGTGATGCTCCCAGCGTGTCCCTGGTCCTGTGTACCCTGTGGAGCGTGTATGTCCCTGATCCTGTATACCCTGTGGAGCGTGTATGTCCCTGATCCTGTGTACCCTGTGGAGCGTGTATGTCCCTGATCCTGTGTACCCTGTGGAGCGTGTATGTCCCTGATCCTGTGTACCCTGTGGAGCGTGTATGTCCCTGATCCTGTGTACCCTGTGGAGCGTGTATGTACCTGATCCTGTGTACCCTGTGGAGCGTGTATGTCCCTGATCCTGTGTACCCTGTGGAGCGTGTATGTCCCTGATCCTGTGTACCCTGTGGAGCGTGTATGTCCCTGATCCTGTATACCCTGTGGAGCGTGTATGTCCCTGATCCTGTGTACCCTGTGGAGCGTGTATGTCCCTGATCCTGTGTACCCTGTGGAGCGTGTATGTCCCTGATCCTGTGTATCCTGTGGAGCGTGTATGTCCCTGATCCTGTGTACCCTGTGGAGCGTGTATGTCCCTGATCCTGTGTACCCTGTGGAGCGTGTATGTACCTGATCCTGTGTACCCTGTGGAGCGTGTATGTCCCTGATCCTGTGTACCCTGTGGAGCGTGTATGTCCCTGATCCTGTGTACCCTGTGGAGCGTGTATGTCCCTGATCCTGTATACCCTGTGGAGCGTGTATGTCCCTGATCCTGTGTACCCTGTGGAGCGTGTATGTCCCTGATCCTGTGTACCCTGTGGAGCGTGTATGTCCCTGATCCTGTGTATCCTGTGGAGCGTGTATGGGTGTTTGCCTGAGGGCCCCCTTCGGAGGTCATCAGTGGTGGCTGCTGGCCCTTGGTGGTGGAGTGGTGGGTGCTGGCCCTTGGTGGTGGAGTGGTGGGTGCTGGCCCTTGGTGGTGGAGTGGTGGGTGCTGGCCCTTGGTGGTGGAGTGGTGGCTGCTGGCCCTTGGTGGTGGAGTGGTGGCTGCTGGCCCTTGGTGGTGGAGTGGTGGCTGCTGGCCCTTGGTGGTGGAGTGGTGGCTGCTGGCCCTTGGTGGTGGAGTGGTGGCTGCTGGCCCTTGGTGGTGGAGTGGTGGCTGCTGGCCCTTGGTGGTGGAGTGGTGGCTGCTGGTGTTGTATCGTCTTCCTCTGGCTGGTTGATGGTTGGTGGAGTGGTGGCTGCTGGCCCTTGTTGGTGGAGTGGTGGCTGCTGGCCCTTGTTGGTGGAGTGGTGGCTGCTGGCCCTTGGTGGTGGAGTGGTGGGTGCTGGCCCTTGGTGGTGGAGTGGTGGGTGCTGGCCCTTGGTGGTGGAGTGGTGGCTGCTGGCCCTTGGTGGTGGAGTGGTGGCTGCTGGCCCTTGTTGGTGGAGTGGTGGCTGCTGGCCCTTGGTGGTGGAGTGGTGGCTGCTGGCCCTTGGTGGTGGAGTGGTGGCTGCTGGCCCTTGGTGGTGGAGTGGTGGCTGCTGGCCCTTGGTGGTGGAGTGGTGGCTGCTGGCCCTTGGTGGTGGAGTGGTGGCTGCTGGCCCTTGGTGGTGGAGTGGTGGCTGCTGGCCCTTGGTGGTGGAGTGGTGGCTGCTGGCCCTTGGTGGTGGAGTGGTGGCTGCTGGCCCTTGGTGGTGGAGTGGTGGCTGCTGGCCCTTGGTGGTGGAGTGGTGGCTGCTGGCCCTTGGTGGTGGAGTGGTGGCTGCTGGCCCTTGGTGGTGGAGTGGTGGCTGCTGGCCCTTGGTGGTGGAGTGGTGGCTGCTGGCCCTTGTTGGTGGAGTGGTGGCTGCTGGCCCTTGTTGGTGGAGTGGTGGCTGCTGGCCCTTGTTGGTGGAGTGGTGGCTGCTGGCCCTTGGTGGTGGAGTGGTGGGTGCTGGCCCTTGTTGGTGGTGTGGTGGGTGCTGGCCCTTGGTGGGAGTTAGTCACACTAGGGGGAGTGCTGATTGTATAGCTGTCCACCAGGGCTGTTATGGTGTTGAGGGAGCAGGGATTGTCTGGGAATACCATTTCTGAGAGACCATTCCTCTTGTACGTTTCTTTAATCACGGATCCAAATGACCCTGGACTTGCTAGGGTTTTCTAAGTAAGCAACGATCATACTGCTCAGGATTCTTGTGGGCAGGTCACTACTTACCTGTGAGGTCGTGTTTGTTGGATTGTTTAAGGTCGTGTTTGCTGGATTGTTTAAGGTCGTGTTTGTTGGATTGTACCAAGGGCGCCTAGTACCCGGGGAGGGGGGCCTGGTACCCGGGGAGGGGGCCTGGTACCCGGGGAGGGGGCCTAGCACCCGGGGAGGGGGGGCCTGGTACCCGGGGAGGGGGGGGGCCTGGTACCCGGGGAGGGGGGGGGCCTGGTACCCGGGGAGGGGGGGCCTGGTACCCGGGGAGGGGGGGCCTGGTACCCGGGGAGGGGGGGCCTGGTACCCGGGGAGGGGGCCTGGTACCCGGGGAGGGGGGGCCTGGTACCCGGGGAGGGGGGGCATGGTACCCGGGGAGGGGGGGCCTGGTACCCGGGGAGGGGGGGCCTGGTACCCGGGGAGGGGGGCCTGGTACCCGGGGAGGGGGGGCCTGGTACCCGGGGAGGGGGCCTGGTACCCGGGGAGGGGGGGCCTGGTACCCGGGGAGGGGGCCTGGTACCCGGGGAGGGGGGGGCCTGGTACCCGGGGAGGGGGGGGCCTGGTACCCGGGGAGGGGGGGCCTGGTACCCGGGGAGGGGGCCTGGTACCCGGGGAGGGGGCCTGGTACCCGGGGAGGGGGCCTGGTACCCGGGGAGGGGGGGACCTGGTACCCGGGGAGGGGGGGACCTGGTACCCGGGGAGGGGGGGACCTGGTACCCGGGGAGGGGGGGACCTGGTACCCGGGGAGGGGGGGACCTGGTACCCGGGGAGGGGGGGACCTGGTACCCGGGGAGGGGGGGCCTGGTACCCGGGGAGTGGGGGCCTGATACCCGGGGAGGGGGGGCCTGGTACCCAGGGAGGGGGCCCTGGTACCCTGGGAGGGCGCCTGGTACCCGGGGAGGGGGCCTGGTACCCTGGGAGGGCGCCTGATACCCGGGGAGGGGGCCTGGTACCCGGGGAGGGGGCCTGGTACCCAGGGAGGGCGCCTGGTACCCGGGGAGGGGGCGCCTGGTACCCGGGGAGGGGGCCTGGTACCCTGGGAGGGGTAATATTATCCTTGACAACCGCCTGATCCAATATGCGGAGGTCGGCAGAATACTTGGACTCATGATAAATAGAACAGGGATACAAATTCATGTAAGGGACCGACTTTAACAAAGCCAAAGCAGCCTTAGGAAAACTGAGGAGATTCCGAAGCCTCAGTACAAACATTCAGATCCACCTACATAAGGCTCTAGTTCGGCCGCATCTAGAGTATCCCCCAGTACCACCACACACCTTAAAGAAAACTAACATGCAACAGCTAGAAGCAGCGTATTTTCCATGTGTATACCAAATAATATACACATGGAAAATACTGGAGGGTCAGGTCCCAAATCTACACAGTAAAATAACAACGTACTGGAGTGAACGATATGGAAGAAAATGCAAGATTGAACCTGTGAAGAGCAGAGGTGCCATAGGCACAATCAGAGAGCACTGTATAAACATCAGGGGTCCGCGGTTGTTCAACGTCCTCCCAGCGAGCATAAGAAATATTGCCGGAACAACCGTGGACATCTTCAAGAGAAAACTGGACGGTTTTCTAAGAGAAGTTCCGGATCAGCCGGGCTGTGGTGGGTACGTGGCCCTGCGGGCCGCTCCAAGCAACAGCCTGGTGGACCAAACTCTCACAAGCTGAGCCTGGCCTCGGGCCGGGCTTGGGGAGTAGAAGAACTCCCAGAACCCCATCAACCAGGTATCAACCAGGTATCAACCAGTGTGGTATAAGGCACTAAGGAGAGCAGCAAAACACCGTCCACCATATGATCAGACAATCCAGGAGCTCCAGGAGCTCCTGAACATACAGCCACTAAACATCAGACTGCAGCACCAAGCCATCAGGGTGTGGAACACCATCGAAATGTTAGAGGACGCAATGTTAGAAAGATTGCTCCAAGATATGCAAAACACCGCTGATGCAAGTTACAAGATACGAGCTAGATGGTGTTGAGATTGCGAAAGGGATCTGGGAGTTATGATTAGTAAGAATTTAAAACCAAAGGATCAATGCATGAATGTTCGTAATAAGGCAAATAGGACACTTGGATTTATTAATCGAAGCGTTAGTAACAAGACACCTGGTGTGGTTCTTAAGCTATATCTTGCTCTAGTTAGGCCCCATTTAGATTATGCAGTTCAGTTTTGGTCGCCTTACTATAGAATGGATATAAATTCACTTGAACGTGTCCAGCGTAGGATGACTATAAGTTAATTCCCCAATTAGAAACCTGTCATGAAGAAAGATTGACAAGCTTAAATTACAATCTCTTGAAAGACGAAGAATTTGGGAGTGTCATGATAGAGGTTTACAAGTGGATGAATGGACATAACAAAGGTGAAATTAATAGGGTATTAAAAGTATCAAAACAAGACAGAACACGTAACATTTTGTATAAATTGGATAAGTTTACATTTAGGAAAGACCTGGGGAAATACTGGTTCGGTAACTTGGTTGTTGACTTGTGGAACCAATTACCGCGTAACATAAGTTGGATCCCTTGATTGTTTCAAGTGTAAGTTAAACATATAAGAATGAGATTGGGTGGATATAAACAGGAGCTGCCTCGAATGGGCCAATAGGCCTTCTGCAGTTACCTCCAGTCTTATGTTCTTATATATAAGTCAATACCTAACCTTGCGATGATTTCAGGGCTTAGTGTCCCCGCGGCCCGGTCGTCGACCAGATCTCATGGTTGCTGGGCTGGTCAACCAGGCTGTTGGACGCGGCTGCTCGCAGCCTAGCGTATGAGTCACAGAATGGTTGATCAGGTATTCTTTGGAGGTGTTTGTCAAGTTCTCTCTTGAACACTGTGAGGGGTCGACCAGTTATGTCCCTTATGCGTAGTGGAAGCGTGTTGAACAGTCTCGGGCCTCTGATGTTGATAGTTCTCTCTTGAACACTGTGAGGGGTCGGCCAGTTATGTCCCTTATGTGTAGTGGAAGCGTGTTGAACAGTCTTGGGCCTCTGATGTTGATAGTTCTCTCTTGAACACTGTGAGGGGTCGGTCAGTTATGTCCCTTATGTGTAGTGGAAGCGTGTTGAACAGTCTTGGGCCTCTGATGTTGATAGTTCTCTCTTGAACATTGTGAGGGGTCGGCCAGTTATGTCCCTTATGTGTAGTGGAAGCGTGTTGAACAGTCTTGGGCCTCTGATGTCGATAGTTCTCTCTTGAACACTGTGAGGGGTCAGCCAGTTATGCCCCTTATGTGTAGTGGAAGTGTGTTGAACAGTCTCGGGCCTCTGATGTTGATAGAGTTCTCTCTCAGGGTACCTGTTGCACCTCTGCTTTTCAACGGGGGTATTCTGCACATCCTGCCATGCCTTCTGGTCTCATGTGATGTTATTTCTGTGTGCAGGTTTGGGACCAGCCCCTCTAATATTTTCCACGAGTAAATTATTATGTATCTCTCCCGCCTGCGCTCCTTACAAGTGGTTAGCTAGTCAGTTGTCCTGCCCCGGCTTGACCAAGCTGTCCGGACAATACGCGCCCAACATGGCCGCGCCCCTGGTCCCTGGCCGTCACTGTCTCGCCCCGTCCCTGGCCGTCACTGTCTCGCCCCGTCCCTGGCCGTCACTGTCTCGCCCCGTCCCTGGCCGTCACTGTCCCGCCCCGTCCCTGGCCATCACTGTCCCGCCCCTGGTCCCTGGCCGTCACTGTCTCGCCCCGTCCCTGGCCGTCACTGTCTCGCCCCGTCCCTGGCCGTCACTGTCTCGCCCCGTCCCTGGCCGTCACTGTCTCGCCCCGTCCCTGGCCGTCACTGTCCCGCCCCGTCCCTGGCCATCACTGTCCCGCCCCTGGTCCCTGGCCGTCACTGTCTCGCCCCGTCCCTGGCCGTCACTGTCTCGCCCCGTCCCTGGCCGTCACTGTCTCGCCCCGTCCCTGGCCGTCACTGTCCCGCCCCGTCCCTGGCCATCACTGTCCCGCCCCTGGTCCCTGGCCGTCACTGTCTCGCCCAGTCCCTGGCCGTCACTGTCTCGCCCCGTCCCTGGCCGTCACTGTCCCGCCCCCTGGCCGTCACTGTCTCGTCCCTGGCCGTCACTGTCTCGTCCCTGGCCGTCACTGTCTCGCCCCGTCCCTGGCCGTCACTGTCTCGCCCCGTCCCTGGCCGTCACTGTCTCGCCCCGTCCCTGGCCGTCACTGTCCCGCCCCTGGTCCCTGGCCATCACTGTCTCGTCCCTGGAAGTCACTGTCTCGTCCCTCGTCCCTGGCCGTCACTGTCTCGCCCCGTCCCTGGTCGTCACTGTCTCGCTCCTCGTCCCTGGCCGTCACTGTCTCGCTCCTCGTCCCTGGCCGTCACTGTCTCGCTCCTCGTCCCTGGCCGTCACTGTCTCGCCCCTCGTCCCTGGCCGTCACTGTCTCGCCTCGTCCCTGGCCGTCACTGTCTCGTCCCTGGCCGTCACTGTCTCGTCCCTGGCCGTCACTGTCTCGCTCCTCGTCCCTGGCCGTCACTGTCTCGCTCCTCGTCCCTGGCCGTCACTGTCTCGCCCCTGGCCGTCACTGTCTCGTCCCTCGTCCCTGGCCGTCACTGTCTCGTCCCTCGTCCCTGGCCGTCACTGTCTCGCTCCTCGTCCCTGGCCGTCACTGTCTCGCTCCTCGTCCATGGCCGTCACTGTCTCGCTCCTCGTCCCTGGCCGTCACTGTCTCGTCCCTGGCCGTCACTGTCTCGTCCCTCGTCCCTGGCCGTCACTGTCTCGCCCCGTCCCTGGCCGTCACTGTCTCGCTCCTCGTCCCTGGCCGTCACTGTCTCGCCCCTCGGCCACCTGTGTTGCGTCACGGAGTGGACCACCTGTGTTGCGTCACGGAGTGGACCACCTGTGTTGCGTCACGTAGTGGGCCACCTGTGATGCGTCACGTAGTGGGCCACCTGTGTTGCGTCACGGAGTGGGCCACCTGTGTTGCGTCACGGAGTGGGCCACCTGTGTTGCGTCACGGAGTGGGCCACCTGTGTTGCGTCACGGAGTGGACCACCTGTGTTGCGTCACGGAGTGGGCCACCTGTGTTGCGTCACGGAGTGGACCACCTGTGTTGCGTCACGTAGTGGACCACTTGTGTTGCGTCACGGAGTGGGCCACCTGTGTTGCGTCACGGAGTGGGCCACCTGTGTTGCGTCACGGAGTGGACCACCTGTGTTGCGTCACGTAGTGGACCACTTGTGTTGCGTCACGTAGTGGGCAACGTGTGTTGCGTCACGGAGTGGACCACCTGTGTTGCGTCACGTAGTGGACCACTTGTGTTGCGTCACGGAGTGGGCCACCTGTGTTGCGTCACGTAGTGGGCCACGTGTGTTGCGTCACGGAGTGGGCCACCTGTGTTGCGTCACGGAGTGGGCCACCTGTGTTGCGTCACGGAGTGGACCACCTGTGTTGCGTCACGGAGTGGGCCACTTGTGTTGCGTCACGTAGTGGGCCACGTGTGTTGCGTCACGTAGTGGGCCACCTGTGTTGCGTCACGTAGTGGGCCACCTGTGTTGCGTCACGTAGTGGGCCACCTGTGTTGCGTCACGGAGTGGGCCACCTGTGTTGCGTCACGGAGTGGACCACCTGTGTTGCGTCACGGAGTGGACCACCTGTTGCGTCACGGAGTGGGCCACCTGTGTTGCGTCACGGAGTGGACCACTTGTGTTGCGTCACGGAGTGGGCCACCTGTGTTGCGTCACGGAGTGGACCACTTGTGTTGCGTCACGGAGTGGGCCACTTGTGTTGCGTCACGGAGTGGACCACCTGTGTTGCGTCACGTAGTGGACCACTTGTGTTGCGTCACGTAGTGGGCCACGTGTGTTGCGTCACGGAGTGGGCCACCTGTGTTGCGTCACGGAGTGGACCACCTGTGTTGCGTCACGTAGTGGACCACTTGTGTTGCGTCACGTAGTGGGCCACCTGTGTTGCGTCACGTAGTGGGCCACGTGTGTTGCGTCACGGAGTGGGCCACCTGTGTTGCGTCACGGAGTGGGCCACCTGTGTTGCGTCACGGAGTGGACCACCTGTGTTGCGTCACGGAGTGGACCACCTGTGTTGCGTCACGGAGTGGGCCACTTGTGTTGCGTCACGTAGTGGGCCACGTGTGTTGCGTCACGTAGTGGGCCACCTGTGTTGCGTCACGTAGTGGGCCACCTGTGTTGCGTCACGTAGTGGGCCACCTGTGTTGCGTCACGGAGTGGGCCACCTGTGTTGCGTCACGGAGTGGGCCACCTGTGTTGCGTCACGGAGTGGACCACCTGTTGCGTCACGGAGTGGGCCACCTGTGTTGCGTCACGGAGTGGACCACTTGTGTTGCGTCACGGAGTGGGCCACCTGTCTTGCGTCACGGAGTAGACCACTTGTGTTGCGTCACGGAGTGGGCCACTTGTGTTGCGTCACGGAGTGAGCCACCTGTGTTGCGTCACGGAGTGGACCACTTGTGTTGCGTCACGGAGTGGGCCACCTGTGTTGCGTCACGGAGTGGGCCACCTGTGTTTCGTCACGGAGTGGGCCACCTGTGTTGCGTCACGGAGTGGGCCACCTGTGTTTCGTCACGGAGTGGGCCACCTGTGTTGCGTCACGGAGTGGGCCACCTGTGTTGCGTCACGGAGTGGACCACTTGTGTTGCGTCACGGAGTGGACCACCTGTGTTGCGTCACGGAGTGGACCACCTGTGTTGCGTCACGGAGTGGACCACTTGTGTTGCGTCACGGAGTGGGCCACCTGTGTTGCGTCACGGAGTGGGCCACCTGTGTTTCGTCACGGAGTGGGCCACCTGTGTTGCGTCACGGAGTGGACCACCTGTGTTGCGTCACGGAGTGGACCACCTGTGTTGCGTCACGCCCCCCCCCCCACCTGGCACTCCCCTCCCAGGGTGAACACAACTATTTCCTGCCACACCTGTCACCCCCCCCCCTTCCACCTCACCTTCACCCACACCTGTCACCCCCCCCCTTCCACCTCACCTTCACCCACACCTGTCCTGTCTCTGTCCACCTGTTTTTCCTGGTTGATACCTGGTTATCGAGGTTCTGGGAGTTCTTCTACTCCCTAAGCCCGGCCTCTTGTGAGAGTTTGGTCCACCAGGCTGTTGCTTGGAGCGGCCCGCAGGTCCACATACCCACCACAGCCCGGCTGATCCGGAACTTCTCTTAGAAAACAGTCCAGTTTTCTCTTGAAGATGTCCACGGTTGTTCCGGCAATATTTCTTATGCTCGCTGGGAGGACGTTGAACAACCGCGGACCTCTGATGTTTATACAGTGTTCTCTGATTGTGCCTATGGCACCTCTGCTCTTCACTGGTTCTATTCTGCATTTTCTTCCATATCGTTCACTCCAGTATGTTGTTATTTTACTGTGTAGATTTGGGACCTGACCCTCCAGTATCTTCCATGTGTATATTATTTGGTATCTCTCTCGTCTCTTTGCTAGTGAGGGAATTATCAGGGGAAGCGCCAAGCCATTCCGACTATATAGCCCTTGGAATGGGTCAGGATAAGAATTTAGGATGGGACGGGGGGATGGAATGGTACCCAACCACTTGGAGTGTCGGGGATTGAACGCCGACCTGCATGAAGAGAGACCGTCGCTCTACTGTCCACCCCCAAGTGGTTAGGTTAGGGGTCATTCCATATCAAATCACCAAAAAGTCACATTTGGCTCCCACTCGACCCTCTCCAAATGCCATGAGATTTTGCAGTAAGATAGCCCTTGACCCCAAATGAAAATGTGCAAAATATTAGAGCTCAATATGCAGGCGATGAGTCACAATAACGTGGCTAAAGTAATATGACCAGACCACACACTAGAAGGTGAAGGGACGACGACGTTTCGGTCCGTCCTGGACCATTCTCAAGTCGATTGTCAAGTCAAAAATCGACTTGAGAATGGTCCAGGACGGATCGAAACATCGTCGTCCCTTGACCTTCTTGTATGTGGTCTGGTCATATTAGAGGTCAATCTGCTATGGTTCATAAACAACAGGTCCATACTGAGTGGGCTCTCGTCCCGTTAATGTGTAATTACCACAAAAATTACCAACTTTGACCCTTTGTTAAACCACGACTAGTGCCCAGAGACGTGTGTGGAATGTGGCATACCAGGGCAACTTTTGGTGCGGAGTACAGCAGTGTAATCCAGAAAGTAGTTTGTGTAGCCATTCAGCTACCAGTCCACGCTAATATCACTGCCAATATATATCAAAATATCTCAATATGCATCATTCCCAATTTGGTTTTGAATGACACCATTGGATAGAGCAGACTTTTCTGTACAAGAGTAACTTATTTAGGCTGGGATCTGAATTCCTAGTTCAGCCAGAGGACTCTGAAAATGACATACCTTGGTGCGATATCGAAAAAATCAAATAAAGATTCTCCATCTTCTTCGTGCACTGATCATGACTGCTGGCAAATTGATATCCAAACTGATTGGAAATTTTTTAAGCTTCATTCAGTAGAACATATTTGGGTGGAATTCAGAATTATTATTAAACAATCAGAGCTATTTTTGGTTCCTATTCTATATTTATCTTCTTTACATCTTTGTAGTGTCGTGTCAGCAGGTCAAACATGGCTCTTTACTTATTTGTGTATTTACTTGCAATAAATGCACAAATAAATAGCAATATTAATATTAATGTATTACAGGTCTCGCTTGAAATTACTGTATTCAGTTACTTAAATAATGTGAATTGAATTTGATTACGGGTACGTCATGAATCAGGATTCCATTGGTTTACTGCCATGTACTGTTGCCAGCCATGAGCGTGGCTCTTCTGAATGTCACTTGACATCCTACACTCCCAACAAAAGCTTGACGTTCCTAAAACAGTATAGTGCAGAAGATCAAAACCTGATAGCAAAGTGAAGTGAACTGAACTTGGATGGAGAATCTCTAATGGGCCTCCATCATGAAGCTTTGCTGTTGACGAAATTTGAATTTTTGCAAAAAACTTGCTGCAATCCCTTCATGGAGAAATGCCATGTAAAGCGAAAAGATTGGCGACCAATCACAGTAGCTATTGCAGAGGATAATCCTAGGATAAGACTACATGAGGCTTGGAAACCTGTCACACACCCAACTAACAGGCTTGGAAACCTGTCACACACCCAACTAACAGGCTTGGGAACCTGTCACACACCCAACTAACAGGCTTGGGAACCTGTCACACACCCAACTAACAGGCTTGGGAACCTGTCAGTCTCCCAACTAACAGGCTTGGGAACCTGCGAGAAAGTGGCCCGCCCGTGGTCAGCCCCGCCTGGCTATCGGGCCTGGCCCCTGGGTGATGGGGCTGCCAATCATTCAGACTGGTAGTGGCTCAGCCACCATGGACCAAAGTAAGGATTACACTAATAATGGATAAATTTGCCGTCTGCAAATTGCCATGCTCAGGATTTGACAGCCTGCAATAGCCTACAATATCCGTACGACTCGCATATAAGTGTCATTTTCAGAGTCCTCTGGCTGAACTAGGAATTCAGATCCCAGCCTAAATAAGTTACTCTTGTACAGAAAAATCTGCTCTATCCAATGGTCTCATTCAGAACCAAATTGGGAATGACGCATATTGAGATATTTTGATATATATTGGCAGTGATATTAGCGTGGACTGGTAGCTGAATGGCTACACAAACTACTTTTTGGATTACACTGCTGTACTCCGCACCAAATGTTACTCTGGTATGCCACATTCCACACACGTCTCTGGGCACTAGTCGTGGTTTAACAAAGGGTCAAAGTTGGTAATTTTTGTGGTAATTACACATTAACGGGACGAGAGCCCACTCAGTATGGACCTGTTGTTTATGAACCATAGCAGATTGACCTCTAATATTTTACACATTTACATTTGGGGTCAAGGGCTATCTTACTGCAACATTTCATTAGATTTTGAAAGGGTCGAGTGGGAGGCCTTTGGTGAATTCACATGGAATGACCCTTATGTTAGGTTAGGTTAGGTTATCACTCTCACCTAACCTGTGAGGTTAGGTTAAGAGGACCTCTAGAAAGAGTGGTCTTCTTTCTGCCCCTCCTCACAGGCGCGTGCTTCAAGCAGACCTTGTAAGCTTCAGCTGTCAGTGGGGCTATTCCCTGTGTGGGAGTTTTGTCGCTTAAGACCGTCTCCCATTGTATGTTTGCAAAGTCTATATTTTTTCAAAGTCGATCCTCTTATTGTTGAAATTGAATTGGTTTAATAACCCTTCTCGCTTGTTGGTCCTCTAGGACCAGCCCGTTCTCCAAACAGAGATCCACAAGTGATTCCATGCACCCGTCAAACCCCCTGTTTATGAATGATAAACGTTTACACACGACTCATCGAACACTTCCGGAACAAGTGCTTCACTGACGAATTGTGTTCGAACCACAACGCTGTAAATGCTTCACCCACATACTACCAATAATCGCCAACAGAACCTAAACACCTAACCTAACCTATGCCTATATATGCACAATATACTATTATATTATAATATTAATTTATATTTGAGAACATTCCCGTTTTCAATGAACAGCATGTAAAAATTTATGAATGCGTCCTTGGGGTCGACCGCTGGATGTAATGGACTTGAGTCGAGGACGGGTTGCTTGCACCTACTATTGTTATTAATGTTAGTTTGCACTTCAATGAGCTTATGGTCTAAGTATGTATGTATCTGAGATTATAATGTCTCTGGTTAGCTCATCATTGTTTGCGAATTGGCAGGTCAAGTATGTTTTCGTTCTTAGTTGGTTCTGTGATCTGTTGACTGAGCGAGAATTTGTTACAGAACTTGTAAGATTCTCTGACCTGTAGTTGATTATTTCCAGGTTGGTTTCCTGCCATGATATTATTGTTTACCATTCTCCATCTTAGACTTGGTACATTGAGGTCGCCAAGGAATATAATATCTGGAACTGGGTTTGCTAGGTTATCAAGCTCTATTTTATGCATCTGCTCTGTGAATTCATCAACCGTTGTTAATGTTATATCACGCCAAACCTGTCTCTTGAAGCCCACATCAAAAGAATAACATCAGCGGTGTATGCGAGGCTGGCTAACATTAGGACTGCCTTCAGAAACATATGTAAGGAATCCTTCAGAACCTTGTAAACCTCAGTATGTAAGACCAATCCTGGAGTATGCGGCCCCAGCATGGAGCCCGTACCTTGTCAAGCACAAGACGAGGCTAGAAAAAGTTCAGAGGTATGCCACTAGACTAGTCCCAGAACTAAGAGGCATGAGTTACGAGGACAATCTGCATGAAATGCACCTCACGTCGCTGGAAGACAGGAGAGCTCGGGGAGACATGATCACTACCTACAAAATTCTCAGAAGAAATGACAGGGTATATAAAGATAACTATTTAACACGGGTGATACGCGAACAAGAGGACACAGGTGGAAACGGAGTACCCAAATGAGCCACAGGAATGTTAGAAAGAACTTTTTCAGTGTCAGAGTAGTTAACAGTTGAAATGCATTAGGCAGTGATGTGGTGGAGGCTGACTCCATACACAGTTTCAAGTGTAGATATGACAGAGCCCAGTAGACTCAGGAATCTGTACACCAATTGACTGGCAGTTGAGAGGCGGGACCAAAGAGCCAGAGCTCAACTCCCTCAAGCACAAGGCGGGTACACACACACACACACACACGCACACACACACACACACACACACACACACACACTAGACTAGTCCCAGAACTAAGAGGCATGAGTTACGAGGAAAGGCTGCGGGAAATGCACCTTACGATACTGGAAGACAGAAGAGTAAGGGGAGACATGATCACAATCTACAAAATCCTTAGAGGAATCGACCGGGTAAACAAGGATAAACTATTCAACACTGGTGGGACGCGAACAAGGGGACACAGGTGGAAACTGAGTACCCACATGAGCCACAGAGACGTTAGAAGGAACTTTTTCAGTGTCAGAGTAGTTAACGGATGGAATGCATTAGGCAGTGATGTGGTGGAGGCTGACTCCATACACAGTTTTAAATGTAGATATGATAGAGCCCAGTAGGCTCAGGAATCTGTACACCAGTTGATTGACAGTTGAGAGGCGGGACCAAAGAGCCAAAGCTCAACCCCCGCAAGCACAAATAGGTGAGTACACACACACACACACACACACACACACACACACACACACACACACTATTATGTATCTCGCCTGCACTTAGTGGAAAATACTGGAGGGACAGGTCCTAAATCTACACAGTAAAATAACAACGTACTGGAGTGAACGACATGGAAGAAAATGCAGAATAGAACCAGTGAAGAACAAAGGTGCCATAGGCACAATCAGAGAACACTGTATAAACATCAGAGGTCCGCGGTTGTTCAACGTCCTCTCAGCGAGCATAAGAAATATTGCCGGAACAACCGTGGACATCTTCAAGAGGAAACTAAATAGTTTCCTCCAAGGAGGAAACCACTGAAGGAGTGCCGGAGCAATTTCTCCGGCGGTGAATGGGCTGTTCGAGAGCAACAATATTCCAACCTAAGGAGCACTAGCGTCCTGAAAAGTATCATCACTGGATGGGCATTTCTTCTGAAAAGATCTTGTTAATCTTCCATCACATTTCTTGCTGTCGCCACAGCTAGTTTATTGTGTTGTTTAAATGTAAGATCTTCCCACATGACTCCTCCTGGATGCTGTGCCTCTACGAGTGGTCTCCCGTTGTGGCCTGTGATTGGACTAACGTTTATATGTGGCTTCTCTTCTTATATTTAGTTTTTCCATAGTGCAGGAGCTGGGAGTGATGTTGATAAGTAATGGTCTTAACCACAGACTGTCTTAACCACAGACTGTCTTAACCACAGACTGTATTGGCCACAGACTGTCTTAACCACAGACTGTATTGGCCACAGACTGTCTTAACCACAGACTGTATTGGCCACAGACTGTCTTAACCACAGACTGTCTTAACCACAGACTGTCTTAACCACAGACTGTTTTAACCACAGACTGTTTTAACCACAGACTGTCTTAACCACAGACTGTTTTAACCACAGACTGTTTTAACCACAGACTGTCTTAACCACAGACTGTCTTAACCACAGACTGTCTTAACCACAGACTGTCTTAACCACAGACTGTCTTAACCACAGACTGTCTTAACCACAGACTGTCTTAACCACAGACTGTCTTAACCACAGACTGTCTTAACCACAGACTGTCTTAACTGTCTTAACCACAGACTGTATTGACCACAGACTGTTTTAACCACAGACTGTTTTAACCACAGACTGTTTTAACCACAGACTGTCTTAACTGTCTTAACCACAGACTGTATTGACCACAGACTGTCTTAACCACAGACTGTCTTAACCACAGACTGTCTTAACCACAGACTGTCTTAACCACAGACTGTCTTAACCACAGACTGTATTAACCACAGACTGTCTTAACCACAGACTGTCTTAACCACAGACTGTATTAACCACAGACTGTCTTAACCACAGACTGTCTTAACCACAGACTGTGTTAACCACAGACTGTTATAACCACAGACTGTCTTAACCACAGACTGTCTTAACCACAGACTGTTATAACCACAGACTGTTATAACCACAGACTGTCTTAACCACAGACTGTCTTAACCACAGACTGTCTTAACCACAGACTGTCTTAACCACAGACTGTCTTAACCACAGACTGTCTTAACCACAGACTGTTATAACCACAGACTGTTATAACCACAGACTGTTATAACCACAGACTGTCTTAACCACAGACTGTCTTAACCACAGACTGTTATAACCACAGACTGTGTTAACCACAGACTGTCTTAACCACAGACTGTCTTAACCACAGACTGTCTTAACCACAGACTGTCTTAACCACAGACTGTCTTAACCACAGACTGTCTTAACCACAGACTGTTATAACCACAGACTGTTATAACCACAGACTGTTATAACCACAGACTGTCTTAACCACAGACTGTCTTAACCACAGACTGTCTTAACCACAGACTGTCTTAACCACAGACTGTCTTAACCACAGACTGCCTTAACCACAGACTGCCTTAACCACAGACTGCCTTAACCACAGACTGCCTTAACCACAGACTGCCTTAACCACAGACTGTCTTAACCACAGACTGTCTTAACCACAGACTGTCTTAACCACAGACTGTCTTAACCACAGACTGTCATAACCACAGACTGTCTTAACCACAGACTGCCTTAACCACAGACTGTCATAACCACAGACTGTCTTAACCACAGACTGCCTTAACCACAGACTGCCATAACCACAGACTGTCTTAACCACAGACTGCCTTAACCACAGACTGCCATAACCACAGACTGTCTTAACCACAGTCAAGTGTGGGGTCCTCTGTTATTAAGTAATAGTGTACTTTGTGTCCAGAAGTGAACTCCACCAAGTGTGGCCCTCAAGAGACAACATTATCATACAGACAAGTGTGCACTTTATATGCTAGCCTGGGATAATAATATTGTTTATTTAGGCAAGAGTATATACATGACAACACTACATGAACACTGGAGGAACAACCAGTATGATCACTGTATGATAACTTTATGATCACTGTATGATCACTGTATGATCACTGAGCACAGTATGATCACTGAGCACAGTATGATCACTGTATGATCATTGAGCACAGTATGATCACTGTATGATCACTGAGCACAGTATGATCACTGTATGATACCGTATGATCACTGTATGATCACTGAGCACAGTATGACCACTGTATGAACACTGTATGATCACTGTATGATCACTATGATCACAGTATGATTACTGTATGATCACAGTATGATCACTGTATGATCACTGTATGATCACTGTAAGATCACAGCATGATCACTGTATGATCACTATGATCACTGTATGATTACTGTATGATCACTGTATGATCACTGAATGATCACTATGATCACAGTATGATCACTGTATGATCACTGTATGACCACAGTATGATCACTGTATGGTCACAGTATGATCACTGTATGGTCACAGTATGATCACTGTATGATCACAGTGTGATCACTGTATGGTCACAGTATGATCACTGTATGATCACAGTGAGATCACTGTATGGTCACAGTATGATCACTGTATGATCACAGTATGATCACTGTATGATCACTGTATGATCACAGTATGATCACAGTATGATCACTGATCACTGTATGATCACTGTATGATCACTGTATGATCACAGTATGATCACAGTATGATCACTGTATGATCACTGTATGATCACAGTATGATCACTGTATGATCACTGTATGAACACTGTATGATCATTGTATGATCACAGTATGATCACTGTATGATCACTGTATGAGCACAGTATGATCACTATGAGCACTATGATCACAGTATGATCACTGTATGATCACTGTATGAACACTGTATGATCACTGTATGAACACTGTATGATCACAGTATGAACACAGTATGATCACAGTATGATCACTGTATGAACACTGTATGATCACTGTATGAACACTGTATGAACACTGTATGATCACAGTATGAGCACAGTATGATCACAGTATGATCACTGTATGAGCACATTATGATCACTGTATGAGCACAGTATGATCACTGTATGATCACTGTATGAGCACAGTATGATCACTGTATGAGTACAGTATGATCACTGTATGATCACAGTATGATCACTATGATCACTGTATGATCACTGTATGATCACTGTATGATCACTGTATGATCACTGTATGAGCACAGTATGATCACTGTATGATCACTGTATGAGCACAGTATGATCACTGTATGAGCACAGTATGATCACTGTATGATCACAGTATGATCACTGTATGATCACTGTATGAGCACAGTATGATCACTGTATGATCACAGTATGATCACTGTATGAACACAGTATGATCACTGTATGATCACAGTATGATCACTGTATGAGCACAGTATGATCATAGTATGATCACTGATACCTGGTTGATGGGGTTCTGGAAGTTCTTCTACTCCCCAAGCCCGGCCCGAGGCCAGGCTTGACTTGTAAGAGTTTGGTCCACCAGGCTGTTGCTTGGAGCGGCCCGCAGACCCATATACCCACCACAGCCCGGTTGGTCCGGCACTCCTTGGAGGAAACCATCTAGTTTCCTCTTGAAGATGTCCAAGGTTGTTCCGGCAGTATTTCTTATGCTCGCTGGGAGGACGTTGAACAACCGCGGACCTCTGATGTTTATACAGTGTTCTCTGATTGTGCCTATGGCACCTCTGCTCTTCACTGGTTCTATTCCGCATTATCTTCCATATCGTTCACTCCAGTACGTTGTTATTTTACTGTGTAGATTTGGTACTTGGCCCTCCAGTATCTTCCACGTGTATATTATTTGATATCTCTCTCGTCTCCTTTCTAGAGAGTACATTTGGAGAGCTTTGAGACGATCCCAATAATTTAGGTGTTTTATCTCGTCTATGCGTGCCGTATATGTTCTCTGTATTCCTTCTATTTCAGCAATCTCTCCTGCTCTGAAGGGGGAAGTAAGTACTGAACAGTACTCAAGACGGGACAGTACAAATGATTTTATGAGTACAACCATTGTGATGGGATCTCTGTATTTTAATGTTCTCGTAATCCATCCTATAATTTTCTGGCTGACGCGATATTTACTTGGTTATGCTCCCTGAACGTTATGTCGTCAGACATCATTATTCCCAAATCCTTTACATACTGTTTTCCAACTATGGGCAGACTTGACTGCGTTTCGTACCCTATATTATGTTTAAGGTTCTCATTTTTGCCGTACTTGAGTACCTGGAATTTATCATTGTTAAACATAATGTTATTTTCTGCTGCCCAGACGAAAATTTATTAATATCTGCTTGAAGTTTTTCAATGTCTTCAGCAGAGGTAATTTTCATGCTGATTTTTGTCTCATCTACGAAGGATGACACGAAGCTGTGACTTGCTTGAAGCCCTGACTTGAAGACTTGCCGCTGACATGACGACCTGTACCTGAGCAAGCACAGTACCTCTGACATGACGACCTATACCTGAGCAAGCACAGTACCCCTGACATGACGACCTGTACCTGAGCAAGCACAGTACCTCTGACATGACGACCTGTACCTGAGCAAGCACAGTACCTCTGACATGACAACCTGTACCTGAGCAAGCACAGTACCGCTGACATGACGACCTGTACCTGAGCAAGCACAGTACCTCTGACATGACGACCTGTACCTGAGCAAGCACAGTACCCCTGACATGACGACCTGTACCTGAGCAAGCACAGTACCTCTGACATGACGACCTGTACCTGAGCAAGCACAGTACCTCTGACATGACGACCTGTACCTGAGCAGTCCAGTCCAGCAAGCACAGTACCTCTGACATGACGACCTGTACCTGAGCAAGCACAGTACCTCTGACATGACGACCTGTACCTGAGCACCAGTCCAGCAACCAGGAGGCCTGGTCGACGACCGGGCCGCGGGGACACTAAGCCCCGGAAGCACCTCAAGGTAGCCTCAAGGTAGCCTCAAGGAGCAAGCACAGTACCTCTGACATGACGATATGTACCTGAGCAAGCACAGTACCTCTGACATGACGACCTGTACCTGAGCAAGCACAGTACCTCTGACATGACGACCTGTACCTGAGCAAGCACAGTACCTCTGACATGACGATATGTACCTGAGCAAGCACAGTACCTCTGACATGACGACCTGTACCTGAGCAAGCACAGTACCTCTGACATGACGACCTGTACCTGAGCAAGCACAGTACCTCTGACATGACGACCTGTACCTGAGCAAGCACAGTACCTCTGACATGACGATATGTACCTGAGCAAGCACAGTACCTCTGACATGACGACCTGTACCTGAGCAAGCACAGTACCTCTGACATGACGACCTGTACCTGAGCAAGCACAGTACCTCTGACATGACGATATGTACCTGAGCAAGCACAGTACCTCTGACATGACGACCTGTACCTGAGCAAGCACAGTACCTCTGACATGACGACCTGTACCTGAGCAAGCACAGTACCTCTGACATGAAGGCCTGTACCTGAGCAAGCACAGTACCTCTGACATGACGACCTGTACCTGAGCAAGCACAGTACCCCTGACATGAAGACCTGTACCTGAGCAAGCACAGTACCTCTGACATGACGACCTGTACCTGAGCAAGCACAGTACCTCTGACATGACGACCTGTACCTGAGCAAGCACAGTACCCCTGACATGAAGACCTGTACCTGAGCAAGCACAGTACCCCTGACATGACGACCTGTACCTGAGCAAGCACAGTACCTCAGCGGACTAAGGTCTTCACGGTGGATGGTCAGGTTTGACTGTGACTGCTAGACGCCCGTCGCGTTCTAATTGACAATTGTGTTAGTGGGATGTTGCTTGGTCATATTCCTTGTGACTTGATCATATTGCTAGTGCTACTGAAGCCATTGTCTGCAGGCAAGAGCAGTTGACGTTTGCAAGACGCAGCTGTTGTTGTTGGCATGTTTGTGACGTTCTGTTGTAGTAGCGTCAAGTTGGTCACATGACAGACGTCATTTGTAATGACCTTCTCTGGCACTCATCGTGGTGAAAAACGCTTCACTTTGGTTTAATTTGTTTTTGCGCTTGTAAGGTGGGGATTGTGGTATTGGTCTAACCTGTTAGTGGCAAGGTGGCCAGGTGGGGGGGGGGGGGGGGGGTGTTAGGGCTTGGAGGTATAGGGGGGGGGGGATTTGGGGCAATATATGGGACGGGGATTTTTATAATATGGAACAGGGCAATTTGCAGAGATACAAAAATATGACGTGTCGTGTGTGTGTGGATCCTCGCTATTGCTAAGGCTGCAGTAAATATTGACAGTATTGAACGGAATCTTTAGTTATCAAATGAGTCCCTTAAAAGTGTCATTAGACGAGAACTCCTCGATGGTTTTGAAGAAAGTAGAACAGTGCAAACTGGAACTAGCAGGTCCATTGTTCATCACA